>NC_135377.1:78674837-78978785 GCF_049243985.1 Paroedura picta | reverse complement strand
CTTAAAATGATTAAATAAACTATAAAAGATAAAATACAAGGTAGGCAGCATATTATAAAAGCATCTTAGTTAAAACTCTGGCAACTAAAATGGTGACCTCTGGGTCTTTGTCAGAGAGCAGAAATTGCAAGGTCATAGATTTACTTACAGAAGGCTTGTTTCCCAGCAAAGCAACAAAGCTGTCATCCCGACACTGCTCATATAAGGGGCAATCTAACAAAATGTGTGAGACAGAGTCAGGGCAGCCAGAACCACACGGACAGAGTCTCGCATGGTATGGGATACGGTGGAATCTTCCCTCTAAGACCTTTGAGGGGAAAGCATTCATTCATGCCAGGAGAAAAGCTCTTTTCAGGGGTGAGACATCAAGAAGATGCAAATATGTAGGCATAATATTTCTCATAGTGATGCCAAAGAATGCTGGTGAGCAGACTCGAGGCTGGGTAGCCTGAGTTCCTGCTGCTCATGGTCTAATATTATCTGTTTAATAATCCGGAAGATACATTTTTCTTCCAGAGGTAGTAGGGAGTTCAGATTGATGCCAATGGAGACTAATTTTTGTTCAATAGCCTGGAACCATCGAAATTTAAGAGGGTCACTTTTTAGACAAGTTAAAAGGCTGCCAGTTTCTATTCTAAAAATAGTCTGACCCAAAATTTAAAAGTAGCTATCCAGGCCCTTGTCTCTACCCTAATTTGGCCAAATTCTGCGCAAATGGCATGGTAGGAGATACAATTGGGAACCCCTGCAATTTGCCTATAGAAAGCAGATTGAACACCCTCAATAGATTTATTAAAGGCAGGAACCCATAAGGGGCATCCAAACAGGAGCTGGGACATTACTTTGGCATTAAAAATTTTAATTGCTGCAGGAATAAATTGCTTACCTTTCGCAGAGAAAAAGAACTGTTTTATCAAGGAAGATGAGGATTTGGCCAGATTGATAGCTCGTTGGCAGTGGGAGCACCAGTTCTGGTTATATTGGAAGGTAACACCTAGATACTTACATGTTTTGACTTGTTCTATTGAAGTGCCTCCAATAGACCAAGTCATTACATGCCAGCTGTTAGAGAAAACCAAAACTTTTGTTTTACCATAGTTAATTACTAACTTATTATCTTAGCAATATTGGTAAAAGGTGGATAAGTATCGTTGTAAGCCAACCCTTGTATATGAGAGTATTGTAGTATCGTCGGCATACAACAACAAAGGAATATGCTGGGAACCAAGTTTTGGGGGATGACCATTAATAGGTTCCGGTGTTTGCGCTAAATCATTAATGAATAAATTAAACAACAAGGGGGGCAGAATACAGCCTTGCTTAACTCCAATGGTCGTTGAGATCTTAGAGGTTAAGTCTCCCTTTGAAGAATACCGGACTTGACAGGAGGTGGACACGTAAAGTTTTTGGATGAGAAACACAAGTCTCGGTTCCATACCCATTAATCGCAATTTATTCCAGAGCATATCCCTATCTATCTTATCAAAGGTACTTTTAAAGTCTATAAAAGCTGTGTATAGCCTCTTACCAATTTGGGACGTATATTTCTCGGTCAGGCATGAGAGAGTTAAATAATGATCTATAGTAGTTACCCTGCAAGAAACCAATCTGTTCAGGACCTATAATTCTTTGAGAGTGAGCCCAATCAGTTAGGCGCCGTTCAAGATGTTTTGCATAAATCTTTCCTATAATTGATAATAAACTAATAGGTCTGAAATTATTAGGGTCGTTATGGTCACCATTTTTAAACATGGGAACAATGATTGAATTCAACCAAGAACTTGGGACAATCCCATGTAAGTCAATTAAGGTAAATAAATTGGCCAAGGGTGGAGCCCACCATTTAGGGTTGTTTTTTAGAAGTTCAGCTGATAGGGCATCCTGGCCTGGGGCTTTGCCTATTTTAAGGCTCAGAATTAGTTCCTCTACTTCGTCAGGCAAAACTGGGGACCATCTAGGGACATTATTTGGGATGGAGTCATTCAGCAGATTTTCTGGAGCTGCTGGGACATTAAATAGAGCAGAAAAACGATCAACCCAAACTTGGGGGGCAATAATAAGTTCTAAATTACCAGTCTTCCCACTCAAGGGTCCTCTTACAGCTGACCAGAATGCTTTGGAATTTTTGGATTTAACAATGTCAAATAGGCGGCCCCAATTATCATGAGAATAAAGCCGTTTTTTTCTCTCGGATAAGATAATTATACTGTTTTTTTTGTTCAAAGTAACTGTGGATAATAGTCTGATCCTCTGACGATTGGGCCTGTCTAAATAGTTCTCTCCGTTTTTTTTTTTTTTTTTGAGATATGACATTCTTGGTCAAACCAGGAGGAATTGCTGCCTTTGTTACAGAGTGGTTGTGCTTTAAGGCCGCAAAGGTCAACTATCTGAGAATACAGCTCTACAGCAGTCCTAGGTGAGCTTGAGTTAATTAAAGTCTCCTGAAGTTCTATCATTCTTTCAGATTCCAAAAGAGGTGTAATCTCTTTCTCCATCTTAGCGGACCATCTAATCCGTTTCAAACAAGATTCAGTGGGAGCTACTGGTAGAGATACACTCCAGTCCTTAAAGAGGTCCCGAAGATGATGGACAAGGGTTCTGCAAGTTCTCCGGAAAGTTCTTTGAGCACTCTCGGTTACATTTCATTTGGCCCAGGGGATTTGAACTCATCCAGTGCAGCTAAATGCCTCTCGACAACCTCTCTATCCATGTCAACCTGCCACCCAGACACTATCCTTTGGCTACTGCCATCTCTAGATGTGCCTAAACTCTTTGACCTGTGGGAAAAAACAGATGTAAAATAGGTGCTGAGCCTTTCTGCTTTCTCTGCATCTTCCGTTAGAGTTTGTCCATCCGCACCCAACAGTGGGCCTATTGCCTCCTTTACTTTACGCTTGCTCCTCACATAACTGAAAAATCTTTTCTTGTTACAATGGGCTTCCCTGGCCAATCTTAGCTCACTCTCAGCTTTGGCCTTTCTGATGATTGATCTACAGTGCCTAGTAACCTGTAGGTACTCTTCTCTAGAGCTCTGTCCTTCCCTCCATTTCCTGAACAGACTGGAGAACTTGAACAAAGTGTGAGTCCAGGGCACCTTTTAGACCAACAAAGTATAATTCACGGTTTATGCTTTTGCCGCCCTCACACTTCTTCAGAAAGCTTCTACCCAGAATTAAACTTGGTTGGTCTTCAAGGTGACCCTGGACTCAGACCAATACTGCAACCCCTGAATCAAACTGAAACACAGCTCATTGGTAAGAAATGGGCTGCCATCAAGTTGCAGATGTTTCATAGTGATACTTCAAGAGGTTTTCAAGGCAAGCGATGAGCAGAGGTGGCTTACCATTGCCTTCTTTTATTTATTTTTATTTAATTTATAATATGATTTGTATACCTCTGCTCCCAACAAGCTAGCTCACGGTGGTTCACAACATACATACAAATACAAATACAAAATCAATCATAAAACACTCATACCATAAACACATCCTAAAATTCCCCAGTTACCAATAGCAACATCAAGGCAGTGGTTATAAGCTACAAAAAAGTCTCTCCCAACCTCTAAAGCAGTTGACCAATAGGCTGGAACAACTAAAGATGGAAATAGCCAAGGGTAGCTCAAATTGTGGTTCTAGGTCGGGCTGATACCTAACCTAGAAACCAGGGGGCCCTCTGATATCCCCAGTGCTCATCACACCCAACCTCAACCAAACGCCTAGTTTTGCATAGCGGCCGTAGTCTTCCTTTGCATAAGAACTCTGCTGCCAGACATAGTCAGGGATGCTGCTGCCTCAGCCAGGTCAGGAGGGGAGCAGGAATAGCTGCTGGGCACAGTCTTAACTGGAGCTGGAGCTTCTTGTCGCCTGCACTGAGAGGAATGTCCATGTCTACCATCATAAACAAGCCTGGAATCAGATGCCAGGGGGATTATCAGAACAGAGAGGGAGTCCAAGAGCAAACCTAAGTCTTTAGGCCAAGAAATCCAGATGCCAGTGGGGAGTGTCCAGAGTCAGAATCATTGCTACCAGTCTAGGGTTGTCAAGGAGTTCAGGAACAAGACTGTGGACTCAGATAGCATCAGGAACATAGCATGTTGCATCCACACAGCCCTATTTGTGGCTGTTCAGGCTCAAGAACCCAGCTGGAAGTCATCCTGCAATCAATCACTGTCAGGATCTTATGCACACCAGCAGCTTAGTAAGTTTGCAGAGCATCTTCTTGTGCGCAATGTGACCCGAAGCCTATTCCAAGTTTCTGGTTGCTTGGGGATGAGTGTGAAGAACTGCTCTCTTCAGAGGCTGTAGCTTTCACAGGCATGCCACTCTAAGCCCCTGGCTGGGTCTGTGCCTTTGCCTCATCAGCTACAGCTGGCTGGGCCAGCATCCCTTCGTCAGCTGAGCTTTCAACTCTCTGAGAAACCAGTTCCCCTGATTCATCTGAGAAACTGTCATTGCTGGCGAGGGGGACCATGACGGCAAGCCTTGTCTTCCTTGGAGGTCTGCCATCCAAGTCCAGAGCCCTGGCCAACCAGCCTTCAAGGGTTGGGCTAGTCTGGGCTATTCAGAATGTTGAAATGCTGCCGCACTACTTTAACTCTTTCACTGAATGTCCCCAAGGGCCTGTTCTTACACACAGAGGTTTAGCAAGGATCTGTTAAAAAAATTCCAAATCTCCTGCATATCCAGCACACCTGCCTGTAAAGAAAGCAGGTATTCAGAATTGATACTGGAATGTGCAAGTCCCTGATATCTCTTGTGCTCTAGAGATGTGTGCAAAAAGCAAGGAGTGGGTTCTTACTTCCTTTTTTAACTTGCTAGGTTGTTTAATGTCAAAATTATTTCCATTTGAATTGTGGAAATCAATGTCACAGTCATTTCCACTGTTTCAATAAGAAATGCATTTCCTCTTTTACTCTGCCTCCCCAACTCAGGTGAAATGTTCCGGGCTTTTACCCTGTGCCGCTTGGTTCCGTCTTCTCATATTCCAAACGTACTGGAGGGCGTATCCCTGTATTATTATGAATTGTTTGCCATCAACTGGCAACTGGCTTCTGGTGACCCAGCAGGGTTTTCAAGGTCAGAGGGATTGAGGAATGATTTCTCTTTGCCTGCCCCTGTGTAGCAGCAACCATGACCTTCCTTGGTGGTTTCCAAGAACGAGCCCAGGCCTGATCCTTCTCAGCTTCCTAGATGGGATGAGACTGGGCTGTTCCATCCAAGCCTGCAGGGCTGTCATGGTAATACAGGCAATTGAAATCCCCATTTGCATAGGGGGGCAGGAAGAGACACAAGCTCGCTAGACACTGGGCTCCTTTGCACCTTTTCCCACTCGGAGGCTTTCAGCATTTTTCTCCCGGCTTGGCTGGCTCCGATATTGGGTGGAAAAAATGCTGAAGGGGTGGGTGGATCAGGTTGCGAGCTCTGGCTTGGAAAAGAACAAGCAATGCAGGGTGTCACATTCCAGTTGAACTCCTGAATAAGCAGACTCTCCCGTTGAATAAATCTCCATTAAAGGGTTAACAAACCTGCATAGGAAACCTCTTTGTCCATCTGAGGGCCACATGGGATAGCCCAGATTTAAGATACTCCCAACCCCCCTCCTCAGCACCCCTTGGCACCAAAGCCCAGATGCAGTCCCACACAGCCTCACTCACTGGCCTGCTTCAGCACAAGGGAGGCACAAGGCCAGGAAGATAACCAGGGAGGTCTG
This sequence comes from Paroedura picta, assembly GCF_049243985.1. Lineage (NCBI taxonomy): Eukaryota > Metazoa > Chordata > Lepidosauria > Squamata > Gekkonidae > Paroedura > Paroedura picta. The sequence goes on along the minus strand of NC_135377.1, from coordinate 78,973,076 downwards.
GAGGGGACATATGGACGGTTACTGTGAACTTGAACACAGGCCATGTTAAAACAACAACAACTTGGTGTGCACAGAACAGAACACACCAACATATCATGGCGTGAATTCAGGACGGAGGAGGTGAAGGAGGGCAGGGGCAGGCGATCTCCAGGCAGCCCCATGAATGGGTGGGAGCGGATCTAGCTCCTGGGAATTGCACTCAGTGTTTTTGTTGACAGAACAGAACAGACCAAAGTTCTTTCCTTACATATGAATGAGAGGAGTTGCTCAGTAAAGGGGGAAAGAAGGAGCTGGACTGTGCCCTGTATGTGACCCTGTGAACATCGGTTCGGATCCTAAACTTTGGTTTCCTTTGCCCCCATTTTCTTTCTTCCTGGCTCAGTGCTTCCCTTTGGCCCTCAGTGGCAACCCAGCGGAGTCCTAGCCATATAGATCACTCCCCTCGGCGACCTTTTCCAAATGGAGAGTCAGGAGGGGGGTTCTGGCCAATAAATGATTGTGAAGTTGCTTCAGAAAGAAAATCCTTTTTCAAAGCAACAAACATTTATCATAGACCCAACCGGTTTATAGCCTTCAGGTAAAACAGGATCACAGTGGCCATGAACATAGCAACGTCTGTAGAAAGGGTGTTCTGAACAAAGGCAAGGCCTAGCAAACAGTGTCCAGCAGCACAACAAAAGAAGATAAAAGTCTCAAATGTTCACTTAAAGACATGTAGGGCTGCTCCTTCCCCCGTGTGTTCTTCAGCGGCTCCTCCTCTGGCTTGGTTCCACAAGGAAATGTGCAGGTCCCTCAGTCAAGCTCTGGGCCTTCCCTCTTCTGTGGCAGGTAGGCATGGCAGCTCCGGGTTGGGAGATTCCTGAACATTTTTTTTTTGGGGGGGGGGTGGAATCTGGGGAGGGGTTGGGCAGGGAAGGGACTTCAGTCAGGTTATAATGCCATGGAGTCCCCCCTCCAAAGCAGCCATTTTCTCCAGGGGGACTGAGTTCTATCATCTGATCAGTTGAAATATCAAATTTCCAGCCACTACCTGGAATTTCAAAATACATAGAAAAAGCGGAATGCACAGTACATGTCTGGTTAGCCTGGAGAGGAGGCGACTGAGAGGGGGTCTGATAACCATCTTCAAGTATTTAAAAGGCTGGAGCAGAATTGTTCTCTCTTGCCCCAAAGGGACAGACCAGAACGAATGGGATGAAATTAATTCAAAAGAAATTCCATCTAAACATCCGGAAGAAGTTAGAGCGGTTTCTCAGTGGAATAGGCTTCCTCGGGAGGTGGGGGGGTCCTCCATCTTTGGAGATGTTTAAACAGAAGCTGGAGAGCCATCTGACAGAGAGGCTGATTCTATGAAGGCTCAAGGGGGTGGCAGGTCACAGGAGATGAGCAATCGGGATGTGAGTGTCCTGCATAGTGCATGGGGTTGGACTAGATGACCCATGAAGTCCTTTCCAACTCTATGATTCCAGGATTCTATGATTCTATGTATAAACCACAAAAAAATAGCAAACTAAATTGTGTAAACAAGCCTATCAGAATGAATAATCTAAATTTCAATATTTCATTTATTAAAATGATGAGCATTAATATAAATATATATTAATGCCAATTTCTTTATTAATATGTTGATGCTCATCACTTTAATGCAGTATTCTTCAAACTTTTTATGCAATATTTTTCAAGCTTTGAGGAGCCCTGGAAGTGGTGACAGGCCCCTTCAGAGAATCATAGAATCATAGAATAACAGAGTTAGAAGGGACCTCATTGGTCATCTAGTCCAACCCCCTGCACTAGGCAGGACACTCCCAACCCTCTTGCTCATCCACTGTCACCAGCCACCCCCTTGGGCCTTCACAGAATCAGCCTCTCTGTCGGATGGCTATCCAGCCTCTGTTTTAAGATCTCCAAAGGAAGTGAGCACAGAAGTAAGATGTGGGAGCCAGCGAATCGATCGATCGATCGATCGATCGATCGATCGATCGATCGATCGATCGATCGATCAATCAATCAATCAATCAATCAATCAATCAATCAACTATTTACCATTTTGTTTGTGGAGAAAAAGACTCGGTCTGTAGAGCAACAGGGGAAGGCGGATTCCAGGGACATCGAGTGATGTCAGCAGCCGTCTGTACTCCTGGAAAAGGCTGTGTAACTCCTGCTTTAATGAATGAAATATTGATGTTTAGATGATTCATCCTTACTGGCCTCTTTACACTGTCTAGCGTTCGCAACCCCTGGTGCAGGCCACCAGCAGACTGAGGGATGGAGCTGTTGCTGTGGGCAATGCGTGTCCTTTTGGGCCTAGGCCCTCAATGGTAGACTTAAAAAAAACAACAGAAATATATTAACATGTTAGAGAGGAAACAAGTTACATTTGGAGCTGTGCAATATGCTTGCCTAACATGAGTGGAGCTCCTTGCACGTATAATTCTGCCCCTGAATGCGTTATGCAGATGACAGCCTGAAATCCCAGACAGGTTCTGCAGAGACAGCACCATCTGTTGCCACTGCAGGCCTCCCTGTGGCCACACGCTCTGCACAGACTGTGCTGTGCTGGGGGAGGAAACTGTGGCGCCCAGTGAGGGGAAACAGGAGGGGGCATGGAAATAGCCACTGTGTGTTCCATTACTTGCCAGCCAAAAGAGTTTTGACTTAATATTTGAATATTACATAATGAAAAAAATACATCATTTTACAAAAATAAAGAGAAAGGGGAGAAGTCTCTGAGGTTCTATCAGTTACTCCCAAAAAGCAGACTTCACTGAAGGAAAATCGCTTTATTGACAAAATACCAGATGGATCATCCTGGGGCCCTATCTCTAGAGCTTCTTTATCTACTCTCTATCCAACGTTTTTGGCGTGAAGGCACTTTGGTAACCAAATGGCCAAGATGGATGCAAGCACCAGAAAAGTCCCAAAGGTGGTGGGGAAGATGGTTGTTCTTACAGCTTCCAGCATAGGGCCTCCCCATAAAACCCTGGGGCTGGATAGCTACATTCACACCTATGCTAATCAACAACAATGGATGAAATGCTTGCATAGGATCAAAGACCACTGTGCTATGCGGATAGAACACAAAAGAACTTGTGGCAAGGCAAGTCAAGTGATACAAGCGATACATACGTGGTTATGACATCAAACAGTCCATGGCAAGATTGCAAGCAAGGCAACTCAAGCAATACAGGCAATCTATGGCAAAGGCATAAAATATGGTTTTGACTGTTGCCAGCAGACTGTTTGCATCACTGTCACTTGGTGTAATGGTTAGGAGAGCCAGCTTGGTATAGTGGTTAGGAGTGCGGACTTCTAATCTGGCATGCCGGGTTCGATTCTGCACTCCCCCAGATGCAGCCAGCTGGGTGACCTTGGGCTCGCCACGGCACTGATAAAACTGTTCTGACCAGGCAGTGATATCAGGGCTCTCTCAGCCTCACCTGCCCCACAGGGTGTCTGTTGTTGGGAGAGGAAAGAGAAGGCGACTATAAGCCGCTTTGAGACTCCTTCGGGTAGGGAAAAGCGGCATATAAGAACCAACTCTTCTTCTTCTTCAGTAATATCAGGGCTCTCTCAGCCTCACCCACCCCACAGGGTGTCTGTTGTGGGGAGAGGAAAGAGAAGGCGACTATAAGCCGCTTTGAGACTCCTTCGGGTAGGGAAAAGCGGCATATAAGAACCAACTCTTCTTCTTCTTCAGTAATATCAGGGCTCTCTCAGCCTCACCCACCCCACAGGGTGTCTGTTGTGGGGAGAGGAAAGAGAAGGCGACTATAAGCCGCTTTGAGACTCCTTCAGGTAGAGAAAAGTGGCATATAACAGTGGTCCCCAACCTGCGGGCCACGGCCCGGTGCCGGGCCATGAAGGCCATGGTGCCAGGCCGCGGCTCCCTCTACCCGCCCCCCCCGCAGTAAAAAACTTCCCAGGCCGCAAGCTTGCGGGGCTGGGCCACGCATCGCGCATGCGCAGCCCGTGCGGGTGCGGCCCGATGCGCGGCTGATGCACTGGTGCGGGCCAATGCGTGGGCATGGCCCGCGCAGGCGCGGGCCGCAGGCGTGGTCCGCACGGGCACGGCCCGATGCCCTGCCGGTCCCCAGCCTCAGAAAGGTTGGGGACCACTGGCATATAAGAACCAACTCTTCTATATGTGAATAAATAAAATCAGGACATAAATAAGATCAGGACATCTTTGATGAAAACTGCTCCACTAATAGAGTCCATAAAATCTGATATAAGAAGCACAATAATTCCCAAGGAACTTTTATCCAGAATGAATATGAAGCAAATGTGTAAGCTCACCTTTGAAGGAGGACTTCTGGTGACACAACATTTCACATCCCTCTCAATTGTTTCACTATATGTCCTCTACAGTAAATATGGAGGTGTTCTCACTAATGCACACATTTGAAGAATTTTAAGAGAACCAACAGTTCCACAGGGGGAGCTATAAGAGACCTGCCAGCCTCCAGGTTGGGCCTGGGTATCCTCTGGAATTACACTTCTCCTCAAGATTATAGGTGGCAGCTCCCCTCGGGGCAATGGGTGCTTTGGAAGGTAGACTCTATGGCACCGTGCTCCACTGAAGTCCCTCTCCTCCCCACATTCTAGCCCCAAATCTCCAGGAGTTGTCCAAACTGGATCTGGCATCCCTACTTCCCCATCACCTGCTGGTGCTTGGGGAACGCCTGGTACCTATAAAATGGGGTCCTCTGTCACAACAGGAACAAGCAAGAGAACTGTGACACCTGAATAGATTATTCAAATTATTTTACTGCAGTATAAGGTTCTTCATTGATAGGAGAATTTCATTGAGACATGGGAACTGCCCAGGGGAGGGGTCACATACTTTGACCATGCACCAAAAGTAAACAGAATGGAGCAGGACAGAGCTTTGATTAGACTGACCATCTCAGACCTTGCCTTGATATCCCTATGCGGTTTCCAGAAATTGCCTTAGACTTGATGACATTTTCTACCATTTAGCTCTTTTTTGGCCTTAGCCTCCTCTCAAGTTCAAAAGAAGATCATGGATAGACTGAATCAGTAAAATGCAGACTCCTCCCACATCTGACCTTTTAAATAATACTGAAACTCAGGACATGTCCAACAATTTGTCAATAAGAGCCCAATGAACAAGAGAATTGTAATGTCCCTTTACGAGCGTGAGGAATAAAGGAGTAAGGGCAAGTGGGGAGGAGTTAGGGCGGGCCCTGTCCGGGATAAAAACTCCGAGTGTCACTCAAGGGCAAAGCGCGGCTCCCCATTGGCTGGTTGGCCCAGCCTCGCCTGGGCCGGTCGGGGAGTCGCCGCTCAGAGGAAGAAGCCTTCCCCAGCGGTAAGTCCTCCAGCCGGCTTCCCCTCGCCCAGGGAGCCTTCTGTCAGGCCCTGGGGCAGCCGAGCCTGACTCTGGGCCCGGCAGAAGGTCCCAAGGCCACCTACCTTCCTCTGTTCCTCCCTTCCTCCTTCCCTTCCTCCCAGCATTCCCTTTGTCCTTCCCTTTCTTCCTTCCTCCCTCTCTTCCATCTGCCGCTTTCTGGCTATCTATTTCTCTCACTCTTCTTCTGTCTCTATCTGCCTCCCTTCCTTCCTTCCTGTCTGTCTCTCTTTCTTCCTTTCCTCCTTCCTTCGCCCCATCCCTCCACCCACCCACCATGCTAGGGCCCGCTGCATTTTGCCCACAGCGGACTTAATATCTAGTCTTCAATATAGCCAAACAAATTCCTTAATGCAGTGGTCCCCAACCTTTTTATCACCGGGGACCGGTCAACACTTGACAATTTTACTGAGGCCCAGGGTGGGGGGTAGTCTTTTGCCGAGGGATGTCGCCGCTGCCTGAGCCCCTGCTCCACTTGCTTTCCTGCCGACGCCCCTGTCTTCCTGCTGCCTGCTGGGGGGTGCTGCCAGCAGCAGCTGCGCAGTGCCATGCCGAGGGGGAGCCACAGCCATGGCAGCCATTGAAGAGCACCAAAGGTGAGCCGGTGGCAGAGTGACAGGGCAGCCCCCGAGGCAGCAGCCGGGGAGGAGGACGAGGAGGAGCCATGGCCCGGTACTGACTGATCTATGGATCGGTACCGGTCTCTGGACCGGGGGTTGGGGACCACTGCCTTAATGCACAAAAACCAGAACTAAACCCTTTAAAAATGGCTGTAGGGTTCCTTGGAAAAGACTGAAAAGTCTGAATGACAAGTAAATGTTCTATCATGGAATTTGGGTGAGTGGGAAAATACACAAGCCTTATTATAAAGCCCAAGGGAAATCTTGAAGGGAAAAGACAAGTCCAACACAAATCCAGAAACTGGTGCTCAAACTTCCTTCCCTTGTCTATGCTTTCTCGTTTCTCTTCCTCTACCCATAATTAAAATGAAAATTGATAGGTTTGCAATCAACCTGTAGGATAGCCATAGGCACTCTGCCTGTGCATCACCTTCCTTTCATTAGCATAAGACATGTGGTGATTAATTAATAAAAGAATTCCCAGGGAAGAAAATAATTGCAAGAGAGAAGTGTGTCTGCGTAGCTGCTTCATCTTGTTGCTACAGTCCAATGCCTTCAGATCTGAATGGCATGCTGTGCCTGATGCTTCATTTCTTCCCCCTTTAATACAGGGATCCCTTCCCTGGCTGTGGTGTCGCTTCCAACCAAGGCTCTTTCCACACAAGGATTTTACCTGGCTGGCAGGAAGCCCCCAAACTGAAGGGGAACCTTCTGATGATGGGTCACTCTGAGGGTCGGGACGGGTATGAGCACACCTCGTGGTAGGGCTTACTAGCACCAAACACCCCCAGCCATGCCTTGCATCAGGACCCCCTAAAGCCATCCATCCAACACCTCTTCCTCTTGAATGCTTCTACTCACGTGGGAGGAGAGGTGTTTGCCACAAGGCACGCCAGTGGATATTGTCACCGGAAATGACCTGTGGTGAATTATGATGTGGAATTAGACGCTCTTATTGGCAGGAGTGAGAGGTTACACTGAAATCATCCATCTTTTGTATACCATGTTCCATTACCAGAACTCAGGCAAAAGAAGATTGATATTAAATAAATAATACATTTTATTTTTCACAAATCCTAAACAATTTAAACTAGCAATTCTTAAAAATAACATACACACACACTAGCATTCAGAGAGAAATAAAGATTATGGCATGCAAGAATCAATTGTGGGGGTAAAACAGACTCTGTGTCCAGCCGGGGGGGGGGGGGAGGATGCAAGACCAGATTATATCTGGGTGGTCCGTCTGGTGTCAACATACTGAGGCCACTGCACTCTTTGCTTCAGTAGCCAAAATCACTGCCTGCAGCCTACCTGGCATGACTCGGCTTGAGACAATGCAGAGGGGGTGTAATGTGAGAGGTGAAAAGATTGTTCTTGGGCTGCCATGAGACAAAGACCAGGAGTGTGCAATAAGGGGGGCAGTTTGGAGTTTCCTGCCAGGTGACGATGAGTCATGGGAGACAGATTGGGGAGACCAGATGGTCTCCCAATGGAGTATTAAAAGTGACAGTAGCATTGATGGCCTGCAATCGTTATCAGGATGGGAAATGGAAATGGGATAGAATTCCTGAAAAGCAGAAGATCACCTGTTGCCCCAGGTGAAGGTCTGGAATCCACAGGAATCTTGACAGGACCAAGCGAGCGTCTGAGTTCCATTCTTAATAGAATTGCTCTCTGGCAATGTGAATGTGGGGGGGGGGGGAGGAGAAGCCTGACAGGCCCAGAATTTATTTCCCGAACTTCCCCAGCCCGCTCTTTGCAACAGTCTCCTGGGTCCCCCTGGAAGGGCTGGCATCAGGCCATGAGTACAATTGCAGGGCCTGGCTGTGCATAGCCAAACCTCGACCAGCTTCCTGGGGTGAACACCGACCTTCCAGGTACCTCTCTAGCCTTAGTGCAGAAGCTGCAAGACAACCGCTGGCTAGGCACTCTGGAAGAAGACACCCCTAATACGGAGGGGTCCTCTTAGCCTTACGGTATAAACACCTACTCTTCTCCTTTGCTGACACATCACATCGCACCCTAGGTATTCCTTGATGGTCTCCCATCCGAAGGCCACTTAGCTTCCAAATTCTGACACTGTTAGGCTATCCTGGGCCATCCAAGGCAGAGCTTAGCTCTTTTATTGGCATTAGCATCAAAATGGAAAAAGTGCTTCCCTCAGAGGCTGCATGTTTCCATTGTGTATGGAATACTGCCGTATTACTCAAATAAAAATATTAAACAGTGGGCCCAGATACGTAATTATCTAAATTCAGATAAATACATCACATATTGGGCCCTATTTATATTTTTTAAGAATAGTAAGTCAAATGGGAAGTGCTTCATTATGCATTTTATGAGTTGTTGTAATGCTTCTTTGTTTCTTTCAGTAGTTGGGAGTGTGAAATGTTCCACTGGTTTATTGTTTGTTTATTGTGAATGTTTTATTTTAATCTCTTTCCCATCTGGTTTGAGCATCATCTTCTCTGTTATCCATCAAAATCTTGTATAGTTTAGATAGCAATCCTCTGGGTTTTAGTGGTCTGAGGTTTTTTGTTTTAAAAAGCAGAAAATAACTAGATTGCCCTTGTAAAAAATTTTCCACTGCAGAAACAGAAGGGTAAAACAGAAGGTCTTTCATCTCTTCTTATACTGCATTGAAATGAGAATCCATATTGGACAAATAACACAGCAAACAATTTTTAAAAAGTCCTTTACCTCCCTTCCCCAATGAAAATCTGGATTCTACCTTGTGTCAAATGCAATATAATGTGTTTATAGTTTTCACATCAGTAGGTTCTTTCCACGCACAATGATGCCCACTCACACTGATGAAAAACAGCTGGGAATGTAATTAGAACTATGATTCCATACAGTAACACACTCCTTCTAACAGTCCCACAATGCGCATCCCCATTGGTATGATTTAATTGCTTACATAGAAGGCCCTTTCGGTTTGATGGATGAACTCCAATAAAAGATTGTTTGAGTGTGCAGCATTACATACATCTGTATGGGCTGGCCAGTTGTCGCTGTCCCATGGTGACCTCAGCAAGGCCTTTCAAGGCAAGTAAGAAGTAGTTGCAGTTTGCCATTGCCTTCCTCTGCAGAATCTTCTTTGGTGGACTCCTCTCCAAGTGCCCCTCCTATTTACCTTCCAAGATCTGATGAGATTGGACTGTACATTGGTACCTGTAGTTGGGTCACCAGATGCCTTCTTTCTAAAATGCATGTCCTTTAGTGCCTTTTTTAACTGTCTGCCCTATTTTGGGCTCTTAAAAACTAATGAAAATGTCCCCTTTCTGGTTTGGGAGGCTGAACCTGTATTCCTCAATAGTCCCCCAGCGGATTCAGTTTAAACATTCGGGGTGTTAAAAATGAAATCTGCCATAGTGATCAATTTGAACTAGTCAGGAAAAAGGCCCTCATTTTTTGCTTTTCAGAATATGGAAGCTCTTTCATAGCATTCCCATCCTTTCATTATTCTCCTCTACACTGGAGACACTCCTTAATCCTTTTTGTCTTTCCCATTGGCTCTCTCCCTCCTCCTCCTCCTCCTCCTCCTCACATATTCTCCATACTCCATAGCCCCAGGACATCTTTAAAATAAGAGGAATTCAAGGTAGGGTGCAAAGGTAGGGAACAAGAGAGCATCATGGCTCAGACAACACCCTCAGCATCTACAGGACACAGAGACTGATACATCTTAGTTGCCTCCTGTTTGCTTAGCCTAGCCTTTACACTTCTGGATACATCCTTAATGAGTTTTGTTTATCTGCTTATTTTTGCACCCATACCCCACTCTTCCCTGGAGGCCCAGAGGCCCAGAGGTTTTGGAGTTGAGATTTGCACAATTACTTTTGTCTTTGCCTCCACTGGGAGGGAGGGGGGGAGGGCTTACTTGTTTTCTTTTGAGCATCAGAATAGTCAACACACCATTATAACATTATAGCCAAGAAGAATAAAACATGCACACAGTAAATCCATTTGGCTACAATAAGGAAAGTAGTAATTAAATTGGCTTAAAGAAGAACCGATTAAGGATTGGGGAATGCAGCCTCTGAGAATGAACAGTTAGAATTCAATCAATGAAGATGGTGGGGGCTAAAACAAAAAACAAGATGGGAGGAATGAGTTTAAAAGGATTGTATTCTTGGAATCATAGAACCATAGAATTGGAAGGGGCCATCCAGGCCATCTAATCAAACCCTCTGCTCAATGCAGGATCAGCCCAAAGCATCTAGGATAAGGATCTGTCCAGTCGGTGTTTGAAGACAACCCATGAGTGGGAACTCCCCACCTCCTTAGGCAGCCCCTTCCACTGCTGAACTACTCATAGAATCCTAGAGTGGGAAGGGGCCATGCAGGCCATCTAGTCCCACCCCCTGCTCAATGCAGGATCAGCCCAAAGCATCCAGGAGAAGGATCTGTCCAGCACTGGAAGTCTCACCAGCACTGGGGCTGTAATTGTGTTTTAAGCAAAACAGACATAAATATAAATCATAGAATCACAGAATCATAGAGTTGGAAGGGGCCATACAGGCCATCTAGTCCAACCCCCTGCTCAACGCAGGATCAGCCCAAAGCATCCTAAAGCCCAAGAAAAGTGTGTATCCAACCTTTGCTTGGAGACTGCCAGTGAGGGGGAGCTCACCACCTCCTTAGGCAGCCTATTCCACTGCTGAACTACTCTCACTGTGAATTTTTTTTCCTGATATCTAGCCTATATTGTTGTACTTGTAGTTTAAACACATTACTGCACGTCCTTTCCTCTGCAGCAAATAAGCAAACAAATAAAAAATAAAAATATAAAAAGGCAAATATGAGAATGCAATAGGCTGACAATGACAATGGCTGAGATAAGAACATAAGAAGAGCAACGGTCCATCCAGTCCAGCGCCCTGTCTCACACAGTAGCCAAGCAGTTCCTCTGGAGATCAATCAACAGGGCATGGAGGCCAAAGAAGAGCCCTGTTGGATCAGACCAATGGTTCATTGAGTCCAGCAACCTGTCGCACACAATGGCCAACCAGTTTCTCTGGAGAACCAACAACAGGGCATAGAGACTCAGGCCTTCATGAGGACATAACAAGAGCCCTGCCGGATCAGACCACTAGCCTGTCTGGTCCAGCCTCCTGTCTCACACAATGGCCAAGCAGTTCCTCTGGAGGGTCAACAACAGGACACAGAGGCTGAGGCCTTACCCTTTTGTTTAGGAATGGGCATGACCTAGAAAAATATGGTTCATTTTAGTCCCTTGTTTGTGGCATACCTGGTTCATAAGGCATGAACTTTTAAGAGCTAAATGTTTGATTTGTTTGGTTTGAGAGGTTCATAATGTGATAGATTCCCCCTCCCCCCCATTTGTTAGGGACACCAAACTCATAGAGCATCTCCAACTGACTCTCCTCTCCTGCCCTCTGTTGAGGATTGCATTTATGGGGTCTGTTATGCTCCCCCCAAAAAGGTGCCCCCATCCTCCATGGTTTCCAATGGAGGGAAATACAGGGAGGGAGGGAGGGAGGGAAGAGAGAGAGGGAAGAGAGAGAGAGAGAGAAACAAACAAACAAATAAAAGCAATAGAATTCCAACAGAACAGAATCTAACTCCCAGAGAATCACAGCAGTAGAAACAAGGTGGGTGGGGCATTTTTGCAAGTGTAGCAGGAACAAGGCAATACAATCAGCATAAACAGTGCCACTATTGTATTGCAAATCCAACAGGGCTAAGGACAAACCAGAACATTTATGCAGTTGAAACTCAAAGTGGGGGTCATTTTTACAAGCCTAGCAGAACCAGAACTATTCTGGTGTCCAGTAGAACCAATGTGGCAATACCTGTTCAATCACAATCAATGCAAGCCCAGAAGAACCAGTACAATCGACAGAGTGCCCAGTAGCACCAGTGCAATCACAGTGTGCAACTGAACCTAGTGTTAATGTGGCAATGCAAGCTCCATCAAAATCCAAGGAAGATTTTTGCAAGCCCAGCAGTGACTTGGCAATTATAGAGTGCCCTTCAGAATCCAGTGCCACTGACCTTGAAAGTTTAACAGCACTTGATCTCAAAGCACAATCACAAGAAATCCAAACAAGATGGAGGGGAGAGCTTGATAGGGAATACGAATGAACCAAGTCAATGGGGTAGGGAAACCCACAAGACTAGTTTGAAACTGAAAACTGAATGTTTCCAAGGTTGAGCAATTCTCCTTGGAGTATGGTTAATATTTTCTTTGTGCATAGACAGTCTGTCTGGAAATTTATCCATTCACAAACTGGTACTTCTTGAAAGACTGAGGTAAGTTTGTGACGGCTGACCTACCATGACGTTCAGTTCATCAGCCAGTTCACATCCATCTCTATTGATGTTGCCGCCTGGCTCTGGGATTCAGAGGCTTAGTGCTTCTGAATGTGAAGGTTCTCCATGGCTGGTAGCCACGAATCGATCTAATCCCCTTCCATTCCTGTTTATTCTTGTGGTCATCTCTACATCCTCCGGCAGCAAATTCCACTTTTTAATCACTCTCTGTGAAAAGTAGCATTTCCCCATCCTGAATCCACTGTCCATCAGCTTCAATAGATGCCCTCAAGTTCCAGTATTGGGGGGGGGGGGAGAGAAATATTTCTCTTTTTTAAACTCTTTTCACTCCATGCATAATTTTCTAAACCTTCAAAATGTCCCCCCTTAGACATCTCTTTTCTAAAGTGAAAATGCCCTGACTCTCATAGGGGAAGTGGTCAAGCTCCCTAATCACCTCTGTGCTTTTTCCAGATCTGTAATATCCTTTTCGGGATCCAGATGAGACCTTTCTCAGGTGCAAATTTCTTGCCTGTCCTTCCTGAGGCAGCCACAAACGACCCCCCTCAATTACATCCCTTTTCCCCAAGGACTGAGGATGGCATTTCCTTGGCAGTTTCCACCAATTTCTGTCTATCCTTTTCCTGCCGTTGCTCAGGGTCCCCTGTCCTCTCAGAGCAACATTTTAGGAGCTGCAGTGGCAGGCCAGAGATGACAAAATGTCATTCCACCAGTGGAAAATTTTTTCTGAATCCAACCAGTTTTCTGGATTCTCTGTAAAAAGTGAACAAAGACATAATGTCTATTCCATGCTCAAAAGCTAGTATGAAAACAGTTCTGGGCTAACATTTCACTTGTAGGAAAAATCTGCTTTAACAGTGGCTTTTGCTGTCGTTGTCAAGCATTCATTCTCGTTTGCCAGATATTTAAATAGGAATGGATTTCTGTAGCCATTGTTGGCAGCATCTGCTGGGATAAAACATTTCTGTACTTACTTTCATGTTCTCACTTCACTTACCAAACAACCTTTGCCCATCAGTGCTTTCCAGGCTGCCTTTAGGAACAAAGGCTCAATTCTTTTGTATCCTGGAGAGATGGTTGCATACTGTAGTAATCAGAAGGGTCAGGCACAGCCCCAAAATGAGGACCAGTTGTTAATACAGGGAACTCATAAGAACATCAGAAGCATTCTGCTGGATCAGACCAGTGGTCCATCTAGTCCAGCAACCTGTCTCACACAGCAGCCAACCAGTTCCTCTGGCTGGCCAGAAACAGGGCACACAGGATGTGGCCTTCATATGAATTTAAGAAAATCCCTGCTGGATCAAACCAGTGGTCCATCTAGTCCAGCATTCTGTCTCACACAGTGGTCAACCAGTTTCTCTGGAAGGTCAACAACTGGGTGTAGAGGCTGAGGTCTTCCACTGTTGTTTCCTCCTGGCACTGGGATTCAGAGGGCTTCTGAATATAGAGGTTCTCCTTAGTCATCATGGCTAGCAGGGGCTCAACGCTACCTTTCAAATTGGTTGGAAGAGAAAGAGGCTCATTCCACACACATTGGATAATGCACTTTCAATGTGCTTTTGCAAGTGGATTTTCCCGTGTGAAACAGGAAAATCGGCTTCAAGGGTACATTGAAAGTGTATTATCCAATATGTGTGGAATGAGCCAGAGAAACTTGACCTTAGTTCCACTAAAGTCTATAACACAGCTTCCCTTTTTATCAGGGCATCAGTCCAAGCACAGAGTATTGCTCCATTAAAATTAGAAATAGTGTCAGGATGAATAGATAGAATCATAGAATCATAGAGTTGGAAGGGGCCATACAGGCCATCTAGTCCAACCCCCTGCTCAACGCAGGATCAGCCCTAAGCATCTAAGAAAAGTGTGTATCCAGCCTTTGCTTGAAGATTGCCAGTGAGGGGGAGTTCACCACCTCCTTAGGCAGCCTATTCCACTGCTGAACTACTCTGACTGTGAAAATTTATTCCTGATATCGAGCCTATATCGTTGTACTTGAAGTTTAAACCCATTACTGCGTGTCCTCTCCTCTGCAGCCAGCAGAAACAGCGTCCTGCCCTCCTCCAAGTGACAACCTTTCAAATACTTAAAGAGGGCTGTCAAGTCCCCTCTCAACCTCCTTTTCTCCAGGCTGAACATTCCCAAGTCCCTCAACCTATCTTCATAGGGCTTGGTCCCTTGGCCCCAGATCATCTTCGTCGCTCTCCTCTGTACCCTTTCAATTTTATCTACGTCCTTCTTGAAGTGAGGCCTCCAGAACTGCACACAGTACTCCAGGTGTGGTCTGACCAGTGCCGTATACAATGGGACTATGACATCTTGTGATTTTGATGTGATGCCTCTGTTGATACAGCCCAAAATGGCATTTGCCTTTTTTACCGCTGCATCACACTGCCTGCTCATGTTTAGTTTACAATCCACAAGTACCCCAAGGTCTCGTTCACACACAGTGTTACCTAGAAGCGTATCCCCCATCCATGGGCATGCTTTTCATTTTTCTGACCCAGATGCAGAACTTTACACTTATCTTTATTAAATTGCATCTTGTTCTCATTTGCCCATTTTTCCATTGTGTTCAGATCTCGTTGAACTCTGTCTCTATCTTCCGGAATATTTGCCAGTCCTCCCAATTTGGTGTCATCTGCAAACTTGATGAGTAGTCCCTCCACCCCCTCATCTAGATCATTAATAAATATGTTAAAAAGTACCGGGCCGAGCACCGAACCCTGAGGTACCCCGCTACTCACCTCTCTCCAGTCTGATGAAACACCATTGACAACAACTCTTTGAGTGCGGTTCTCTAACCAATTCCCTATCCACCTAACTATCTGAAAGTCCAGATTGCAATCCTTCAACTTATCCATCAGATCATGGGGAACCTTGTCAAAAGCTTTACTAAAATCCAAGTAAATGACATCAACCGAATTTCCCCGATCCAGCAAACCTGTTACTTGGTCAAAAAAGGAAACTAGGTTGGTCTGGCAGGACCTGTTGGAGACAAATCCATGCTGACTTCCTTGGATCACCAAATTGTCCTCCAGATGTTTGCAGATTGCTCCCCTTAATATCTGCTCCATTATCTTCCCCACAACAGAGGTCAGACTCACTGGTCTGTAGTTTCCCGGGTCATCCTTCCTCACTTTTTTGAAGATCGGAATAACATTTGCTCTCTTCCAGTCCTCCGGGACATCTCCAGTCCTTAAAGAGGTTCTGAAGATGATGGACAAGGGTTGTGCAAGTTCTCTGGAAAGTTCTTTGAGTACTCTTGGGTGCATTTCATCTGGACCAGGGGATTTGAACTAAGCGTTTCTGCTTTCTCTGCATCTTCCGTTAGAGTTTGTCCATCCGCACCCAACAGTGGGCCTATTGCCTCCTTTACTTTACGTTTGCTCCTCACATAACTGAAAAATCTTTTCTTGTTACAATGGGCTTCCCTGGCCAATCTTAGCTCACTCTCAGCTTTGATTTGTAATAGGCTGGCCATGGTAACTGGACCCCGATGAGTGATTCTTTGTTGGACTAGATGACCCATGAGGTCCCTTCCAACTCTATTATTCTATGATCTTATGAGCAGGACTTCAAAACAAAGAGTACAGATGCCTGGCTGACTGGGGGAGGCTTGCCCCTGAATGCTCCCCGATGCGAAGTGTTGCACTTCCAGTTTTGGCAATTTCCCTCATCTTGAGGCAAATCTGGCCAAAACTTGTGCCAGCTCCTGCACAGTCTTGGGTTGCTGCCAACGTTATGTGGAAGCAGCAGTAAAACCTGCAAGCAACAAGTGGCTGTCCAGGGGCAAACTCCTCATGTGGGTATGACTGTTGATGTGAAGTTATGCAAACAACTCTCCCAAGTTGCCCTTTTCTTCCTGATCAATTGTCATCTGGATCTTACCTGTAACCCTGGGAGAACTCTGTGCCCCACTCCCAACCCTATGATCCCTGCAAAAGCTGCTCTTCAGGAACCAGGAAATTGTGTACAACACACGAAGGGGCAGTGGGTCAAACATGGGACCGCTGCAAATGTCACTCATGAAAGAGAAGATCTAGATCCAATCCACTCTACTCTTGCAAGCGTTCGCAGGCTACAAAATTCAAATGGTAAGCCTGTGAACAGGGCCGGATCCTTCCATTCCACTTTTTTACAGTCTGCTGAATTACAAAAGGATGGGTTCCACTACAAAGAATAGTCAGGTACAGAGCTGCCAAAGCCTAGGTGCCTGGAGATCTCCCCTGGAATTACAACTGCTCTCCAGCCTACAGAGATCAGTTCCCAAAGAGAACTGACGTAGTCTGGAGATTTGGTGGGGCATCATACCCTGCTGAGGCCCCACCGTTCCCAAGCTCCACCCCCAAATCTCCAGGAATTTCCCAACCTGGAGTTGGCAGCCCAAGGTACAGGCAACTGTTGTATGCTTCACCAAAATAAAGAGGCACTTAAGTACTTGGTTCCTAATTTGTGGAGAACACACACACGCACATGTGCGCACACAGAGAAATCTGATGAATGAGTATCTGTTCTCTGTCTCTTTCATCCCCTGCTTTCTTCTCCTTATCTCCAGGAGAATAGTAAACAGCAGGAGAGCATTTTAATCAGAAACTCTGGGGAGACTTATCAGAGTTACAAGTGCTTTACACAGAAGGACTGCTCTTTCTAAGGGCACGAAGTGCAGCCAAGCAATGTAAGGCCAGTTCTTGACACTCCTTTTCTCCCCAATATGCAGTTTGATTTATGTAGCATGTATCACAGCCTCCCTTTGCTCTATTGGCCTGGATGGGGGGGGGGGGGGAATAATCAGAATTTCCTGTCTGTTGATGTTTAAGCTCATCTCTAATGAGAACTCTAATGGAGTTCTCTTCTCTAACGAGAAGCAACAAGGGGAGGAGCTCCTAACATGAGTGTTATAGGACTGACCCAAGAAGAAGTGATCTGTGTAAGAGAGAGAGAGGGAGAGAGGGACCATAGACCTGTCACAAAAGCAGACCAAATCCAGACAATGCCAGAAGAACCTTAATACAGCTTGTTGAGCTCAAGAGGATCGAATGGGGATTTTGCAGGAGTGTAGAATTAAGTCTACTGCTGCCTTTAATTAAACAACTTTGATCTGTTGCCTGGAATGGTTTAATTGAGGCTGGCAAGAGAAAATGGAAAAGAGACAGAAAAACCAAGAAGCTCACTACCTGTTTGTAGCACAGAATCCGAGAGTGGGAAGGGGGCAATCCAGGCCATCTAGTCCAGCCCCCTGCTCAGTGCAGGATCAGCCTCAAGCATCCAGGATAAATATCGGTCCCTTGGGATACTCATATCTGCCCACTGACAGTGGTCTCTGCACATATTAAGCAATCCTTACAACGACAGGATCAGACCCAGTGACCTTCAGTCATTTTGTGCTATGCAATACCACCACTGAAATAATCATTAAAAAACTTCAAAGAGTATATTTTCTTACAATCACCGAGTTTAGTAGTGGAACATACAATTGATTTATGTAATTCAGTACCTGAAAAGGTGGTAGTTGCCAATAACTTAAATGCCTTAGAAAAATGCCTAAACAACACCATAGGAGTCTAGCTTGTAACAATGTGTAGGAGACATAGGTACACTAGACACACCTATATCTAAAGGTTTAACTTTTCAATTCATGCTAAAATTCCCCAAGTGTAAAAAATCCCCAAACTTCCATAAAAGGAGCCATATTGGATTAGGCCAATGGCCCATCCAGCCCAACAGTCTGTGTTACACAGTGGCCAAAACTCAGGTACCACCAGGAAGTCCACCAGTGGAACCAGAACCCTAGAAGCCTTCTCACTGTGACCCCTTCCCAAAAATACAGGTTTCACTGCCCCAGACATAAGAGAAGCCATGTTGGATCAGGCCAACAGCCCATCCAGTCACACACTCTGGGTCACATAGTGGCCAAAGCCATCAGGAGCTCTGCCAGCAGGGTCAGAACTCCAGAATTACTCTTGCCCCCCAAGCACCTAGAATAGACAGCATCACTGCCCTAGACATAAGAACAGGGGTAGTCAAACTGCGGCCCTCCAGATGTCCATGGACTACAATTCCCAGGAGCCCCCTGCCAGCATTCGCTGGGGTAGACTATCTGCTACTTCCCTGCCAGCATTCGCTGGCAGGGGGCTCCTGGGAATTGTAGTCCATGGACATCTGGAGGGCCGCAGTTTGACTACCCCTGCATAAGAACATAGGAGAATCCATATTGGATCAGGTCAATGGCCCATCAAATCTCACACTGTGTCACACTGTGGCCTCCATCAGGAGGTCCACCAGCAAGGCCCCAACTCCAGAAGCCCTCCCACTGTTTCCCTCATGCAGCAAGAATCCAGAGTATAAGAACATAGGAGAAGCCATGCTGTATCAGGCCAATGGCCCATCCAGTCCAACTCTCTGTGTCACTGAAGGGCCAGAACTCCCGAAGCCTTCCCACTCTTGACCCCCAAGCACCTAATGTCCATGTTCAACTTTAGTATCTCAAGTTTAAAAAGACAAACTGGCATACTGGTCCAGAATGCAGCAGTGTGATTGTTGTCAGGGAACCCTTCTCAACCATTTTTAAATGGTATATTGGCTGTTCATTTGTTTCAAAGTTCAATTCAAGATGTTGGTGTCCAGCAGCTCCTGGGTTCCTGCTCAGGAGGCCATACTCATTCTTTTCCCCTCACCCTGCAGAGCCACAGACTCATCGGGCTGGGCTCAGCCTCTGCCCCACAGGGCCCTGCATGGGCCAGAGTTGATAGTCACTGGGATGCATTGTGCCGTGAGCCTACAGCTCGCCCAACTTTGGAGTAGAATGCCAGGGTGCAGTGGTGAGGGGAGGCCAGAGCAGCCAGCTGCTGATGCCCCTGCCCTGGCTCAGGCCGCCTGCTTGCCAGGTCACGCCTGGGACCTCTGACAGGGCCTGCGGCCGTCATGCACACAGAAGGATAGGGCCAAGGCAAAAGGTGCCAAGAGGAGGGGTGGAGTGGCTATCAACTCCGGGGAGGGAGAGAATACAGGAACCGCTGGGAGCACAGGAGGGATAAAAGGCGGAAGGACAGGCAGAGCGGGGTCGGATGCAAGGGAAGGAGAGCAGGACGGACAACCTGGAGGAGGAGAATGGTGGAGTTGGAGAGAAGGATGAGGAGAGAGGGAGATGGGGGGGGGAGGAGGGGAGGAGTAGCAGAAGGTGACAGTAGCAGCAAAGCCCTAAACTGGACCCTCTGCAGCAGATGCAGAGGAGGCAGATTCACAAGATGACACCCACTCCCTGCTGCCTCCTTGGTGCCCTCTGAAAGGGGGAGCTGGATGAACCCCATGCCCTGGGGCAGGCGCTAGGGAGAGCCCAGGCAGGCAGCCAGGAGGATCCCACCGCCGGTTATAACTTGTGGGGTTTGGGACTCTGATTTTTGGAATCTTCACTACAAATCTATTCCAGACCTGCACCTATTTCACCTGCTGCAAACGGTGGCCATTTTAGCCTGTTACAGGTCTGGTAAGTTTCGGGTGACAGTCACATGGTCTGCAGTAGAACAGGTGGATTTGAATTCAGGCCACAGAGTTGTGTTGTGCTAAACGGTTCACAGAGTTACCTAGACAGACAATTCAGGACTGTGCTCTGTGCTACTGTGTTTCGCTTACGGAGACTGGGAAACTACTCTGTAATTTTACATCATTGAATGTCTCACATTGCTTTCTTTGGCTTTTATTCTGGGTTTTTCTTTATTGGATTGGTTCTTTAACCCTAATCCTATTGCACTGTTTATGGAATGCCGCTTTCGAGAGTCAAAGCTCCCGCTGTTGGAAGTCTATGCCACGAACATCTTGTTGTCCTCTAAGAAGATACTTGAATCTTGCAGTTCCTTCTATCTATAAGAACATAAAAGAAGCCAAGTTTGGTCAGGCCAATGGCCCATCCAGTCCAACACTCTGTGTCACACAGTGGCAACAAACCTGGGGACCCCCCAGAAGGGGCCAGGCGACCCCAAATGGGGTCCCGACCCACAGGTTGAGAATCACTGAATGAGATGCTGACTCAGATGGCCCAAGGGTTTGAGTCAGTGATCTTCACATTACCAGTGTAAACCAGATGGTGTTTGCTGTTGTCCCAGTTTCAAGTACAGTGATACAGGATTGGGGTTTTCTCAGCAATTTGTGTAGCTGCAACTAATTTTCTAATTTTGAGGCAAGATATGGCAATTAGAGATTATTTGGCTCCCTGTTGTTCTGTGAATTATTTTCTTCCCAAATAATTCTCATGTTTTAGTTCCCAGGACTAGATCTGGAATGGAGAGAGGAAATTTCAAAATACCCAGTGGAATTTTTTAGCTTTTTCCCCTTTGAAGCTCATGCATATTAGAAACTGATTTTGAAAATTTCCTTCAATCTACTCACAGCTTGCTACGTACCACAGGGAGCCACTGTTCAAGAAACAAACCCCAAATTGTCTTGGCATTAAATCCAGGTTTTCTGCAGAATAAGGGGAGGCAAAGACAAGGAGGAGGAAGAAAGGAGGAGAATATTTGTAGGCAGGAAGCATTACTACTTAATTGCAGAGGACAAAGATTAGTTCTCTAGGGAAAAGTGCATTGCATCCCTACTAAACAACCCCAGGCACCACCCCAAAATCTCCAGGCCTTTCACAAACTATAGCTAACAACCTAGGGGTGTGCGCCGCGTCGTCCGAATCGGACGCTCCGGGCTGCCGCGGGGGTGGGGCGCTGGCTGCGGCGGCCCGGAGGGGCCGATTTGGATGACACGGAGTCCACCCCTGGCACTGAGAACTGATAGTTAAACAGAGCAAGTTGGCTCACACCCTTTAAGAGAGGTCCAGGAGCATCATGTGACCTGTTGAGATGAATCGGTGCAAAGAATGTTGCTTAATTGATGGGATGTGGGAAGTTTTCCAGAACTTACCTGCTATGGATCAAATCCAGGTTTCTTCACGCTAGTTGAATGGCTGCCTGAATTCAGTGAAATCACCAGTGATCTTGATCCCTGCTCAGAATCAATGCTTTGGCTGTGTGAAAGGAAAGGAAATCACCAGTAGTTGTAGGATCACCCCTGATATATGTTGGAACAGAAGCTGTAACAAAAAATATTCTAGGATGCTTTTTCTTTCGTAGATTGGTATCTTTCACAGCTAGTATGAAGTACAGTGGAAAGACTGTGAAGAGCCAGTCTGAGGTAGTGACTGAGAACCCTGGACGAATCTCAGGTTCAGATCTACTTTGTAGTATGAAATTCACTAGATCAGCGGCGGCCAAAGTGTGGCTCTCTAGCAATCCTGGGTCTACAGTTCCCCTGAGCTACAGGATATCCATGGACTGCAGGGGAATTGTAGTCCATGGATATCTGGGAAGCCACACTTTGGCCACGCCTGCACTAGACGAAGTGGAGCCAGGTGATTCTCTCTCATCCTGACTTACCGCACAGGGCTGTTGTGAGGGCTGAGGAGAGAAACAGGCATGAGCAGCTGGAGGAAGGGCAGGGTACTAGATAAGAGTAATTTCCTCCTCTTCTACTCTGGTACTACTCTGATGACACATTCACCTCCATCACCCCAGACTGAGACTTGAGAACGTGTACATCACGGTTGCAAAGTGGAGAATAGATGCACTTGTTAAAAGGGAAGAGGAAACTCTGCAGAGCCACTAAAGAGCCAGTTTGGTGTAGTGGTTAGGAGTGCGGACTTCTAATCTGGCATGCCGGGTTCGATTCTGTGCTCCCCCACATGCAGCCAGCTGGGTGACCTTGGGCTCGCCATGGCACTGATAAAACTGTTCTGACCGGGCAGTGATATCAGGGCTCTCTCAGCCTCACCCACCCCACAGGGTGTCTGTTGTGGGGAGAGGAATGGGAAGGCAACTGTAAGCCGCTTTGAGCCTCCTTCGGGTAGGGGAAAGCGGCATATAAGAACTAACTCTTCTTCTTCTTCTTAAATACATGACTTGCCCCATCTTCATGGCCAAGAATATTGAAGAGACTTTGACACCTGAACATATGTCAGACGTCTGGCGTGGCTAGCCTTCACGTCATTATCCCTCTTGCCTGGAACAATCAGAGGACTGGAAGAAAAGCAGAGCTTCCATTCGGTTACCGTCAGCTTAGCACAGAACGCTGCCTTTTTTTCCTCCTGCGAGGCTCCAGAGTGGAGACAGGTCAGATCTCCTCTCCCTTCATTCATCCCACTCTGACTCCAACTGGTGTGTTAATCTGGTGGTGGTGGTGGGGGGGGGATCATGGGACCTACGTGTAAAATGCCATACAAGGTGGGGAAGGGAATTAGGGGGGATAGAGTGAAAAAGTTGGCTGGGTCCAACCTCCAGGCTTTTCCCAGGTGCCCACTAAACCAGGGGTAGTCAAACTGTGGCCCTCCAGATGTCCATGGACTACAATTCCCAGGAGCCCCTGCCAGCGAATGCTGACAGGGGCTTGTGGGAATTGTAGTCCATGGACATCTGGAGGGCCGCAGTTTGACTACCCCTCCTCTAAACTGTCTATCTTCAACCTAAAATCTCAGGGGACAGTAAATCAATGGGACCGAAAGCAGTGTGACCCCTCCTGGTTGTGTATCTCTGAATTGTATCCTATGGCATTTTACAGGATGAATTGCCTTTACGGAATGAGGACGTCTTGCTTCGTTTTGAGGAATAACTAACAAGCGCATAGGACTAACGCTCCTTCCTCTTAAGAGCTGAAGAGGGTTGTAACTTTGCTAGTTGCCATCTGCTGCGTAATAAATGTTGGAGAAAAGGGGGCTCATTCAGTGCATACGTTCCCAATACGGAAATGAACGAACATGACCAGACTTCATTAGCTCTGAATAATCCCAGTGGTTTTCTACACCAGGGGTAGTCTAAACCAGGGGCTCATGGGAATTGTAGTCCATGGACATCTGGAGGACCACAGGTTGACTACCCTGGTTCTAAACGATTGAGTCTTCCATGCAATTGTGCATTTTGGGGTGTTTGTTCCCTGAATGGCTTGCTTGGCACTGTCAATAACTCTATGACAGACCACTCCTGGAATTCAATAATAACTCTATGACCACTCCTGGAATTCAACTTGGAACCCTACACAGCTGTGCTACGATTTTAAAGGGATCTATAAAAACCCAACTGTAATCAAACTGTTTGCAACTAATAACAGAAAGGGGAAAAATGGAAGGAAATTTACCTTCCAAAGACTAACGATTTGATTAAATTCTTCATAACTGATTTTATACAGAGAGCTAATGACTGAAAACTAGACATCTTCTTTCATTAAGTGACTCTGATGCTTTACAGCAGGGGTGGGCAAACTGGGGCCCTCCAGATGTCCATGGACTACAATTCCCATGAGCCCCTGCCAGCGAATTGTAGTCCATGGACATCTGGAAGGGCCACAGTTTGCCTGCATTTCCTGCACTCTCTCAACATGGAAACAGGTTTTATGAAGATCGCTCAGAGAGATTATTTCTTAACAGCACCAAGACAACTGTTTCTTCATGGAGACATTGCTTTAGGATACTTAGGGCTAATCCTGCGTTGAGCAGGGGGTTGGACTAGATGGCCTGTATGGCCCCTCCCAACTCTGTGATTCTGTGATTCTACGAGACAGAGCAAGATGGGCACCCTATTAATCTGCCTATAGCAGTAGAAAAGAGCACGACTCCAGGAGCACCTTCAAGACTATCCAGATTTGTGACAGGGGATGTGTCGTTGTGAGTCACGGCTCACTTCTTCAGATGCCTTTTCATTCTTCCGCATTTGGTGAGAAAGATGAAGTCCATTTGCACCTGTGCAAGTTTCTTCACAAGGTTAGAATCATAGAATTACAGAGTTGGAAGGGGCCATCCAGGCCATCTAGTCCAACCCCCTGCTCAGTGCAGGATTAGCCTGAATCATACAGGATAAGGATCTATTCCACTGCTGTTTGAAGACTGTCTGTGAGAGGGAGCTCACCACCTCCTTAGGCACTGCTGAACTACTTTGACTTTGACTCCCCCCCCCCCTGATATCTAGCCGATATCATTCTCCACATAGTTTACACCCATTACTGCAGGTTCTGTACTCTGCTGCCAACAAGAAGTGTTTGCTGTCCTCCTCCAAATGACAACCTTTCAAATACTTCAAGAAAGCCATCATTTTCCATCTCAACCTCCTCTTCTCCAGGCTGAACATTCCTAAATCCCTCAGCCTTTCCTCCTAGGGCTTGGTCCCCAAACTCCAGATCATCCTTGTCACTCCTTTGAACCCTCTCAATTTTGTCAACATCCTTCTTGAAGTGAGGCCTCCATGACTGCACACAGGATTCCAGGTGTGGTCTGACCAATGAAGTATATGGCGGGACTAGGACATCTTGAGATTTTGACGTGATGCCTCTGCTGATACAGTCCAAGACTGCATTCGCCTTTTTTACCGCTGCATCACACTACCTGCTCATATTTAGCTTACAATCCACAAGTACCCCAAGATCTCATTCACACACACTGTTATCCAGAAAGGTATCTGTCACCCAGTGTGCATGCTTCTCATTTTTGTAGAACTCTGCACTAATCCATGTTGACTTGCATCTTGTTCTCATTTCTGTGTTCAGATCTTGTTAAATTCTATATTTTCTGGGGTGTTCACTACTCCTCCCATTTTGGAATCATCCACAAATTTAATGAGGACTCTCTTCACCCACTTGTCCAGATCCTGGATAAAAATGTTGAGAAGTACTGGATCCAGTACCAAACTCTGTCCACCCAGCCATTTCAAAATCCACTTTGCAGTCCCCCGGGAAAACAACATCCACTGAGTTCCCACGATCTTTACTGCTAAGCTCAACGATCTTCTAAACTCAACCATCTAAGCTCAAAATCTTCTTGTACCTGCCTTGTAAATGATGGCACATTTCCCCTTCTTCAGAAAGATACATTTGAACTCCAAAAATTCATTTCCGGCTCTGTGTGTGTGTGTGTGTGTGTGTGAGAGAGACTATAAATTGGCTCAGAGAGTTTCAGCAACGTTCAAAGAGTGTGGGGCCCAAGTGCCTAGCAACAGGCCAGTCTGAGTGAAGTTTTAATCTCTAGCACTCATAATGTGTGTTGTGGCTGCAGCACCTGTGACAGATGGTCAGTAGATTAGAAAGCTATCCCCAGCAGCACGGCTGCCTTCTGAACTCCCTGTGCTCAGGCCACAGATGGCATCTGCTGAGCTGCCTGCTGGCTTGGGAGAGTCAGGAAAGATCGACTCTTCCCCCCCCCCCCCCCCCCAACACAGAGCTGCTGGAGAACCAAAGATTACCATCCAATATTGCCTTGGACTGGAACTGTATTAGGCACACTCCCAAGTATGTTTATGGACACACACAAAATCCTTCATACTAATTTACATAACTCGATTCACAAGTTGTCCAAGGGACCCCCAGGCTCTTCCTGAATTCTCTGGGAAAGAAGATGCAGAGATACGCATGGGGAGGGCAATGCAAGGTCCTCCTTTGCTCTACATGCATTCATTTGAACACGATACCCTGACTACAAGGTACAAGTATGATACAACATGCAGAGAGGCCAAGGCCTTCCTAAGAACATCAGAAGAGCCCTGCTGGATCACACCAGTGAAGGTCCAGCATCCAACCAGTTCCTTTGGAGGACCAGCAGCAGGGTACAGAGACTTGTCCTTCCCTGATGTTGCCTCCTGGCTCTGGGACTCGGAGCATAATTGCCTCTCAATGTGGAGGTTCCCCATAGCCCCCATGGCCAGCATTCATTGATCGCCGTATCTGGCATATCTTCCAATGTCCTCCTGATTGGCACTGGCCATCCCCTTCTTCTTTTAACAATGATGTGTGCCTCCACCCAACATGCCCCATCCTAGAGTGCAGCTTTGCATGGGCTTCCCAGGTCCTCACCACTGCTCTTTGTAGCCTGAACTAATGCTGCTGGAATAAAGTGAAAGTTCAGCATCAACCAAACTGGGTAGCAACAGCTGTCAGCCTAGCAACTTATTCCCCCACCCCATGCCCAATTAGCACTCACAGCACTACTACATGGACACTTACAAACTGCCTCTATGACAGAGCTGTGGATACAGTAAAGTAGGGGTCCCCACCCTTTTTGAGCCCATGGACAATGGAAATTTGAAATGAGCACCTCTACTAAATGGTTATCCTGGAGTACTGACAAACAGAATGTGGGAGGCTGCAAGCCAAGTACTTCTCTCTGATGGAGACCCTGCAGTGACCCAGGTGATGGCCCCCAAGTTCTTTAGAAGTGGTTCCTACTCCCATGAGGTGGAAGAAAGCCCCCTTTGCTTTCGGGAAATGAAAGCATCTACAATGAAGGCATAGTCAGAACTGAGGTACAAGGCATAAAGGTAAAGGTATCCCCTGTGCAAGCACCGAGTCATATCTGACCCTTGGGGTGACGCCCTCCAGCATTTTCATGGCAGACTTAATACAGGGTGGACTTGCCTTTACCTTTATGTCTTGTACCTCAGTTCTGACTATGCCTTCATTGTAGATGCTTTCATTTTTCTGAAATAAAGAAACTTTAATTCTATGACGTTACTTCTAGGATAGTCAGAGATCCGACACTTACCTGAATGGAGCTGCCCCCAAGCTGTTCTACTTCCTGTTATCTTTCTGAACCATGCAAGTGCTAAGCCTCCAAGGGAACTTGGCCTGGGTCCCATGGTCCGAAACTATGCAAGCAAACTAAAGTGAAGCTCCCAAGGGTTGGGGGAACTCCCTGGAACATTGCTGAGTGGTTCAGGTGGGGGAGTGATAGTGGGAAGAGGGCTCTTCAGAAACCTACCCCTTTGTGCAGGCAGAAGTACCAAAGTGGCAAGGGTTTCATTTCCCCCACTTCAATACACAGGCCCCGTTCTCATCAGCAGGAGTCTGGCAGAGGTCTTCTGCAGTAGTGTCACAAAGAAATACTTATCATTCTAATAGGGAGCAGGACTGTAACAAAACCGTGACATGGTGGGCAAGAAATTGGGAGGGGGAAAAACAATAAAATATGCCTCATTATTTTAAAGTTAGTCATGGTTCCCTGTCTGAGGTTCACATTGTTTATCTGTCTTTGTGCAGCTACAAATGCATGAAAAACAGTGTGTGCATGACTCATTATTTTTTTAATATTGCATTTGACAACCCCAAAATGGAATTCAAATTATATTCATTATGAAGAGAGTTCACGGTATGCACATTAAAATTTCACCACACTTAAAGCAAACAGTGACTTTCCCAGAATCAACATTTGAAAAAAAGAAAAGAAAATTTAAGTTATACTTCATTGTGCTGGAGGAGAAACAGCTCTTTCAGTTTGCACTGAAATAAAGAGCTACTTTCTTTGGAAGGCAAACTATTTTAACATGCTTATAATGTTCTTCAGTCTTTTTGTTTGTTTGTTTGTTTGTTTACAATGAAATAAGACTTGAAGGTGATTGGATAAAGGCTTGTGGCAAGAGAAAAATACTCCTTGCATTATGTTATTTCAAGAATAAAAAAAAATGCCAGACACAATCTATTTCGCCATGGGCTGAGCCGTGCCTGTGGGAAGTGATCAGCATTCTTCTCTCCCCAGCTTTTGAGGAAAGGCTGGGGAACACGGGACTTTTCAGTAAGCTAGGGAAGGTCTGATACAGGATTAAACATTATGCACCTTTTCCCTCCCCAAACACGAGAACCTGAGGACATCCGGTGAAGCTGATGGGCAGTAGATTCTGGACACACATAGGGAGAGATTAAAATGTAGAATTCACTGCCAGAGGATGTAGTGATGGCTTCTTGGGGTTCGCCAATTTTTACAGCCACAGACATAGACAGATTTAAAATTTATGGAGGAGAGATCTATCCATGGCTACAAGCCATGCCAACAAAAGGGAGCTTCCACATTCCAAGGCAGTTAGTCTCTGAATCCCAGAGCCAGGAGGCAACATCAGGGAAGGCCTCAAGCCTCTCTGCTCTGTTGTTAGCCTTCCAGAAGATCTGACTGGCCACTGTGTCAGAGAGGAGGCTGGTCTAGTTGGACCTTCACTGGTCTGATCCAGCAGGGCTTTTCTGCCCCATTGTTGGCGCTCCAGAGGAACTGGTTGGCCACCATGTGAGAAGGAATGCCGGACTAGATAGACCACTTGTTCCTAAACTCAAGACAAGAACAATAAATGCATTTGAGGGAAAACAGTAGATTTCAGACTTCCGTTTCGCATCAGTATTCCAAAATGAGAATATATTTATTATTTTATTTTTTAATTTTTTTGTATTTATATACCGCCCTCCCCAGGGGCTCAGGCCAAGATATAAAGGCCAAGAAGAAGAAGGTTCTTATATGCTGCTTTTCTCTGGCCGAAGGAGTCTCAAAGCAGCTTACATTTGCCTTCCCTTTCCTCTCCCCACAACAGACACCCTGTGAGGGAGGGGAGGCTGAGAGAGCCCTGAGATTACTGCTTGGTTAGAGCAGTTTTCTCAGTGGTGTGGCAAGCTCAAGGTCACCCAGCTGGTTGCATATGGGGGAGAGCAGATTCAAACCCGGCTCACCAGATTAGAAGTCTGCACTCCTAACCACTACACCAAACTGGTTCCAAGGCAAGGCCATAGCTGGCCACAGCCAGTCTAGGCCTAGAGGGTGTCTTCTCTACTTCAAGATCTCCAAAGTCACTAATTCAAGCCTGAATTTAGAGTCAGAAGCAAAATATATAACTTTGTTCAACCCATAAAAGACTGGACAACTGGAAGGTTTTATGGTGGCAGCTAACTGCAGAAGCAAATATTGCACACTTGTGCTCACTTCTGCATTTTAAGAGAGTCATGAAGCACATCCATGAAGCACACCCTCCTAGGTCCTAGTCTTCCCAGAGGTCTGCCCCTTTGAACAGCAGTGTTCCCCTATCTCCACTCCTGAGCAAATTACTGGCCACAGTGCTCAATGGAACGCTAAGTATTTTGTGGAATGTTTTCCTGCATGTGGCATCCCAACTCTGTTCACATCCCTGGGACTTGTAGAGGAGGCCATCAGGATGCCTACCATCATGCTTACCCCAGGCATGATAAACTGCCAGGTATGCCCTTAGGCAAATAGCCCTACAATGCATGGTCTAAAATTCAGAATTCGGTCAAACCTGAGCGCTCTTTCTCAGTGTGGCCGGTTGAAAGCTGAGGGGATCACACATTAGTATCACCGGCTGTGTACTTGATGATTTTTTTTACATCAGTGTGTAACTCCTCGTTTTAATAGCTGGACTTATTAACTGGACAGGCAAGGCTATCATTTGGCACCCACGAACTTTAGTACAATAAAATCAGAGTCCAGGAGCACCTTTAAGACCAACAAAGATTTATTCAAGGTGTGAGCTTTCGAGTGCAAGCACCCTGTAGTCTGACGAAGGGTGCTTGCACTCAAAAGCTCACGCCTTGAATAAATCTTGGTTGGTCTTTTTTTAAAACATTTTTATTGAAAGTTTTACACAACCATAAAAAAGACACAAAACCTATAAAATACTACCACCAAACCACTTAATCCCCAATAACAAATAAGAATAAAGACACCTCCCCCAAAACCCAAAAACATACAATAACAACAACAACAAAATTTTTTTAGAAAAGACCTCCGACCATCTACAAATCTTCAAATCCCACATGCGCAAAAAATATTATTGGAAATCAAAATTTCACAATTAAATCTTTGTTGGTCTTAAAGGTGCTACTGGACTCTGATTTTATTGTGCTACTTCAGACCACCACGGCTACTCATTTGAATAATTCATTTTAGTAGTTAATTACCTTTTATTTTAAAAAGGGGGGAAATTATAACTTTGTACTGAATACTCCATTCCTTCAAAGGCTAGAGCTACACATAGGCACAGGCCCCATCTGATACCATCTGAATGAAGTGTGGAATTCCAGCTGTTACTATGGCTGCTCAACAAGATGTTACCAAGCCTTGTCTGATGTATCTTAGGGTCTGCGCTTCTGGGTTCCTGGCAACTATTTGGCGATACATGGAAAAGAAGCTTTATTCCATTAACCAGAGTCAATACATTGGTGACATCAGTCAGCCTTTTTATTGGCTCAATCAATCAATTTATTAATACAGTTTTTAAGCAGCAGTTTTCCAACATCTTTATAACCACAATAAAATTCAAGTTGTGTGAGGACAACTCACACCCTATCTGATTGGCCCACCCCCAGCCTCCTCCTCTTTCTTCCTGCTAGAAGAAAAGCCAATCTCCTTTACTGGCCCACAAAGGCATGCTGGGCCAGAGAGTGGGGTGGCTGGGAGGGAGGAAGAGGCTCAGCCTGCCATCCAGCCCTAGGACACAGAATACAGCCTCTACACCCACCCAAGTTCATGGGGTGGAGGGTGGGAATTCCTCACTGGCATTCCCCATTGGACTGCACATGGCCTTTGTGCTCTTCCAAGTCAGATGGGTGGGAGA
The DNA here is from genome assembly GCF_049243985.1 of Paroedura picta. Classification (NCBI taxonomy): domain Eukaryota; kingdom Metazoa; phylum Chordata; class Lepidosauria; order Squamata; family Gekkonidae; genus Paroedura; species Paroedura picta. Next base: position 78,942,384 of record NC_135377.1, on the reverse strand, counting down.
CACAGCAAGGATTTTTGGCACACCATTGTGTACCTCCCTGGGAGGGTTGTGTGCGTGGAAGATGGACAAAATATCTCCTGATGCCCCAATAGGGTCCAAGGTGGCCTTGGGGCACTCCTCTGCATGCCCACCCAATGGAGATGTGCGAAAGAGTCTTTGTCCTTCCTTCCTTCCTTCCTTCCTTCCTTCCTTCCTTCCTTCCTTCCTTCCTTCCTTCCTTCCTTCCTTTCTTCCTTCCTTCCTTCCTTCCTTCCTTCCTTCCTTCCTTCCTTCCTTCCTTCCTTCCTTCCTTCCTTCCTTCCTTCCTTCCCATCCTGGATCTCAACTTCAAGCAGGGAAAGGAGGACCAGCATTCACAGAGGACAGTGTAGGCATGCATCCTAGCACCTATTGTATTCCTGGGTGCTCCTAGTACCATAATAAAAATAAACAAATTAAAATTTGATTAACTGTTGAAAAAGACACCACTGCTCTTCTTAGTAAACTCCATGCACAGCAACATATATATAAGAACCGCATCATAATTATAAGCATACTAGATATTAAGCCTGCTGTAACCAAAATACAGCGGGTGCTAGCGGGGTGGGTGGATTGAGGGGCAGAAGGAAGGAAGAGAGAGAGAGAGAGAGAGAGGGAGAGAGAGGGAGGGAGGGAGGGAGAGAGGGAGGGAGGGAGAGAGGAAGAGATCCAGGAAGAAGGAGAGAAAGGGGCAGAGGCAGATAGGAGAGAGAAATTGAGGAAGGAAGGGAGGAACGAGGGAATGCTGGGAGGAAGGAAGGCAGGAAGGGAGGTAAGTGCAATGAAACATGCCAGGGCAGGGGTGGGAGGGAGGGGGTCCATTGGGGGAGGAGCCAGTAGCTATGGGTCGGAAAGAGTGGTGGTTGGGTGGATGCGGCAAAGCGTCGGCGGAGGTGAGAGGAGATGGGGGGCAGGGAAGATCGTGGGGGGGTGGAGAAGGTGGGGCGGGCCGGCGAGTGCTAGTGGAGGTGAGCGGGGAGGGGGGCTGTGAAGTTCGCGTGGGGGTTGGATAAGGCGGGGCAGACGAGCGCTGGTGGAGGTGAGAGCGATTGGGGGGAGCGGCTGGGAACAGGACGTGGGGGAGAAGATGGAGTGGGAAAGCGGTGGCGGAGGGTGGGAGTGAAGGGGTGGAGGCAGAGTGTGGTGGGGAGGTGGAGGGTAAGTATTTTTGGGGGGAGGCAAAGGGTCTGGTGTGCAGGCCACGGCCACCTCCCTGTTCCCAGGGCCGCATGGCACGGTAGGGCAGGGGGCTGCCTACCTGTCTTGTCGGTGGCCAGGTGGGAAATGATGGCTGGCAGCCAAAGGTGGGCTAGGTTGGGGGGTGGGCGGGTCGGGAGGCGGGCTGACAGCCAGAGGGCCCAATCGTTGCCCCCCCCATCCTGGACCGAGCCCTCCCATATGGCCCTTAGCCTTTTATTTATAAAGCTCCTGCGGAGTGGTGTAAAGATAAGTGTAAAATGCCCAATGTAACAGAATTATTAAAAACTAGATGAGAAATATATCATAACTAGGGAACAAAGCCCATTTATAAAAATGGGCGCATAGTGAGAATAGGCTTCGGAGTACGTTGGAAGGAGGCGGCGTAGCATCGGGCAGCAGGCGTTTGTGCAAATGGAGGTAGCGGCGCAGGGTGAGCTGGGGGGATGGGGCGAGTCATCGGGAGGCGAAGGACGCATGCTCGGGTATCCGGGCATGCGTGCAGGAGCGTGGGGGCGGGGTGCTTGGGGGGCGGAAGTGCTGTCAAGCGCACAGGAAACTCACAACAAAACTGAGTTTTGGGGGGGGAGACGGCGCGGACAGGTAGGCTAGGTCACCAACTTTCCAATCAGGGGCAGGTGCCCTCTTTTTATCCGCTTGAGCCTTATAGGCATGTTTGGCTTCTTTGAGGCTAGCAACGATCTCTGGCCAACCCCTACTGATGGATGCTGCCCATTTGTTTATGTCAGGAACCTCCGTGGAGCTAAGTCCCCAGGTGGGAGCTGACATTAAATCAGTTCCGTACACCACCTTGAAAGGCGATACCCCCGTTGAGGAGTGGACTCCATTGTTATAGGCAAACTCAGCAAGTGGCAGCAAGGAAACCCAGTCATCCTGCTGGTGATTGATGAAACAGCGTAAATACTGCTCCAGGATCTGGTTTACTCTTTCGGTCTGGCCATTTGACTCCGGGTGATAGCCTGAGGTGAGGGCTTGCTCCGCACCTAATAGTTTAAGAAGCTCCCTCCAGAACTTGGAAACGAACTGGGGGCCCCGATCCGTCAAAACACGTGTCGGGATCCCGTGCAGACGTACCACGTGTTTAATAAAAAGAGAGGCCAGTTTTGGTGCTGAGGGCACGCCTGTACAGGGGATGAAATGAGCCTGTTTGGAGAAAGCATCCACTACTACCCATATAACAGTGTTCCCATGGCTGGGGGGAAGGTCTGTAATAAAGTCCATAGTCACATCAGCCCATGGACGGGAAGGGGTGGGCTGTGGTTGCAAAAGTCCCTTCTTCTTGCCCCCAATTGGTTTCGAGGCAATACAAATGGGGCACCCCTGCACATATTTCTCCACATCTTTACGTAAGGATGGCCACCAGTACTGTCTCCTGACCAGGTGCAGAGTTTTCACAAATCCAAAATGTCCAGCGGTTTTTGCATCGTGGCAGAGTTTCAAAACTTTTCCCCGGGCCACGGCGGGTACAAAGAGTCTTTCGCCTTTGAAAAAGAGCCCCCCCTTCTCAGACAGATCAGGGCGGAGGGAGCAAAACTCTGGGTCAGTTGACAACTCCTTTTGGACCCAGCCCCCTGGGATGGGCGTATCAGTCTTTGTGTGGCTGCGCGTCACAGCGGCCATCCCCAGTTGGGCGGGGGTAAAGACGGTATCTACCAATGGGTCTCGTTTGCTATTGTATTGAGGCAGGCGCGATAGTGCATCCGCCAAAAAGTTCAGTTTGCCAGGAAGATGCTTTAGGGAGAAGTTGAAACGAGCAAAAAACTCCGCCCATCTCATTTGCTTGGCCGAAAGCGAGCGGGGCTGCTTGAGTGCCTGAAGGTTTTTATGATCTGTCCAGACTACAAACGGGATCGCTGACCCCTCCAGCCAATGCCGCCAAGTGGAAAGGGCCAATTTCACTGCAGCCGCCTCTTTTTCCCAAATTGCCCAATTTCTTTCCGCAGCTGAGAATTTCTTTGACAAATAGGCCAGGGGGTGTAATTTCCCGTCCCCCCCCTCTTGGAGGATCACGGCCCCCATTGCTACGTCCGAAGAATCTACTTGTACTGTAAATTGCTTAGAGGGGTCGGCATGGGCCAACACAGGTTCAGACGTAAATAACAGTTTTAGTTTGTCAAATGCCTCCTGACAGGAGGGAGTCCAAGGGAGAGGCGCCCCAGGTCGGCTAGCTGTCTTCCCCCCTTTGGTTTTTAACAAGTCAGTGAGGGGCAGCGCAACCTTGGCAAAGTTGGGAATGAAGGTCCTGTAAAAATTGGCGAATCCTAGGAAACTTTGTAATTGCCTCCTAGTGCGGGGAGGTTCCCACACCAGCAAATCACGCACTTTGCCAGGGTCCATCTCGATCCCCGCCTGGGAGACCCGGAACCCCAAAAACTCCACTGCATCGCGGTGGAACTCACATTTTGACAGTTTAGCAAACAAGTGGTGCTTCCGCAAGCGGCGGAGCACTTCGCGGACCAGCTTAGAATGACTCTCAACATTCTCAGAGTACACAAGAATATCATCAATGTAAACCAACACCCCTTGGTACAATAAATCATGCATAATTTCATTTATCATATTCATGAACACGCCCGGAGCGCCGGCGAGGCCGAACGGCATTACGGTGTATTCAAACTGCCCCAGGGGCGTATTAAAAGCCGTTAAATATTCATGCCCCTTCTTAATTCGAACTCGGTAATATGCTTCCCTTAAGTCCAGTTTCGTGAACACGCGCGCCTTCCCCAAGTGGCCCAATAAGTCTTTTATCAGGGGAAGCGGGTAGGCGTTGCAGGTGGAGACCGCGTTCAACCCGCGGTAGTCGGTACACAATCGCAGCGAACCGTCCTTCTTTTTTACGAAAAGGACCGGGGCTGCCAAGGAAGACGTGGCTGGTCTAATAAAACCCCTTGCTAGGTTTTTATCCAGAAATTCTCTAAGCTCTGCTATCTCCCGCGGGCTCATGGAATAAAGTTTGGCTTTGGGGAGAGGCTCTCCTTTCTTTAATTCGATGGCACAGTCAGTTTTGCGGTGGGGGGGGAGCTGGTTGCACTCCACCTCCGCGAACACATCACCAAAGTCCCGATATTCAGGAGGGAGCGCGTCCACCCCTACTCCCAAAGCGGCCACCACCCCGGATTTCGTGGGACCCTGCTGCCGCGCGTGCTGCTCACAGGCGGCGGAGGTAAATTCCACAGTCCCTTCCTTCCACTTCACAAGGGGATCGTGTTCCCTCAGCCAATCCAACCCCAACACGCAAGGGAAGGCAGAGTGAGGGGCCACCAAAGGTTGGATTTGCTCCCAATGTTTTTCTATGTCCAAGTCCATGGGGCGAGTTTTTGCCGTAGCTTCCCCTCCGGGAGCGCATTTCCCATCTAACTGGGTGATTGGCAAGGGTTCCTTCAGTGCCACCTTCCCCACCCCCAAAGTCTCGGCCAGTGCCGGGCTCACTAGGGATTGGGTGCACCCCGAGTCCACGATACAGCGGATTCCCACCGTCTTTCCCGACTTGGGGTTAGACAGGTTGGCCGGTAGGAGTAGCAAGGGGGAATCACTCACCACGCGTTTGCCCCTGTTGGCGGCCTGCTGGCGGGGCGCCTTTACAGCAGACCGTCCTCGTTTCCCGACTGCTCCTCAGCTTGATCCTCGTCCTCCAGCCCGCTTCCCTCCTCCGAGTCGTCCACCGCCGGTACGGCAGCCACTGGTACCAGGAGGGATTTGGCGCTTTTCTTCGTGGTGGTTTTCTTGGCAGGCGGGGCTTTCGATGGGGCGCCGCTCGCAGATTTCGGGGTTGATGCCGCTTTCGTTGGGCAGTGTGCGAGGAAGTGCCCGGCTTGGCCACAACCCAAGCACAGCCCTTTCTCCATGCGCCGAGTGCGCTCCGCCGGTTCCAATTTGGTTTGGGGCTTGGTCTTCACCGGGGTGGAAGTCTTCGCCATGGTTTTCCCGGCCAGTGCTTGCACCATTGAGGCCCGCTCCAAGCGGTTTTCCATTTCTCCGGCCAGCTGGACCCACCCTTCGACAGTGAGTGGGTCTTCCAGGAGGAGGCACTTGTCAGCCAGAGTGGGATTGAGGCCCCCCACAAACGCCAGCACACGTTGGGGCTCCGTCCAGTCCGGCACAGAGGACGCCAACTCCTTAAATTCCCTGGCGTACTCAACCACTGACAATTTTCCTTGCCGGTGAGCCCGGAGTTTCTTCTCCGCAGTCTCCCGTTCAAACGGTTCCACGTACATCTGGCGCAGGGCCCTCATGAAATGGTTGTAGTCGCGGGTAGCTTGGGGGTGGTAACGGTACAAATCCACGAACCATTTGGCGGCTTTGCCCTCCAGGGCTTGCCCCACGAAACGCACCCGTTCGGCGTCGTCTTGGAAAGTGAACCCCATGTCCATCATGTAGGCTTGGAGGTGCACCAGGAACGTGGGGAAATCGGAGGGGTCCCCAGAAAACTTTGCCTTGAACTTATAGGTGTTCCGCATTTCCACTCCACGGAGATGGGCAGGTAGGCGCCCTGGGCCCCAGTCCGCCGGTGCTGGGGCCGGGGCCGGGGGTCTTGCACCCCGGCCAATGCCTCGCCCTCTCCCAGCCGCCGCTCTCGCTCGTTCCGCTGCCTGCGCCGCTGCTGCCGCCCGCGCGGCCGCTCTCGCTGCCTCACGCGCCGCCGCTGCTGCCGCCGCCTCGGCTCCCGCGACGTCCGCCGCTGCCCGTGCCGCTGCCGCCGCTGCTGCGTCCTCGCCTCCGTCCGCGCCGTCTCCCCCAGCACCGTCGCCGCCGGCACCGCCTTCGTCCTCTCGTTCCTCGCCTTCGTCTTCTCTCTCCCTCTGCGCTCTTGCGCGTGCTTCCGCCTCTGCTTCGATTTCTAGCTGAGCCCGGGCTCTGGCCAGCGCCTCAGCCGCCTCTGCCGTTGCTTGCGCGGCCGCCATGCCGTGTTCCTGCAGTGCAAACCCACCGCTCTCTCTCCGCGCACTGGTATCGTGTGCGCCCCCACCGAGCACGTCCTTAAGCAGGCGTTGTGTTCGGCGTCTCTCCTCCGGATCCAGCCGACCCGAGAGGTCCTGCAGCCAGTTAGTCACCCTGTCCAGCTTGTACTGCAAGTCCTGTGTCTCACCCACAGGCTCCAGCGCGTAGCTAGGCAGTCCCAGGTGCTCCGGCCACCGTTCATCCCCAGTAGGGCGGTCGTATTTTGACAATCGCCTGCGCTGGGTGATGTGACGTTCCAAAAATTCCTCGGGCCCCGGGGTTGCCCCCGAGACAGCCCGCATCATGGCCGAGCTGGGCGGCCCCGCACCAGCACCTTCGGCCTGGGAGAGGTCCCAATCCAGGCCCTCTCCCGGTTCAGAAAAAGTATGTCCCTCGCCCTGCATTTTGCAGGTGAAAGGAGTTGTGAGATTTGACTTGATGTCAAGCGCACAGGAAACTCACAACAAAACTTATTCAAAAGAAAAATAGTTTTATTGATTAGCACTACACGCAATGGACTGAAAAGTCAAATCTGACTAGAAGCCAGATTTGCCTCAGCTTATCAATACATTTCTCCCGCCCAAAACTTGACAGTTCCCAAGGGGGGGAGGTGAGTGAGAAAAGACATATGTGAAAGCAAAACAGGATTCCAAACTCCCATCCTTGAAAGAGGTGACAAACAACCCCTTCTGCCCATAACAAGATAAGGTTAACATAACATCACTATTCTATTTTATTGCTTACAAACTACAAGGCCGGGACTAGCAGGCGCCGGGCCCCATCTAGTAATATAACTGACATGGAGGAACTCAGGCTAATTTATGACAGAGATTCTACAATCCTGACAAGTGCGTTGGGCTCTGCAACCAGGCATGCGCGTGAGTCCGCGCATGCCTGGTTCATTCTAGGGCCGGTGGAGCAGGCGGGCAGAGCAGGGCGGCTGGGGCCAGCGTCGGCGAAATGGGAAGGAAGGGGCCGGGCTGCGGAGGACCAGGAAAGGTGAGCGTGGTGGCGGCGAGGGTGGATCGGCATAGGAAAGGGGTGGTGGGGAAGGCCGGGGACAGGAGCTGGGAGTTATGTGGCGGCTGGTTGTTTGGACCTCGTGTCGGGGTGGGAAGGGGTCTGGGTAGTGTGGTGGGGTGATCGGTCGGCGGCAGGGTGGGTAATTGTGTGGTTGGGGGGGTGCAGGAAATGTGGGAAGCGTTGGCGGGACGGGAAGGGGTCTGGGGAGGGTGGGAGGGTGATCGGATGGTGTGGGCGCGGGTGAGTGTGTGCGCGAAGCGTGGGAAGTGGCAGCGGGGTGCGGGGAGGGTGGGGGGGTTAGCGGGCGGCGTGCAGGTGGGTGAGTGTGTGCACGGTTGTTTTAAGGGTGGAATCGGCGGGGATGCGGGAAGGAGGGCTGGTCGGCGGGCTGGTCGGCGGCTCCTTCGTCGTCGTCGGCGAGCTTCTTTCGGTGGGGGCAGGCTGACGCGGCGAGAGGCGCTTCGCGCCTCTCACCGCGTCAGGGATGTAGGCCACTGTAGCCATTCCCGGCCCCGATCTCAGGTTCTTATAAAGAGGAGGTCAGGCAGCACACCCCTTTTAGTAGTTCAGTGTCCACTAATCACTGCTGCACCAGACCTTTTGCTTTATTTATCTCTCCTTCTAAGAGCGACCCATCTTGATTTATCAATGGCTCTGAGAGACCACAGAGAGTAAGGAGCAGCAGCCAACATAAAGGCAGATACTCATTTTATTTCATTTATTTCATTTTATTTCTTCATTTATTTATAAACATAAAGCAGAAAGTCCTCACAGGTACACCCTGGATAGCGCACATTTGACCTGTTCTTCAACAGATCCAGAATTCTGGATCAAGTTTAAAGTATTGGTGGTTGGGTGGACCATAGGACCATCCATGGTTTGTGTCCTGAATATCTGAGAGACCGCCTCTCTCCCTGAACCTCCTGTTCTTTGAAACCAACCCATTAGTGGTCCCTGGTCCCAAGGAGGTATGTCTGGCCTCAACCAGGGCCAGGGCATTTTCTATCCTGGGTCTGCCTGGTGGAACGAGCTCCTGGAACACACCAGGGCCCTGCTGGAGTTGTCACAATTCTACAGCGCCTGTAGGACGGAGCTCTTCCGCCAGGCGTTTGGTTGGGGGCAAAGTTAACATCTAGCTGCCTACTTATTCTAGCCCCACCCACTCACCTGCCCATCTGTTTATGCATCAATCTGCCACAAATCATCCTGAATTTTTGGGAGAATTCAACACCCACAATAGACATTCTACAAATGTATTGTTGCTTTTTTAATCTGATGCTATTTATATAAATTAATTTTAAGTGTAATTTTTATCTATTGTAATTTGCATTTTATGTTCTGTTATATACTGCCCTGAGCCAGCTTGCTGGAAGGGCAGTCTGAAAATCTCATAAACTAAACTAATAATGGGGATTAAGTCAGAAGGATTTAGATGATTAATTAGTGGATTTAGATTATTAATTAGTGTCTGGGTGGCAGGTTGACATGGACAGAGAGGTTGTCAAGAGGCATTTAGCTGCACTGGATGAGTTCAAATCCCCTGGTCCGGATGAAATGCACCCAAGAGTACTCAAAGAACTTTCTAGAGAACTTGCATAGCCCTTGTCCATCATCTTCGGAACCTCTTTAAGGACTGGAGATGTCCCGGAGGACTGGAAGAGAGCAAACGTTATTCCGATCTTCAAAAAACGGAGGAAGGATGACCCGGGAAACTACAGACCAGTGAGTCTGACCTCTGTTGTGGGGAAGATAATGGAGCAGATATTAAAGGGAGCGATCTGCAAACATCTGGAAGACAATTTGGTGATCCAAGGAAGTCAGCATGGATTTGTCTCCAACAGGTCCTGCCAGACCAACCTGGTTTCCTTTTTTGACCAAGTAACAGGTTTGCTGGATCGGGGAAATTTGGTTGATGTCGTTTACTTGGATTTTAGTAAAGCTTTTGACAAGGTTCCCCATGATGTTCTGATGGATAAATTGAAGGACTGCAATCTGGATTTTCAGATAGGTGGATAGGGAATTGGTTAGAGAACCGCACTCAAAGAGTTGTTGTCAATGGTGTTTCATCAGACTGGAGAGAGGTGAGTAGCGGGGTATCTCAGGGCTCGGTGCTCGGCCCGGTACTTTTTAACATATTTATTAATGATCTAGATGAGGGGGTGGAGGGTCTACTCATCAAGTTTGCAGATGACACCAAATTGGGAGGACTGGCAAATACTCCGGAAGGTAGAGACAGAGTTCAACAAGATCTGAACACAATGGAAAAATGGGCAAAAGAGAACAAGATGCAATTTAATAAAGATAAGTGTAAAGTTCTGCATCTGGGTCAGAAAAATGAAAAGCATGCCTACTGGAGATTTAGGGCAGCAGGTACAGAGCATGTCCCTCCCCCCTCCCTCCCAAAGAGACTTCAGACGGCAGCAGCACCAGTTCTTTCCGCAGAGCAAGCCACTCAATGAATATGTCCTCCTGAGTGACCATCCTAAGTAGAAGTAACCACAAATATCTGAATTCTTTTACTTGCTCAATTCTCTGGTTTCTCTTCAGAATTAATACATTCAAATACAACCAGTATCGTATTCTTTTTAAAGATTAGAAAAAAATGGAGTGGGGGAGTATAATTATTAAATAAACACTGAATTACGGAGAGAAGGAAGAATAGTTTAAAAATGGTACAGGGAGGTAACTTTTGTGCAAAGAATTTCTCTGCCTGTAAATGCTCCCAGAGATGAGTTATTACTATGATTATACTGCTTGTTAGGTTTGCTTTTGTTCGTCTTTCTTCTTTTCTCTCGGTTTGTTTCTGCTTGCCCTCACAATTTCAACACTGATGAAAGCCAGTAATATGTTGATTCATCATCCTTTGGCCATTATTTGAAGTGCACAATTCAGTATTACAGATGAGCGGGGGGGGGGGCGACAGTTGGCAGCAGTGAGCGTACTAGCACCATCTCAGATCTACTTTCCATGAGACAAACCCACAAAGACAGTTTTACTTTTCATACACAAATGCATCATGCTCATTGCTTTGTGGGCTGCACATTTACTTTGTGTTCAGAATAATTTAATTGGGTTTTTCACTTACAAAGGCAAATGTACACAATACATGACCTTGTAAGTTATACTAAAATGAGTAGGGTAAGACCAAACTGATTCTGTGAACTTAGGCAGATGGGTGGGCAGAAGGGTTTGTGTCTGAGCTTGGCTCTTGTGGCCCTTCCTTGCATACCCAGAGAAATGCTGATCACCACTTTGGGGACAGAAAGTGAATTTCCTCCAGACCAGATTGACCAGGGTTTCTGACCAGGGGGGGGGTGTGGATATCATCTGGACGTGGAATTGGGGTCACTGTGGGTAGGCAAGTAGTTATGAATTTCCTGTATTCTATAGGGGGCTGAACTAGATGACCCTGGAGGTCCCTTCCAAATCTATTATTCTATCATTCTATCATTCCATGAGAGATTTCCCATGGTAGAGGGGCCAAGCATATGTGAGAGAAAAAGAGGTTTGCCTGGGCCAACAGATTTTAGCTAGGCCACTGAATCAGCAAGATAATGGGGTGGGGAAGAAGGAGGAAAGCCATTCCTGAGCCAATCAGTACCTGTGATTCCCAACCTATAGTGAAAGACAAGCCGAAGAGGGGGGTCCAAGATGGAGCTATTCCCAACAGTGTTTTGTCTGGTTTTTACAGGACCTGGCTTTTGCACAAACCTAGACTATTGAGCAGTACTACTAGAATCATAGAATCTTAGAATCATAGAATCATAGAGTTGGAAGGGACCTCATGGGTCATCTAGTCCAACCCCCTGCACTATGCAGGACACTCACAACCCTATCTCTCATCCACTGTAACCACTGTAACCTGCCACTCCTTGGCCTTCACAGAATCTACTGATTGTGGAAAGACATACTTAACACCTCCTGCTTGCAAATGTGGGATAGTAAAACTTGCATTTGCAGCCCTCCTCACAGGAGACCCCTCCTGCATTGTACTTCTGCCCTGTTGCAGCTTTTTTCCTCCTGATGAGCCTGGAAGGGAAAACAAGCCAAACCTCTCCACCACCAATCCTTGCCTTGTCAGTCACAGCAAGCCACCAATCCCAGCACAGCAGTTCTCATGGACTGAAACTTTCTTCCTCCCAGCCCCAAAATTAATTATTTCTTTTTAAAAAGCACTTCTGCATTGCTATGCAATAATGCCACCACACAGATGAATTTTTAATAACAATCAACACTTCTTCATTGCTATGGAGAAACACAAGAAAGATACAAAATTCCCCCCTTTTTTGGGGGCGGGATTTGTGCTATTTCAGATTCTATTTAAGTCTGAGTAGATTTGTGAAAGGCTGGAAATGGTAACTCGACTCCAATGAGTGATTGTGTGTTAACAGTGGGCTTAAAAACAAAGCAGACACATGCCTGGATGATCAGGAGAAGGCTGCTTCATCCTGCGACACCCCCACCCCCCTTCCCTGTTCATTCTCCACCTCCAGAAAACACAAACAGGATTGTGGTTTGGCTACCTGATCCCAAAAAGGCCATGGACACTAAAGAATATTTTATTTTACCTTTGTCAAAGTAGCTTTGCAGTCCTACAGCAATGTGGACCATGCCCTGGATTTTAATTTTTAATTCTCGGGGCAGGAAATGGAGAGGGGAGGGTGGGTACAAGGGTGGGACAATGCTAGCAAGACTGTTTCCCCCTCCAAACAGGGTTGCCTCTGGTTGCTCACTGATGTGGCAAATCTCCTCTTTGCAATTTCCCTTACCCCAAGGCACATCTGGGCAAAACATGGCAGCCTGGACAGCCTCAGGATACAGGTGACATCAGGTGGAAGGGGCTCTAAAACCTGCCAGCAACCAAAGGCTGTCCAGAACACATTCCTCATGTGGAAACAAGTCATTATCAGTCCCACACAGTTGCTTTGTTGCAAGAGAAAGAATCATGGAAGACGTAGTCATGTTTCTCCTGCTGTGCATTTATTTCAGCCCACTGCATAAGACTGAATGTGTTCTATAGAACATAGAACCATAGAATCAGAGTTGGAAGAGGACCTACAAGCCATCTAGTCCAACCCCTTGCTCAATGCATCATCAACCTAAAGCATCCAGGATAAATCTCTGTCTAGACGTTCCCTGAAGACTGCCAGTGAGGGGGAGCTCACCACCTCCTTAAGGCAGCCCTTTCCACAGCTGAACTACTCTGACTGTGGTTTTTTTCCTATCGAGCTGATATCGTTCTCCACATAGTCTAAACCCATTACTGTGGGTCCTATCCTCTGCTGCCAACAGGAATCTTTCCCTGCCCTCCTCTGAGTGACAACCTTTCAAATACTTAAAGAAAGCAATCCTGTCCGCTCTCAACCTTCTCTTCTCCAGGCTGAACATTCACAAGTCCCTTAGATCACTTGTCCCAACCCCTGGTCTGGGGACCGGTACAAGTCCGTGGATCACCTTTGGCTCTCTCCAATGGCCGCCATGGCTGGGGCTGCTGGCAGCGCCCCCCAGCGGGCAGCGGAAAGTTAGGGGCGCCGGCGGGAAAGCAAGCGGAGCAGGGGCTCAGGCAGCGGCAGGGATATCCCTCGGAAAAAGACTACTCCCTCCTCCGGGCCTCAATAAAATTGTCAAGCGTTGACCGGTCCCCGGTGATAAAAGGTTGGGGACCACTTTCCTCACAGGGCTTGGTCCCCAGGCCCCAGATCATTTTTGTTGCTCTCCTCTGAACCTTCACAATTTTGTCCATGTCTTTTTTGAAGTGAGATCACCAGAACTGCATTCTAGGTGCGGTCTAACCAATGCAGTATACAGTGGCACTAGGCATCTTGTGATTTTGATGAGATGCCTCTGTTGATGCAGTCCAAGACTGCATTCACCTTCTTTAATGACACATCACGTTGTCTGCTCATATTGAGCTTACAGTCCAACAGATCACATTCACACACACTGCTCCCCAGAAGTATATCTCCCACCCAGTAGGCATGCTTCTCATTTTTGAGACCCAGATGCAGAACTTTTCACTTATCCTTATTGAATAGCATCTTGTTCTCATTTGCCCACTTTTCCAGCATGTTCAGACCTTGTTGAACTCTATCTTCTAGGGTGTTTGCTACTCCTCTCAACTTAGTGTTATCTGCAAATTGAATGGGGAGTCCCCCTGCCCCCTCGTCCAGATCACTGATAAAAATGTTGAAAAGTACCAGACCCAGTACTAAGTCTTGTGGCACCCCACTGCTCCCCTCCCAGTGATAAAATACCATTGTCAACCACTCTTTGGGTGCGGTTTTCTAGCCAGTTCCCTAGCCACCTAACTATCCAAAAATCTAGTCTACAGCCCTCCAGTTTCCCTATCAGAACATCATGGAGAAACATCCACTGAGTTTCCACAATCTAATAAGCCAATCACTCCGTCAAAGAAGGAAACCATGTTGTTCTGGCAGGACCTGTTGGGGACAAATCTGTGCTAACAGATCAACAAATTGTCCTTCAGATGTTTGGAGATCACCGCCTTTAAAATCTGCTCCATTATCTTCCCTGCAATTAAGGTCAGATTCAAAATACAACACAAGTTGCTATTATAAAATTGTGCCCGAAGGCAATTGTATGAAGAACTCTTGGGGCTCTCTCAATTTTTTGACATTTGCGTGTCCCTCTTGCTTTGGGTTTTTTTTTCTTATCCACATGTGATTTTGTCCCTCTATTGGTCAATTCAATATTACAGTCTTCAAGCAAAGGTTGGATACACACTTTTCTTGGATGCTTTAGGATGCTTAGGGCTAATTGTGCATAGAGCAGGGGGTTGGGCTAGATGGCCTGTATAGCCCCTTCCAACTCTATGATTCTATGATATCTAACATATCTCCCTTCAGATTAAATTCTCACTGAGGTCCTAATTCAAAATTCATAATGAATAATGACTTCTCCAGAAAACCCAAACAACTGGACATGCTGAAAACATATATTTAAGGGTCATGTCCTGTGAGATACAGTACCAAGGAGTCTACTCAATCCTTAACTGAAGAGTTGGTGTGTCATGCCCCCACTGCCACCTCCCGTCTCCCAGGGGTTGCCAGAGCAACTGCACCCAGCAGCTGATTCAACTCTGGCTGAAGAGGCTGAAGAAACAGGGGATTCTGACAGGGACGCTGGGGAGGGCTGCACCAGTCAGCCGGGCCCCGCATATGAGAGATCATGGACACTGCCACAGCAGGAGTCTGAATCAGATTCAGACGGATCACCCGAGCGACTCAGACGAAGCTGTAGGCTGGGGTGGGCAGAACGCTGAAGAAGCCAGAGGCTGCAGGCACGCTGCCAGGGTCCAGCTGGGTTAGCTCCTGGAGGAGGATGGGTGAGTATTCCCCAGGTGCAGCTAATTAGCTGGGCTGCATTTAGGAAGACAGAAGTGACTCTTCAGGCGTGGAAGCAGTCTATGCTACTACCCCCCACCCTGGACGGGCTCTGCTCCTGTGAATGTCTGATTGATCGCTGGGTCAACTGACCCCTGGCTTCGCTCTTCAATCCGGCATTGGTAAAGTGAACTGGCTTTGTTTGACTATCGGATTCTCTGGACCTTGACCTTTGGACTGCTTGACTATTCTTTGCCTTCCTCTGCTCTGTACTTGTTTAACTCCCGGTGACTCGGACTGAACTCTGACTCTGCTCCGGCTGGGCTTGCCGCCCAGGCTTCTCCCAGACAGCTGCTACAGGGTGTGGCCGGCTAGGCCAGCATATGGTGTAATGACCAATATATCCTAAATGTTTTTGCTGAATAAGTTACACCTTAAGATCCATGGAAAGACAGATATGAAAGTTAAGATCTTATCCCACTGATTTGGCAAAATAAGGTGACCTAGCTCCTTATTCTATTCATTTCTGAGAATTTGCATATCATAACTAATGTGACATTATATATTCAGAAAACATATTTTAGGTTTCATTTTCTGCATTGATTCAAGTAGAGTAATAATTTTATGAATATATCAACAAGGTATATGAAAAGAAATAGCATGTAAACAATATAAATGATCCTAGGTAGAACATTCATTTTGAATGTATTTACTTTGCCTCATAATGACACATTGAATAGGGTTACCTGTTGTCGTCTTCTTTTTAGAGGCTTTTGTGTCTGTGCCCATTCACTGTTTGGACTCTTAAAAAATGATGAAAATGTCCTATTTTGGGGTTGGAAGCTTAGGAATATTCCTAGTCAGTAGTGATTATCACAGTTTAAAGAGTAGAGATATTTTAAAGAAGATTTGTCATAGTAATGACGTTTGCTTTCCAAAATATAACTCTAAAGCTGAAGTTTGCCCATTTGTCCAAATTCAAAGATATATCAGCAGTTTACTTCTTAATATTTATTGTCAACATATTCATATCTCTAGAATTCAATATCCCAAGATTCAGCCATTCTCCGAATTGTAAAAGTCTCATCATTAATAAGGAAAACATTAAAATGTCATATCATACTGAACATAACACTTGAAAATAATATACCCAATCAATAATGCCTTATTGCCAGGCTTGAAAAAATTATAAAGTGTCACACAGAGAACTTTGCTACCTACTGTAAGCAAAACAGGAGAAAAAACTGAACACAGAAAGAGGAGAGAGGAACCAAAGCAGAGATATGAAAACCTATGGAAATTATATGACATTCTCTTTAATTGCAGATGGCACAACGAATGGACTCCCAGGCTACTATTAAGACATCCCAATACATTCAATTTGATTTCACTCAGTTGCTGATGTATTGCGGAAACACAACACACCATTGAGAAGACAAATTAAATTGACATTGTTTCATTTCTCTTTAGAAATCTTCACCCAAACAAGCTGCTTTTGAATTGCCTCCTAAGCAATTTGGTTAATCCAGTTACAGGAGAAATCACCGAGTCACCATGGTGCTTGAGGAAACCGTAGTCAAACTACGGCCCTCCAGATGTCCATGGACTTCAATTTCCATGAGCCCCTGCCAGTGTTCGCTGGCAGGGGCTTATGGGAATTGTAGTCCATGGACATCTGGAGGGCCGCAGTTTGACTACCCCTCCTACAGACCTTTCATGCTGTTGTCCAGAGAATTATTCTCAGTAATAATCTCCTTTTCAAGGAGGACGACACAGCAACGGCTTTCGTACATGACACTCAAGAACAAATGTATTTGTGCAAGAGGCCATTGAATGACGACATGCCTTGGAACCCTCTCAGCTAAGCCTAGCAATATTCATGCCAATTTTGCTGGAAAAGAACATTCCCAATGAAGTCTCTCCTTAGAACAGAGCTCAGGTTCTGGCACAGGCAGTAAAGATGTCCACTCAAGGGGGCACCATCAAATACAAAGACTGCTGAGCTTCTTTCTGACCGCTTTACCTGGGAAAGATGAACTTCATCTTCTTCTCCAGGAAGTCAAACTCAATGAAGCTCTTTGTATTTGTAATAAAAGGGCTGGGAAATTGGGGGGGGGGTATTCTTGCTATCAATACATCTCAGCTTTGTTTCCATGTCTTCCTGTTTGGCCACATGTGTGAACCCTTTGACTGTGGTGAGCAGACTACTGGATTCCAAACTGCTCAGGATGCTTGTTTAAATTGTGGTTTAATTAAATTGGTTGCTGTCATTAGCTTCTTTGAATCAGGGAGTAAAACAAAGTAATAGACCCACTGGGGACGCCTAAGATGACTAAAGGGGGATGGGATAATAAAGGTTTATAAAATTATACTTGGGATGGAGAAAGTTGACCAAGAGAACTTTTTCTTCCTCTCCCAAAATACCAGAACTTGAGGGCATCCAACAAGGCTAGTGGGGGACAGTTTCAGGACAAATGGAAAAGCTTCTTTATACAGAAAGTGATTAAAATGTGGGATTTTCTGCTAGAGGATGTCGTGGTGGTCACAGGAATAAACAGCTTGAAACGGGGATTAGATAGATTGATGGAGGAGAAGACTACCAACGGCTACTAGCTAGCAAGTAACAGGTTTCCTGGATCGGGGAAATTCGGTTGATGTCATTTACTTGGATTTTAGTAAAGCTTTTGACAAGGTTCCCCATGATGTTCTGATGGATAAGTTGAAGGACTGCAATCTGGATTTTCAGATAGTTAGGTGGATAGGGAATTGGTTAGAGAACCGCACTCAAAGAGTTGTTGTCAATGGTGTTTCATCAGACTGGAGAGAGGTGAGTAGCGGGGTACCTCAGGACTCAGTGCTCGGCCCGGTAATTTTTAACATATTTATTAATGATCTAGATGAGGGGGTGGAGGGACTACTCATCAAGTTTGCAGATGACACCAAATTGGGAGGACTGGCAAATACTCCGGAAGATAGAGACAGAGTTCAACAAGATCTGAATACAATGGAAAAATGGGCAAATGAGAACAAGATGCAATTTAATAAAGATAAGTGTAAAGTTCTGCATCTGGGTCAGAAAAATGAAAAGCATGCCTACTGGATGGGGGATACGCTTCTAGGTAGCACTGTGTGGGTTTAAACTTCAAGTACAACGATATAGGCTAGATATCAGGAAAAAGTTTTTCACAGTCAGAGTAGTTCAGCAGTGGAATAGGCTGCCTAAGGAGGTGGTGAGCTCCCCCTCACTGGAAGTCTTCAAGCAAAGGTTGGATACACACTTTTCTTGGATGCTTTAGGATGCTTAGGGCTAATCCTGCGTTGAGCAGGGGGTTGGACTAGATGGCCTGTATGGCCCCTTCCAACTCTATGATTCTATGATTCTATGATTCTATGATTCTATTACATTGCATTAAACCAGGCTTTCTCAAGTAGAATTTCATGGTATGACCACACAATGGTCATCAACCCATCTACCCCTCCCAGAATGGCCAATGATAGGCCGGGAAGGGGTGGGAAGGGAAGGGGCCAGGGTGGGCATTTACACAGGTGTACTTCCCAACCATATTTTGCAGTATTGTAGCACCTCTAGGATGTCTCAAAGGCAGAAAAATGGTTCAGGGGTTTCTCGACAGTAAAAAAGTTGAGAGGGGCGGCATTAAACTTTGTTGGACTTAAAGATACCACTGTTCAAACATAAGAGTTCCACTGGAGACAAGCACAACTATCCTCTAAAAATAAGTCTTAAAAGGGATATTTTGGAACAATGTATGATATTTGGCTCCCAGATTATTCATGCGCCTTGATCCAGTGGACCATCTGTGTGCATTAGGATGATAAGATTTCCAGATAATTCAGCAGGATAAGACAATCATTACCTGAATTTTCACAATTTCCAAGCATTTGTGGGTTTCACTCCAAAACATTGACATCTGTATAGACTGAAGACAGACATGCTCTCTTTTGAAGGATACAGTACCCTATTTTCACATTTCCTGGACATCCTTTCATTTTAATTACAATGTCACTTTGTTAATAAAAGGTATATACTTCTTGTAGCGTTAGGTTTTATTCTTTTATTCTGAAGTGTTGAAAGACCAAAATTTGCTGTGTAAGATGACTTCATCGGAGAAATATTCATGGTCAAGTGGTGGTGAAAAACAGCCCCCATCTACTACGTTTACCCAATTTTTGTCTGGGTTGTGTCACATTAAGCTCAATATATGTATTAAACTCTTTTTTTTGTCTTACTTTGATGACTATTTAGCCCCCTTCCCATTTTTGCCATCTCATTGCCCCCTTTTTGTATCAAGGACACATGGTCAGCCTATGTGCATGTCACAATTGATTTTTGTGTTCAAAGCTGCATTTTTTCCTGTTTCTATCACTCTTATTCGACATCAGAAGAAAATGTCCTAGCACCAACTAACCCCATTTCTTCTTTGGTAAAAGCTAAATAATGGATATAACATAATTTGTAAACTCAAGACCTGAACCATAAAAAGGATCTTGAACTGATTTAGTGCTCAAAAAGCAAGTCAAGAAACTTCTTTGTATGCCTGATCAAAAAGAAGCTGCTCTGACATTTCAAGGTCAGATCAGGAAGGGCAGAAACGTGAGAAAATAATGATATTTTTCCATCAATCTGAATGGTGTAGAAACAGAGAAAAAGCCACTAGCAAATGAACCAATGTTTAACCCCCTAGGGGCAAAAGTATAGTTGTGGTTTCTGATAACTGTCTGTTTCCTTTTGTCCTATTTATTTGGACTAGGGGCCAATGGAGAAAAAGTCATTTGGAATTTTGTTAAATATCCAAAGGTTGCTGAAGGACACTGAATTCCGAAAATTTCCTTTCATCAAAGGGTGGTTGTGAAGGAAAGTGTGCCAGCTCTATTGGATAATGAGGAATGATTGAATGGAGGGGAGGGGTGGGGAAGAGCGATAGCCCAGTGGCAAAGCCCCTGCTTGGCACATGGAAGACCTCAGGCTCAATCAAGGATCACCAAATGGGGTATGAGCTTGCCAAGACTGAGAGGGGGGACATATCCCGGAGTCAGTAACTGTAACTCATACTGGTCTCATTAGAGAAATCCCAAGAAAGAGAGATAAACACACAGGTTCCTTACCAGGCATCAGTCAACAGTGCTTAATAAAAGATTTTATTTTCTCAGCAGTCCTATGCCTCAGAAGTCATGTTTAGATTATCTGTAAATAATCCCCCACCACTACAATAGAAAACAGTCTAAACAAAGAAAGCAACAACTAATCATTACTAATGAAATGCAAACAGGGTAATAGCAATCTGTTTGGAAGTGGTGCACAGAAAGGGCAGGTTCTAAGGGAATGGTCATTGCTCTGGTCTGGATCTTCTTGTTCCTTTTGGATTGCAGGGGGCAGGGCTGGGGCTCAGTGGCCCACCACCTCATTTACATGCAGGGGTCCCAGGTCCAAACTTCCAGCATCTCCAGTTAAAAGTTTAGGCCAGGGGTAGTCAAACTGCGGTAATGACTGGGGAAGGCCCTGGCAAACCACCCCGTATTGAGTCTGCCATGAAAACGCTAGAGGGCGTCACCCCAAGGGTCAGACATGACTCGGTGCTTGCACAGGGGATACCTTTACCTTTACCTTAGTCAAACTGCGGCCCTCCAGATGTCCATGGACTACAATTCCCAGAAGCCCCTGCCTCCTGGGAATTGTAGTCCATGGACATCTGGAGGGCCGCAGTTTGACTACCCCTGGTTTAGGCAGTGAGATGAACACTTAAAAGACTGGGCCAACATCTAGTTGAATGGTTAGTTAAGTAAGGTGGATCTGCCATGTTAATTGTGCTGAAAAGGACATACGACCTTCAAACTCCATCCCATATTTTGATGTGTCAGGAAGGAACATAACATTTAGAAACATAGAATCCTGGAGTTGGAAGGGTCCTCCTGGGCCATCTAGTTCAGCCCCCTGCACTGTGCAGGACACTCACAACCCTCTCGCTCATCCACATTTACAGCCTTTCAAAAAGATTTTGTCATGATCATTATTTTTGCTCCCCAGTTCTGCCTGAAGTAGATTTTGAGGTGGATTTCAGGTCCTTTTCTGGCATGCACTGGGAGTGGTGAGTCGACCCAGGTAGGAAACACTCCCAGCAAGTTCTCTGCTCTCTGTCGGGGGTTTTTCTCTCCCTCTTTCAAGTCTATGTGGTTTTTCTTGGAGTTAAAAACAAACAAACAAAGATCTGTAGGTAATCAAATACAAGGGGTTTTTTGTAAGCAAACCTCCAGTCCTCTAAGGGCCATTAAACCGGTTTATAGCCATCTGACCTTAGGAGGGTGACTTTGTACTGCAAGACAAGCTTATTATTTTGCATACTATAAATGCCTGAATGTATCATGTTAACTGAACCATTTGTTCAATCTTTTTTGTGCTGCAGTCAACCATTCCCCTAAGCTATGAAGATAAAATATTCCATATAATTGTGTTCCCATGAAATAACAACCGGTGCGAAATGATCAATCGTCTCCACTACTTCGTGGTGACCCACCCACCACCATAATCGGCCATGGATGGGAACTGAGCTTCTGTCGGAAAAGAGCAGAGCCCTGCAAGATCAGGCTGAAGCGGCAAAGCTCTCCCAAGCAAAGTTATATAAAACAGTATACTGAACACCAGTCAATGCAAATGCAGAGTAGAAATAATGAATGCACCAAAAGATCTTTACGTTTTAATTGCAGTATTCTTTGATACATTATGGGGACACCATTAGAATGTATTGCTATGAAAAATCTTGTCAGGAAGAAAATTGGAATATTAAAGAGAAGAATTTGTTCATTTCTTGTTGGGAGGTGAGCATGGAAACAAAGAGGGGGACAGGGAGGGAGAGAAAATACTAGCCTGATATAGAAGGAAAAGGAAAAGTATGAAATCCTCTATTCAAGAAGGCCCTTTCCTATTCACTTAGCAGCAGTTTACCTCTGTAACTATCGGGTTAGTTCTCCACCCCCCGGGGGGGTGGGGGGTTTCAAAGTGACACACATTCAGAGGTGGTCTGCCATTGCATTCTCTGGACAGCCACCCCTTACGCCGCCATGTGGACTAGATGCCGTGACGTGTGCAGTGGGCAGATCCAGATCCAGAGGCCCCAGAGCCTGTGACTGCAGAGCATGATGCATGGAGGATGCCACCCCAAACCCAGGAACCCCGACCCCTCCAGACCAACACCATTCCCAGTGGACCCAGACATGGATGCTGTGCCTGCAGACTTTATCTGCCACTTGACGGGAATGTAATTAGGGGGAGGGGTGTTGTGTATGTGGTACCGCAGGCAACAAGAGCTTGGGGATGTGTAAATACCATGGGCTAGCTCCTAGGATCCAGTCTGTTATTGGCTGTTAGAATTGCCCAATTAGGGGGCTCTGCTTAGGGCTTTGACAGGATCCTCTGAACTGTATATATGTTAGGCTGGGGGGCTGTCTTTTGTTTCAGTTGTGTACAGTCAATAAAGAGCTGATGTTTTGGCACATGAGCAACTCCGTGCCTTATTGAACCCACCATTCAATAGTGAGCTTGGCCTAGTCATGGTTCTCTTAGAGCTGTTCTTATAGAGCTCTCTCTCAGCTCCAGCCCCCTCACAGGGTGTCTGCTTTGGGGAGAGGAAGGGAAGGTGGTTGTAAGCCACTTTGGGACTTGTTCTTCTCTCTCTTCTTCCCAGAAACATGGCAACCAGAGTCCTGAGATATTTTTGCTCTGTTTGAGGAACATTTATAAAATAGAGTTGCCAGCTTGTAGCAGGGACCTGGAGTTCTTCTGGGATTACAACAGATCTCCAGACAATCCAACAAGTTTTTTGAAATGTTATCTTTTGCAGAAAGGATGAGGGCCTGTAATACTTGCCGGTCTGGCCTGTCCATGGCTCACGGAGCCCGTGTGAGGAGCTGGATCGCAGGGTCCCCAGAGCCAGTGCTGGTTACTCTTCTGGCCAATGCCTCTCCTGGGGAAATGGTGGAAGGCAAAGCAGGAATGGAAGGAAGGGAAGTTTTCTGATCTTTGACATTTTTCATCACGGAGCAGCGTGAAATGAACCCTTCAGCTATTTCAGTGGCAAAGCATTAGAAAACACCTCCACACTCCGTGCTTAGAATAGCCCTGCACCTCTAAAGGAGTCAGCCATCCACGTTTCCCTTCAGAATTATTGGTCTGTGTGAGCTTTTATAATGTCATGGCTGAATCATATTTGTAGGTATCAATTAAGCCTCAGCAGATATGAGCCTAACACACACACACACACACACACATCACTAGATAAGCCTTTAGTATATAGACCCATTTAGAAAAGGGCCAGTTGTTTCCCCTGCTTTATTTATTACTACCATAAAATGTATATCTAAAATTTTATAACATTTGTAATTGAAATTTCAAGGAAGACTTGTCTATCTGTCACTGAGAGGCAAACCTTAAATGGAGCTCGATAAAGACTTTAAAGACTTTCATTCAAAACCAGTTTCAAAGTAAACTTGCAGGATCTAGTTTAGAAAGCAGGTTTCACATGCTGATAGGTTTGGGAATATCTGAGGTGCAACTTTGTCCATTTTTTAGGAAGAGAAATAATAGCATTTATGGAGCAATCATAGACAGTCATGCTCTTCGAAAAGACAAAGCCATTAGGGGGATCTCACTTTGTTGAGGCACACCCAGGAGCGTGGCTACATTCAGGACTGAATTGGCCATTTGGTTCCGGAAAATGGTTTTTAGGCTTGAAAGCTGCATCTCTGAATCTAAGACAGGGTTAGATTCAGGTGGGAAGAACGTAAGAGTCCTCTGCCAACCCCCTGCGCTCTCACATGCTACCAGGCAAAGCTACCCTTCAAACTGTTCTCTTGCTGAGACATACCCCAAACCGTGATCACTTCCGCACGGAGGTGTTAAAACTCATGCCACCTCCTGCTTGCAAACACACATTGACAAGCTTCCTGATGGGAGACCCCTCCTGCGTTTTCCCTCTGCCTCATAGGAGCTCTTTGCCTCTTGACGAGGTGGCAAGAGAATACAAAGCGAACTTCTCCCCCTACCCACACTGCTTGGCTTGTCAATCACCGCAAGCCACCAATCCCAGCACAGCTGTTGTTTTGTTTAGGGCAGTGGTCTGCAACCTTTTTTGAGTTGCGGACGGCAGCCGAGGGTGACCTGGGAGGGTGACCTGGGGCCCCGCGCATGCGTGGCAGCCCCCGCGCAAACGTGCATGCATGGACTTGCCACGCTTGAGCGTTTGCACCGCTTTGGCGGCTGATTTGCTCGTGGCTTGGCAAGCTTTTTGCTGCAGGGGGGTGGGGAGAGGGAGTCGAGGTTGGGGACCACAGTGGTTGGGGACCACTGGGGAGGGCGTGTGCAAGGGCAGGAGTGAGACTGTCATGCATTTCTCCCTCCACATGGGCTTGCTCCTGGTTGCTCCCTGATGTGAGGCACGATAAGGAGTGGCAAATCCAGTTTTGGTGATTTCCCTTGTCCTGAGGCAAATCTGGCCAAAACTCACGTCAGCCCCTGCAGATACTTAGGTTGCTGATGACATCATGTGGAAGCAGCACTAAAACCCAACAGCAACTAGAGGCTCTTCAGGGGCAAATTCCTCATGTGGAAATGGTCTGAGGCCAAACAACTTCTTCCTGCCATGTTTCCCTCGAGCATTTCATCCTCTTTCTGAAAGGAGATTGGATGCTGGAGCAGGCTGAGTTAAGTAATGGGTTTCCTCTTCAGGGGCTGGACAGCCTCCTGTCCATCACTGTCATATATTGAGTGTTCCCCTCTCATTGGAGTTTCCTTTGTTGTAGGGAAACTTGTAAGGGAGTGATCCCCCATCATGAATTCTGCTGCATCTGTCACTTATACATAAAGAGTTAGCACATTTCAACAGTCTCCCTTGTTGGCATCCACAAACTTGCTTAGTGATAGCTGGTTTCATCCGAAGAGCAACTCAAAATGTTCTCTCAGTCTTTGGTATCCTCTTTCATTGGGTAGTTTCTGAGATTCTGGCAATTTCTTATTATGAGTTGATATTCCACATCGACGCTGCTCATTGCTTTTGATTAAAAACATCTCACATGATCTATTTTTATTTCCCAACTGGATAATTACATTTCTAGGGTGAATATCTTTCCACGATTGCATCTGACTCACTTAATTTAAATTTTGCTGGCCTTGCCACAATAGCTCTTTAGGAGAATGCTCTGGTAAAAACGGGGGGGGGGGGGAGAATTAAAGGAGAGAAACAAAAGTATTCACAAATCCCCACCAATATCTAGTTGTGCAGCATCATGTGAAAATGGATATTAATACTACATCCCCCTTAACCAGGAATGGGGCAACGGCTCATCTCAGGATCCCATGTGGCATGTCGACTGTCCAATCCAGTGGCAAAAAAGGAATCTTTGGCTACCAGCAATGAACTATATTAAAATTGCACTGTTGTTTTGTTTTAGGAGCAAAGATTGCATTCCTCCAGTTTAAAATAGATATGACATGTATACAGTTGTCAAGTCCCCCCTCCCATGACAGACCCCACCTCTTCACCGCCCATCAGTTGGCTGGTTGAAGGGAACTTACCGCTGCTGCCAAAGCAGGAGATCCATCCAGTGTGTCCACATTGCTTCCCACTGACCCAGAAGTACCATGTTCATATATGGGATGTGGAGGTGATGCTCAGGTATTTGGGCAAAATCTCTCTGGTAGGAGCAAACCAAGTGACAGGTTTGCTGGATTGTGGAAATTCGGTTGATGTCGTTTACTTGGATTTCCCATGATGTTCTGATGGATAAATTGAAGGACTACAATCTGGATTTTCAGATAGTGAGGTGGATAGGGAATTGGTTAGAGAACCGCACTCAAAGAGTTGTTGTCAATGGTGTTTCATCAGACTGGAAGGAGGTGAGTAGCGGGGTACCTCAGGGCTCGGTGCTCGGCCCGGTACTTTTAAAAATATTTATTAATGATCTAGATGAGGGGGTGGAGGGACTACTCATCAAGTTTGCAGATGACATCAAATTGGGAGGACTGGCAAATACTCCGGAAGATAGAGACAGAGTTCAACAAGATCTGAACACAATGGAAAAATGGGCAAATGAGAACAAGATGCAATTTAATAAAGATAAGTGTAAAGTTCTGCATCTGGGTCAGAAAAATGAAAAGCATGCCTACTGGATGGGGGATACGCTTCTAGGTAACACTGTGTGTGAACGAGACCTTGGGGTACTTGTGGATTGTAAACTAAACATGAGCAGGCAGTGTGATGCAGCGGTAAAAAAGGCGAATGCCATTTTGGGCTGTATCAACAGAGGCATCACATCAAAATCACAAGATGTCATAGTCCCATTGTATACGGCACTGGTCAGACCACACCTGGAGTACTGTGTGCAGTTCTGGAGGCCTCACTTCAAGAAGGACATAGATAAAATTGAAAGGGTACAGAGGAGAGCAACGAAGATGATCTGGGGCCAAGGGACCAAGCCCTATGAAGATAGGTTGAGGGATTTCGTAATGTTCAGCCTGGAGAAAAGGAGGTTGAGAGGGGACATGATAGTCCTCTTTAAGTATTTGAAAGGTTGTCACTTGGAGGAGGGCAGGATGCTGTTTCTGCTGGCTGCAGAGGAGAGGACACGCAGTAATGGGTTTAAACTTCAAGCACAACGATATAGGCTAGATATCAGGAAAAGAATTTTCACAGTCAGAGTAGTTCAGCAGTGGAATAGGCTGCCTAAGGAGGTGGTGAGCTCCCCCTCACTGGCAGTCTTCAAGCAAAGGTTGGAGACACACTTTTCTTGGATGCTTTAGGATGCTTAGGGCTGATCCTGCGTTGAGCAGGGGGTTGGACTAGATGGCCTGTATGGCCCCTTCCAACTCTATGATTCTATGGGTTAAATTTACCAGTGAGTTTTCCCAAATACCAGAGTATCATTCTGATATCTGGGACACGATGCCATCATTCTCATGTCATATGGGCAAGTATACATCTGTTCCAGGTCTTTCTTGTGGTCGTTGAGTTACCACAAGTGGCCTCTGGAGGTTACAAGTTTGAACAGAGGAGCAATTTGTGAATGGTTATATGCTGGCAAATATCTTTGTCTCTGGATAGTTCCCCATTCAAGCTTGCTTGCTCAAGCACTTTTTCACGTATGGGCACGTATGGGTGGGGACAGCCTACCCATATCTTCTCCTCTGCAAGAGGATAAAGACCTTAGGGAGGGTGGGAAATGTCATCCTGTGTGGCTATACCCTTATCAATCGGAGCCAGTTTGGTGTAGTGGTTAGGAGTGCGGACTTCTAATCTGGCATGCTGGGTTTGAATCTGCGCTCCCCCACATGCAGCCAGCTGGGTGACCTTGGGCTCGCCACGGCACTGATAAAACTGTTCTGACCAAGCAGTGATATCAGGGCTCTCTCAGCCTCACCCACCCCACAGGGTGTCTGTTGTGGGGAGAGGAAAGGGAAGGCGAATTTAAGCCGCTTTGAGACTCCTTCGGGTAGAAAAAAGCAGCACATAAGAACCAACGCCGCCGCCGCCTTCTTCTTCTTCTTCTTCTTCTTCTTCTTCTTCTTCTTCTTCTTCTTCTTCTTCTTCTTCTTCTTCTTCTTCGAAGGCTGTAGTAAAACAACTGTAGGGGAATACTTTGAGTAGGCCCTCCTCTGCAGTTCCTCTGCTTAAACTCAAGATAGCTTTTCATGTAAAAAATCAAAAGATACACGGGGCTAATTTGGCTCAGCTGCCCTTTTAGTTTCCTAGAGCAGCGATCCCTAACCTGTGGGCTGCGGACCACATGTGGTCCTTTGACTAATTGGAGGTGGGCCCCGAAGGACGCCTTCTCCCCCCCCCCCGGCCCTTTAGTTCATCTCCCCCAGCCCTTTACAACACACTTCATTGTTGTGGCGTGTCTGTATCTTATTTTGAAGGGATGTTTAAACATTAACATAGGGATCAGAGAGCGTTAGGGCAGTGGTTGAGAGTAGAGGAGTAAACTACCCCCCCCCCCCGGGGCCTCAGTAAAAGGTGTTGAGTGGTCCCGGTGATAAAAAGGTTGGGGACCACTGTCCTAGAGGAAAGGGACTATAGCTCAGTGGAAGAGCCTATGCTTTGCATGCAGAAACCCCCTTCATCCTATTAAAGGGCCCAGTCCATGAATGATGTGGAAGCCCTTGCCCTGAGATCCTGCCAGTCTTTGTGGACCAGCCTGCTCAATGAACTGGTCATCCAATTCAGTATAAGGCAGCTTTACAGGAGTTCAAATGTCTGCGCAATTTCTGAGTAGTCATTGCCAGTCTCTGGGAAAGACTGCTCATGCAGATGAGGGAGGTGCAGATTTTCAAAATAGTCTGCCAAATCATTGGCTGTTGACCTTTGGTACATTAGTTAAAGAAAGTAAAGTGTCTGTGACAGGAAACAGGTCAAATGTTTCTTAGGGGTAAGCATTCCTCAGCTGAGCTAGATGCATAGCTTTTTCATGGCTCTATCAATGGCAGCGGAAACCTGAGGGAGGGTGAATCGTCATTAGAATTAGCCTATATCTACCCCCCACCTTTAATTTAATTTAATATTGTATTTCTATCCCATTTGCCCCCAAAGGCTCAAGTAACTGGTGGACAATGGGGGGGTTATCAGCAGAAAAAAGAAGGCCTAGGCCAGGGGTGGGCAAACTGTGGCCCTCCTGATGTCCATGGACTACAATTCCCACATGCCCCTGCCAGCGAATGTCAGCATTTGCTGGCAGGGGCTCATGGGAATTGTAGTCCATGGACATCTGGAGGGCCACAGTTTGCCCACCCCGGCCTAGGCCTTTTTGCTAGCATTGCAAGTTAGTGATGTCCAGATGACGCTGTGGTATTTGGTCAAAACCTCTATGATACCACTAACAGTTTTTGCTGGTGTGATGATGTCACTTCCTGTGTGAAGCCAACAATGAGGCCTAGGCCTTCTTTTGTCTCCTGGAATTCCCCCACCCTGCTGCCCAGTTGATTAGTGGCAGTGGGGGGTCCTCACATCCTCTGGTGGTTCTTGCAACACGAATCTCCCCCATTTAAATTAACTTCGTAACAATACCAAAGTTATCACTGCTTCTGATTTTCTGTTTCTAATATAAGAAAACCGTTCAGTAGGAGAGAATTCTGATCCATTAAAATCAATGGGGGATATTATATTGATTTCAGTGGGTTGTAGACAAGGCCCATAAAAATGAAATTAGCTATGCCTCCAATTTAGACAAATTACCATCTGCACCATCAATAAAACTATTGGCTGTTGAGGCAAAGAGTCATTGCTACATAATGTTGGCCACTGCATCAGGGAAGTAAACATTGCTAAGTATGATTTTTTTTCCCATACAGAGTACGGATTTTAATTAATAAAGGGATATCATTAGAAAGATTCAAGGCATTCCTAAGTAAACGTAAGGATGAAGTAAGCTCGCTTCATGCTCCAGAGATAGACAGTTATTACAATATGAATATCTGGCCAACCTGAATTACCTGCTATAACATCAATAATAGTAAATATACAATTAGGAAGCAGAGAGGCCATCTTAAAAAGAAATGAAAATTTCATACTCTCCAAGTGTTACTGAAATGGTGATAATTTGAATGTTCATAATTTGAAACATATCATTACAACACTTTGGAACCTGTATTTGAATTAACAAGACAGATAAACAAAAATTTAATGTGGTGGAGGAAGAAACTAGAGTCACACAGAAGTGGGCATGATAAGTCAACACAATATCACCAAAACATCTAGAAGTAGTCCAGTACAGTTAAAGTTGTAAAATTAATGAAACAATTTGGAACAGATACACATCATACTGTAGAGCTGGGAATACATGGTTTCCTTTTCAAAAAATGATAGTCTTTGAAGTAAAAAACCAGCATGGCCTGAATAAAGACCTTGGTCTGGGGCTATAACACCACAACTTATGCAACAAACACAATTTATGTATACAGAAATGTTTCCACAGAGATTAAAAAAACAGTTTTTTAAAAAAGAAATGGAGCTCAATAGAGCCTTCCCACTCCATCTATGAAAAAAGGAAGAGAAAAGAAACCAGTATGTATGTATGTATGTATGTATGTATGTATGTATGTATGTATGTATGTATGTATGCATGCATCTACCTACCTACCTACCTACCTACCTACCTACCTACCTACCTACCTATCTATCTATCTATCTATCTATCATTTGTTGAATTTATATATCGCCGTTCCCTTTGGGCTCATGGTAGCTTACAGAACAAAATAGATTACAATAAAATCCCATAATTCCCATAGTAAAACTATTAAAACAAGTTAATATTAATATAAATCAATATAAATATCAAGGTGGCAAGCAAAAAACTATCTATTCCCCTCGTTCAGCCAGGGGACAACCATCCTGCTGATCTCCTAGTGGGAGTGAGGCCCCAGATCAATCAGATGAACCCAGGGGGCCCTGGATCGAATGTCGGGGTCCCCCCACCCTGGCCTCAACCATATGCCTGGCGGAAGAGCTCCGTCTTACAGGCCCTGTGGAAAGCTGGCAGCTCCGACAGGACCCATAGCTTTTCTGGGAGCTCATTCCACCAGGTTGGGGCCAGGACCAAAAGGGCCCTGGCTTGGATCGAGGCCAGGCAAACCTCCCAAGGGCCCGAAACTACCAGTATATTTGTACCAACAGAGCAAAGAGCCCTGCGGGGGGCATAAGCAACCAAGTGGTCCAGCAGGTATGCAGGACCTAGGCCGTGTATGGCTTTAAAGGTTAATACCAAGACCTTGAACTTGACCTGGAAACAAACTGGTAACCAGTGCAGATGTCGAAGCACCGGTTGAATATGGGCCCTCCAAGATGTCCTAGTGAGGACCCTGGCAGCTGCATTCTGTACCAGTTGTAACTTCGGGATCAAGGACAAGGGCAGGCCCGTGTAGAGTGAGTTACAGTAGTCTAATCTGGAGGTGACAGTTGCATGGATCACTGTGGCCAAGTGGTCTGAGGACAGGTAGGGCGCTAGTAGCCTATCTTGGTGAAGATGGAAAAACGCAGTCCAGGCTACTTTCCATAGAAAGGGAGGCATCAAAGGTCATGCCCAAATTCCTGGCCACTGGGGCAGGTGTTAATTCATCCAGGCATGGGAGATGGACTTCCTGATCCAGCCCTGTTCTACCCAGCCACAGGACCTCCATCTTGGAGGGGTTGAGTTTCAGGCGACTCTGCCTAGGCCATCCAGCCACTGCTTCCAAACAACTGGCAAATGTATTTGGGGGAGAGTTTTGCCCTTATAATCTAGCCTATATCGTTGTTCCTGACAGTTCAAGCGGTTTCTCAGTGTAACAGGCTTCCTCAGGAGGTGGTGGGTTCTCCATCTTTGGAAATTTTAAAACAGAGGCTAGATAGCCATCTGATGGAGAGGCTGATTCTGTGAAGGCAAAGGGGTGGCAGGTTACAGTAGATGAGCGATTGGGATGTGAGTGTCCTGCACAGTGCAGGGTGTTGGACTAGATGACCCATGAGGTCCCTTCCAACTATTATTCTATGATTCAGTTCCGGAGAAAGGAGACCAGCCATTGCAGCGCAGTCCCTCTAATTCC
Source organism: Paroedura picta (assembly GCF_049243985.1). Classification (NCBI taxonomy): domain Eukaryota; kingdom Metazoa; phylum Chordata; class Lepidosauria; order Squamata; family Gekkonidae; genus Paroedura; species Paroedura picta. The sequence goes on along the minus strand of NC_135377.1, from coordinate 78,911,265 downwards.
GGTTCCGGCGAGTGTGTCTATATCTTGTGATTGACCACATCAAATGCGGCTGACAGATCTAAAGGTAAAGGTAAAGGTATCCCCTGTGCAAGCACCGAGTCATGTCTGACCCTTGGGGTGACGTCCTCTCGCGTTTTCATGGCAGACTCAATACGGGGTGGTTTGCCAGTGCCTTCCCCAGTCATTACCGTTTACCCCCCCGCAAGCTGGGTACTCATTTTACCGACCTCAGAAGGATGGAAGGCTGAGTCAACCTTGAGCCGGCTGCTGGGATCGAACTCTCAGCCTTATGGGCAGAGATTTCAGACAACATTTCTGCTGCCTTACCACTCTGCGCCACAAGAGGCTCCCGACAGATCTAGACTAGAAATTAAAATCCAAGCTATGTAAAATAATAATTTGGCAAAGGGAGATGTAACCCTATCCTAGCACCATTTTCTTGACCTCAAAACACCCCATAAAACTGCTTCTGCTTTGAAGATGGGAACTGTATAGTTAGCAATACCTCTTGCCCGTTGGGGCTAACAATAGGGGATTATTTGGCTTGGAAAGGCTTAAAGCTCTGATCCATTTAATCTTCTGCTTTCTGCTCCCTGATGCTTTCTTGAGGACCAGAAAGGGGGAGTCAGGATGAAAAAGCTCAGAGCCATTTAAAGGTGGTGTGGAGCAAACAGGAGGAGTTTAAATGGCTCTGAATCATTTAAGTCAAACAGCTGAGTGACAAGAAGCAGAATGCAGGGGTTTAAATGGCTCAGAGCCATTGGACCCTCTGGTCCAATCATTTTGTAATTTGGGGATTCTTTTGAGGAGAGGCTCCTGAAGCTATGCTGCAATGTTAGGTTCTCTAACTTAAAACCACCCCTACAGCCTGGAAAAGGGGAAAATTCCTGAATGGTGCCATTGGTTTCAATGGTGCCAAATCAATTTAGCTGAATCAAAATTACACTATAGCTCGCATCTATTTGGTCTGAATTGATTTGGACCATATTGAAAACAGTCCACCTCTCCTCCTCCTTGCAGATGCCTATTGCTGTGCTCTGCCTGTGATCCAGAGCTCACACAACCACCCTACCAAACCTGAGAATTGGAAAGTGACAGCTGGATGACAAAACAGGAAATTCACTGGAATCTTTTTCAAGAAAAGAGTTAGTGCTTATTGAGGTGGAACTCCATTGGGTTCAACAAAGATCTTTCAACATGTGCACAGCTGACCTCATGCTTAGAGAAGTTGTAGCTGTTTGGCTCCAGAATATCAAGCCACAGTGATCCATGCGACAGTCACCTCTAGATTAGTCTTCAGCAACTCACTCTATACAGGCTTTCCCTTAACCTTGACCCAGAAACTGTAACTGGTCCAAAATGCCGTGGGCAGGATCCTAAAAAAATATACTGTGGTGATGCCACATGCTGCCTGTACGTCAACAACTCCCCTGGCTCCCAGTTGAATTCCTGATCAGGCTTAAGGTTTTGGTTATCACCTTCAAGAACATACATGGTCTGGGCCCAGTATACCTGAGAGACCATCTCCCTGCCTATACCCCCCAAAGAGCCCTACAGTCTGCCACCACCAACTGGCTGGTGATCCCTGGCCCCAAAGAAACACGCCGGACCTCAGCCAGGGCCGGAACATTCTCAGTTCTGACTCCCACCTGGTGGAATGAGCTCTCTGAAGAGATCAGGGCCCTTCGTGAACTACCACAATTCCGAAGGGCCTGCAAAAGGGAGCTCCTCCACTAGGCGTTTGCTTGAGGCCAGCTGATTCAACAACATCTGTTGGGCCCCCAAACACCTCCCTCTATGATTTGAGCCATGCTGACCCCCCACAGGTTCATGTAAATAGCTGAGATTTGTTGTCACAATGAATCTGTTACAGTGTTTTGTTACAATCTGTTATATTCAGTAAAGAAAGAAAGAAAGAAAGAAAGAAAGAAAGAAAGAAAGAAAGAAAGAAAGAAAGAAAGAAAGAAAGAATTGGGTAAAAGGGTCTGCAATATCCCTGAAGGAACCTCCTTCAAGTTGTTGTCTAATTGTTGATTTTTGTGATAGTTCACTGTGGGAGTAACACGTACTTCATATCCTTCTGATAAATGGGTTAAGTGCATATATTGTATGCATTTATTCCAAAAGATTCCAGAAATCGTGTTAAAGCATTTGTGGCATCTGTTAGCTTGAATGAAGTTGAGATGCAAAATGGGCTTAATTAGGACACTTAATCAGGAAGATTTGCAGTTTCAGTTCAGCTCCATAATGACTGCTAACTACGTTGACTGAAACCAGGCATTTGTGATGCCAACAGGCCACTGAATGATGCGCCTTTTTAATATGAAGCATGTCATCAGGGAGTGGATCTTGCCATCATGAAGGCTAAAACAAAGTGTGGGAGGAATTCCTTTGCCAAAGCTAAGCTTGCAAAGAAAAAAAGTTGTGAGAATCAGATAGTTGTGTAAGATGTATGGGAAAACACCTTATGTGCCAGTTTATCACCGCAACAATAACTCTGGGGGGCAGGATAGGCCAAGAGTGGGGGACAGGCCTCAGGTGGCCACTCAGCAGTCCAACGCTGGAATCTCTAGACCAGGGGTAGTCAAACTGCGGCCCTCCAGATGTCCATGGACTACAATTACCATGAGCCCCCTGCCAGCATTCGCTGGCAGGGGCTCCTGGGAATTGTAGTCCATGGACATCTGGAGGGCCGCAGTTTGACTACCCCTGGTATAGAGCAATGAAAAAAATGTTGAGGGGGATCAAAAAACCTGTAAGCTGTTTCCAACCATAAGAAGAGTTGGCTTTTATACCACACTTTTCACTGTCCACAGGAGTCTCAAAGTGGCTTACAATCATCTTCCCTTCCTCTCCCCACAACAATAGATTCAAATGAGTAGCCGTGTTGATCTGAAGTAGTACAATAAAATCAGAGTCCAGCAGGGGCACCTTTAAGACCAACAAAGATTTATTCAAGGCGGGAGCTTTTGAGTGCAAGCACCCTTCCTCAGACTATGATCTTCTTACATGACAGGGAATATATAGCAATCAGGGCTTGCTTCATGTGGAGGAGGGGGAATCAAGCCTGGCTTGCCAGATTAGAAGCCACTGCTCTTAACCACTATACCACGCTGGCTCTCAATATCCCCTTTCCTGCACTGTACAGTCGGCAGCAGCAACAGATACTGGGTACTAGAAGATGTTCTGGAGAAGTATGGGATATCACAGAAAGGCATGCACTGAGGAAGGAAAATGAGCAATATTACTGCCACCCTTGCAAGAGCAGAAGTACCCATTTGGTGGAAACTACCCAACGTACTTATGGTGACTCTGTAAGGCAGGGGTAGTCAAACTGCGGCCCTCCAGATGTCCATGGACTACAATTCCCAGGAGCCCCTGCCAGCGTTCACTGGCAGGGGCTCCTGGGAATTGTAGTCCATGGACACCTGGAGGGCCACAGTTTGACTACCCCTGCTGTAAGGCTATCAAGCCAAGAGATGAACAAGGTGGCTTGCCACTGCCTGCCTCCTTCATGGTCTCCCATCCAAATACTGACCAGGGCCAACCCTGCTAACTTTCCAAGACCTGACAAAATGGCGCTAGGCTGTGCCGTCCAGGTCAGGGCCAGAAGTTCCTAATGCTCAGGAAACAGGGACTCTAGCTTGGACTCATCCTGACCTAGACAGGCCAGGCTAGCCTGATACCATCAGCTCTTGGAGGCTAAGCCTTGACTAGACCTTCAAGGAATACGAGTCTTGTGATGGGGAGGCAAGCAATGGCAAACCACCTCTGGATGTTTCTTCCCTTGGAAAGCCCGCTAGGGATCCCCATAACTTGACATCACTTTTCACCACCAGTGAATTGCCTTAAGCCAGTAGGTGCAGATTTTAAAGAAGAGGTCATAAAGTGGCATCTTTTCAAATGCCCACCATTCAAGCAGTCTCCGGAAGGGAAGGACAGCAGCATGCACTGCTCTGGAAGAATGATTTACAAGCATTTGAAGCTAAAGTAAATATAGACAAGTCATTCCCTGTCATAGTTATTACCGAAAAGGCTCTTCCAAAAACAACCTTTCCTTCACCCATGTAACTATTCTTCACCTTCTGCCTGTGAGTTTTTCCTCTGTTCCCTTGGTTATTTAAGAACTGCCAACATTACTAGAAATGTCTATGGCATATATATTGAGCAATTCATTCCTTTTTTCCCAGTTGTATAACAAGATACAATTGCTGGCACGAGTCTACAGTCTTTCTTATTAATTTATTGAATAATTCAGTATATGCCGTTCCTAGAACAACAAAGAAGCTGCAGCTTTATCTCATGATCGGCGTTGCCAAACAGGTGGAAAGTGGACTGCAGAACCAAAATGAATGGGCCAATTTAATTTATAAACTGAAGGATGGTTCAAACAGGGCATGAGACTTACAGTTGCAAGGCCTCAAACAGCCCATCTAACTAAGGAATTTTTCAACTGAAAGCCCATGAGATTCCTCAGAAGATCAAAAATAATTTCCTCAAAAGAGAAGATGGGGAACTGTGACTTCCTGCCAAGCAATGTGTTCCCCAGTTCCAAATTCCCAGCAAACTGAAGTTATGCAGAGAGGATGGGTCAGCATGGATTACTTCCTGTACAAGTCATACGTGTATCTGAGAATACTGCCTAGGATCTTCTACAACACACAGAGAAGTCTGAGGAAGACACCCAAAGGCTCCTCAGCACACAAACTGAAATGACAACATACACCTAGGTAGTTAACGACCCAGTTTTGATAACAATTTATAGAACATGAACTAGAGATTTACTTTGGAGTTGCATTTGGGACTCAAAAGCTACAATCATTAACCACTTTCCTAAAACAAACTCCATGGAGTGAAATGCTCTCTGCTTTCCTTAAACCTATAAGAGAAAGTACATCTAACCAAACATCCGTGGTGTCAAGATGGGCACAAACCTGGAGACAAACTTGAAAAACCCATGAAAATGACAAGGTTGGTGTTTGTGAATTGGTGTTTGTGAGGCCACACACCCCACAAATGCACAAGCCCAAGTGGGTCTATTTTCCTTTGGCTGGCTGGACAGTGTGTTGGGGCCGTGGAGTTAGCTGGCTGGCACTCCTGGATTGGGGCTGTTCGGTGACAATGGAAACGCCAATCCCATGCCACTTTACCTTACAGGCAACCATGGCAACCAATTCCATTCTTGCTTATGGGAGCAGCACAGCCAACTTGTCCCTCTTTGCCTCAGTATCTGGCTTCCTTTTAGTTTTTAATATACTAATATATATATACCCATTTACTCCAGCAGCACTTAAATGTGCATTAACCAAGTGCCAGATTGCAGCATCTCTTAACCGCTTTATGCATGGAAAAACTCCCAGCAAACTCCTTCTGCATGGCTTGCCTTCCTCCCCCTTTAAGGCTGCCCACTGATCCTTCCCTGACAAGAGGAGTTAACTTGGTAAGTGCCATTTCAGTCCCCTGGGCCTCCTTGCCTATGGCAGCTGCTGCAGTAGCAGCAACAGGCAACAAAACATAGATTAAAAAGGATAAAACAAGATGGGTGGTATAATCCCTCCCCTTCCTTGCAGCCATCCACCCCCCCCCCCACATTTGGGTATGCTGGATGTTAATGCATAATTTGAGGAGGGTCCACCGTTGTTCCTGGCTCTGGCCTCAACCAAAGACCTGGCAGAAGAGCCCTCTTTCGCAAGCCCTGTGGAACTCTGATAGCTCTGTGTTAGGGTCCTCAGCTCTCCTCGGAGCTCATTCCACCCGGTTGGGGCCAGGGCCGAAGAGGCCCTGGGATCAAGGCCAGGTGTTTGGGCCAGGAACCTCCAGTAGACTAACACCCGCAGCGTGAAGTACCCTGTGGGGGGCATAAGAAGGGCACCTTCTCTCAAAAGCTATATCCGTTCCTTCTCTCACTATCTATAGAAGACATCCATAGGTTGTTTTGAAAGTGATGGGCTTCTGTAAAAGCAGACGGAGTTTGTGAAACCAACCACAGCACAGCCCTATTGCGGTGAGCACAGCACTTCCAGCCAGCTTCTACGCAGCAATCGTTTTCGATAGGGTGGAGCCTTGAGATCTTCTGGAAGTTCCAGACTATTGATCCCCAGAGGACAGGGATCCGTTCCCGGGGAGCAAGCCGCTGCTCTGGAGGGGGGGGAATGTATGATGTTATAAGTTGCCAACGTCCCTCCCCTCCCCTCCCCTCCCTCAACTCTGCCCTCCCCAGGCTCCATCCCCCAAATTGCCAGGGATTTTCTAAGGTGGAGTTGGCAACCCCATGTGTGCCGCAGAAGCAAAAGCACATCCCCCCTGGCTCTCTATCACACAGAGGTGGCAAAGAGGAAAGGGGCGGCCATGCCCAGAAACGGTGTCCACCTTGAGGTGATGCACTCAGGGGGCTCCACAGTGAAGTTTGTTTCTCCAGCACACCAGGAGACAACCTACCACATCACAAACCCAATGAATCAAATTGGTCCGCAAACACAATGGGGTTGGTGTAAGTTTGGATTTGAGGTTCATGATGTCCCCCAACCCATCAACCCCTACAAACCTCAATTTTTCAGGTTCATCCTTACCTCTAGTATAAAGTTTAGAATTAAAATACTAAGTTCAAAATATCTCAGACCCAAGTCCATCTGCTTGAAAACCTGCCAGGTGACCTTGGCCAATGATAAAATGAAGACAGGGAGAATGAGGCAGTGTTCCATTTCGGGTTCCCATCGCTAAGAAAATGAATATCTGAATAAATAAATCCTTAATTTATGCACTGTTTCATGAAACCCTATAAATGTGTGTTTATTTAATAGAATTTTTTTTATTTAATAGAAAAGTGTTCAACATCTAACAAGCAAATAAAAACCAATCTTCAAAAACCCAGAGGAAGAAAAGTTTCTGCTGAACTTGCCTTCTTCACAGACAAAGAACCAAACCCCACCATTTAGGCGGATCTTCAAGCAAGATGCCCACCCTTATTATGACAGGGACTGCAAAGCCTACTCGCTTCCCACTTTCCTTTCTCTCGGTCTGTCCCCAGCACTGACTAAGCAACATCTCCTGTGATCTTCTCCCCAGAAGCCTTTGCTCTTCCTCGTATTGTTCAGTCTGATGAAGGATGAGTCAAAGCATAAAGGGAGGAGATCTTTTGAAAAGTATCAAAAGAAGGAAGCAAAAAGGAATTCTAAAAGAGGGAATCAGGGGAAAAATGAAAGAGTGGGGAATGCGTTAGCTGAGGCCCGAGATAAAGGAGAAGAGTAACTCTGGCTGAGAAGAGATTAATTTTGTGACTCCCCCCCCCCCTCGTTAGCTTGCCTTTATAGTCATAAATTACTGTTAAATTAATACAGTGAAGTTAGGGCAATCTTGAAAACTGTTTGTGTCATATTCGTATGTCCCAGAACTTAGAGAGTTACTTCACATTTGCTCCTATCATGTAGCACACCTTTTTCTGTACACTGCAGTGAACCAAGAAGTAATAGTAGCATTTACCATATATACTCGCATATAAGCCAAGTTTTCCAGCACAGTTTTTAGCACTTAAAAAACCTCCTCGGCTTATATGCGGGTAATTGATTAACAGCCTGTCCCCAGCCAGCCAATCACAGCATTGCATCTGCAACCTAAGCTCTTTGTAAGTGAGCCAATGGCCTCCAGTTAACCTTTGCCTTCTGCAAAGATCTTAAAAACTAAGCTCTTTGCAAGTGAGCTAATTTCTCCCAGCTAACCATTGCCTTCTGCAAATATTTTGAAAGCTGAGCCTACTCTGGCAGCTTGTAGGACATCAATGGTTTGACTGAGGGGTTCTGATATTTTTTCCCCTTCTTTTCCTAATCACTTCTGCCCAACTGTTCTTTTGGTTTCTGTGGTTGGGGTGGGTTTTGGGGGTGCTTTGGGATTTACTGTTTCTTCAGTGTTTCTTCACTGAGGGGCAGCATTGTTTGCCTTTTCTTCTTGGGGCTGTGTTTCTTTTAAAAGTTGATTTTTTACAATTCTTTCAGCTTTCAGTTTTACAGTTCTTTCTTTCATGTAGTAGGTTGCCAACTTTGGGTACTATTGTTCTGCTCTGATTTGCTGGCCTGGGGGGCACTGTTTGGCTCTCCTGCCAGAGCTGTTCTCACAGAGCAGTTCTGTCAGTGCTCTCTCAGGGTGTCTGGCATCAAGAGAGGAAGGGAAGGCAATTGTAAGCCTCTTTGAGACTCCTTTGGTTAGTGAGATACGGGATACAAAAACCAGCAGCTATTCATCCTCTTGGCTTTTCTATATTTGTTGTGGGGGGGGGGGGGCGGATGGGAAAGCCTGTGATGATGAAGCATGGATTAAGCACTTAGGCCACCCTGTAAATTTACCAGTAGCCCGCTGCGTTTCCCATCCTCAGCTTAAATGCGAGTCTATAAATTTGCCCAGATTTTGTGGTAAAATTAAGTGCCTGGGCTATTTTAAAATGCATATACTTCTTTAAACAATAGAGGATCTCTTGATTTTGATAATTTCTCGGGAGGAGGCTTTACTGTGTGAAATGACTCACTTCCCAATACAGTCAGCTTTAATCTGTTTTGAAAGAAACTCAGAATTTTATAATGACTAACGAGATGAGTTAAATATGAATCTGATTGTTATGGGGCTCCCCTTAGTGGTTACCCCTTGCACGTGGCTCTTGCATTAATTCCGTTTTTCCATTATCAGTGTGAGGGCTGGCCATTTTCCGGATGGCCTGGTGCCCTCTGCCATTGTGCCCCATGTCCTAGGGGTGAGGCTGGCCCTTTTGTGCCATCTGAGGGGGCGAGGGGAGGGGGTTCCATCATCAGAGCTCTCTTGCTCCCCAAGCCCTCCGTTGGTTCTTCTGGCTCTTCTTCCTGGTCCTTGTGGGGGCCTTCATTTGCTCAGCCGAGGTTCCCCTTCACTGCTCAGTCACTCCTTTGTTTCATCTGAGGTTTTACACACCACCCCATCTCCCTTTCCACTGCTCAATGTATCCCCCTCCCTTGGGCCTCACCCTTGAGTTAATCCTCCTTGCTCTCTCCCCTTTTGCTTCCCCCCTGAACATCATCCTCCCTGGCTCCCCTATTAGCATGACCCACTTAGTCAGGAATGGATCCTTCTACTTCTGCCTTCTCCCAGCTTTGTCCCAGTGGGGTGTTGCTCATTCTCAGTGTCCGTGGACCTCTTGCTTCGCCCAGCTGAGCTGCAGGTTGCCCACTGGTCGAGCCATTCCCTCAGGGTATCACTGGCCAAAGCCCCAGGGTCCCTTCCCTTGCCAGGCACTGTTCCCCAAAGTTTGGCTGTCCAACACACTGTGGCCAGCATATGGGCAATGTCCAGGGACCTCTTGGCACCAGTAACTGTGGCTTCTGCCAATTTCCCCAGGGTAGTTCTGCTGCCTCTGGGGGTCATTCTCGGGGTGTTGGGCCTCCATTCGGGGGCCAGTGGGTGTCCGTGCTGGCCTCCAGAGTCACCATGCCCAGACAATCAGACATAAGGTTTTGCTGAGATTGATTCAGTTTTACTCAACAATTTCTTTTGCAGTGAGTATTTTTCAACTGTGGATTACTTTTTCTCTTAGGTCTCTAACCTTCATTAACCATTAAGCAACTCCCACACCAAGTTTCCTGGCTGAGTAAATTCTGAGGAATGGGGAGTTCAAACAAGTGGGAAGTTTTTCATTATTAGCAATTTTGGATTGTGGGTGGAAGGGCCTCAGTAAATAGCGAGGAGGTTCAATGATTGGCTCAGATTTATTTTGATAATACACCCCTGGAAAGGCCACTGAAGCAGAAGTCCAAATTACTGAAGTGTGGCATTCTGAAGAGAAGTTGAAGAGTGAATATGAACTTAAGAGGAATTTTTTTTTTAAGGCTAAATTCTCTTTTCTTCCATTTTTAGTCTTGATTGATAAGGGCAGAAGACATAAAGGATGAGCCAGGCAGGTGCAAGGGAATGAAAAAAAAGGCATTTCTTGGTGAATAAGAAGTTCTGTCTTTCTCACAAAGCTTTGCATGGCCAGTTTAACACACAGCACACATTGCACACACACAACAGGCCCTGCCCTCCAGCGGCCTCCCTCCTGGGCCACTGACTTCCCAGTGCTGAGAGGAGGAAGATAAAAGACCCCGAGGGATTGCAGCCCTCTCCAAACCAGTTTTTATGGTAGCCGATAGGAGACAATACAAACAGACAGGTTTACTACCTTCAGCTTCTGACTGGATGCACACACACACTTAAGATTTGTGCTTTCCTGGGGAGCAATATGTAGAGCCCAAGTTGGCCACCCACATGTCAGATGCCTTCCTTGCTGCTAGAAGCAAGCAGGCTGGAGGTCTTCTCATGAGTAAGCTTCTTCCTTGAGGTGCTGCTGTCTCCTCTTGCTTCCCTCAGTGCTGTTTCAGCAGCAAGTAATGGCTACATTGCATCTAGGAGTAGGGAGTAAGCAAAAGTGGTATGCACAAGTGCTGGGAGATTGGGAGGTAGGACAAATGCCCCCCAAGGCATTTGTTTCCAGGGTCACCCTGGTGTTGAAGGATGAATGTGGATATTATGACACAGTTTACTAATTTGCCCCAATTTGCTTTTGTCTTTTATTTCCACAGTTATGATGGTTGTTCTTTTAGGAAGAGTGCTTGCCCTGAAAGCTCCCACCTTGAATTAATCTTTGTTGTTCTTAAAGGTGCTCCTGGACTCTATCTTTGTTGTGTTACTTCGGACCAACATGGCTGCCCTCTTTCCCTCCTTTCACCTATTGCTTCCCTCTGAAGCAGCAAAAGAATTGAAGGGGTTAGCTTCACTCATGGCAAATTTGACAGCAAATTTCAGACTGAAACCCTCCCCCCCCCCCCCGTATCTGACAAAAGGTGCAGTCACATGAAAGCGTCTACCTTGAATAGTATGCTGTTCATCTGAAACAGGGGTAGTCCAACTGCGGCCCTCCAGATGTCCATGGACTACAATTCCCAGGAGCCCCTGCCAGCGAATGCTGGCAGGGGGCTCCTGGGAATTGTAGTCCATGGCAGGGGGCTCCTGGGAATTGTAGTCCATGGACATCTGGAGGGCCGCAGTTTGACTACCCCTGATCTGAAAGGTGTTTCTTTGGCCCAGCTTGTTCTGCCCCATGGCTCTGTGTAGAAGGATGCCGTGTGATCCTAAGCATGTTGACCCCTACATTCAGGGGTGCCCACTGCCAAGGCAGTGCAGGTAGGTTTGTTGGTCTTAAAGACATAAGACCTTACAAAAACTTTTCAAAAGTGACTGCAGGCAGAGCTGGATGGTGGGCCTTTGTTCATAAGGTCACCATGAGTCAGAAATGACTTGGCAGAACCTAACAAGAACTGACAAGGGCCCCGCTCTGACTCTGGTGCTTTGGGCCCCACAGATCCTTCAACCAGGCCTGAAGCTTGGTTTAAAGCGGAGGTTAGACATAGGGCGATTATTGTGCTGAGAGGAAGAAACCAGGACAGAGCTGCCGGGAAGCTGAGTGTTTTTGCCTGTTTCTTTGTTTTTGCCTTTCCTAAACTAACTACTCTGGGGAATGGCAGAGGACAGGAAGGCCTGGAGGATCATTGTCCATGGGGTCGCGATGGGTCGGACACGACTTCGCACCTAAGGACAGCAACAAACTAACTACTGGGGAGCATTGACTGAGGCTGCTTTAAGAAAGGACGGGGTTAGAGGGCGAGTGGGCCCTTGTAGGAATCCTTAGGGATATTGAGAGTGGGGTCAGTGGCAGGTGGCTTGACCACCCGTGGACTTGTCTACCAGGTGTGAAAGTTGCAGACATTGCTGCTCTCCAGCTAGGTTGATCGTGTTGGGTAGGAGTCAGCAGTTATGGTGTTTTCTTGGAGGGGAGGGGGAGAGGATCGAAAAAGGCAGAGGAGGGAGGAAAAATCCAGGACCAATAGAAGTTGAGAGAAGTTAGGGGCTTCTCCTTTAAGGCAAGCGTGTCACGTGACCAGGTGTGGCCTATCAGAGGTTCTCTACCAGGGAGCTTTCTTTTCCAAATGGATATTGAGGATTAAAAGCAGTCTGAGATATGGCACAATAAAGGTAGAGTCACTCCGAATCAATCCTTCTTGCTGCAGAAGGAAAATTAAAATCGCTCCAAATCCAACTGGAAATCGCATTCTGTGTAGAGGGCAGGGACTGAATCGATCTGGGGCTGGAATAAAAGCTCCGTGCAATTTACACCCTGGTTCCCCAGAATCATAGGACTAATTTTTTTTGGTCCCCCTCATTGATAGAAAAGAAGAAGATAAAGAAAAAGAAGAGTTGGGTTTTGTATCTGGCTTTTCACTACCCAAAGTAGTCTTAAAATGGCTTACAATCACGTACCCTTCATCTCTCTGCAACAGGAAATTTGTGAGCTAGGTGGGGCTGAGAGAGCTCTGAGAGAACTGCGACTAGCCCAAGGTCACCCAGCTGGCTGCTTGGGAAGGAGTGGGGAATCAAACCTGGTTCTCCAGATTAGAGTCCACTGTTCATACCCACTGCACCATGATATCTCTGTTAAATTCACCAAAACAAGAGTCCAGGGGTACCTTTAAGACCAACAAAATTTTATTCAGGGTATGGGTTTTCGTGGGCATGCACTCTTCCTCAGATACAGTGTCATGGAATGAAAATAATCAGCTCAGACTTATAGATGGAGGGAGAGGGCAAATTAGGATACAGCATAATGACATTGCCCAGATTCCAGAGATACATCGGAAAAGACAGCAATTAGGATTTCTTTGTATTCACCTGAGACTGAATTGGGGGGAGGGGGAGGAGGCATTTGGCCACAATGCAAAAATGCAAATACCTACACAAGGAGAATAAGGGCCAAATGGATAGTCAATGGCTGACAGCAGTTAGCTGAGATCTTGCCCTTTTGCCTCCTGCCTGACCTCCAAATTAAGGAAGTAACTTGGGGTTTCATATTCTTTGACGTATGTATTCTTACACATACGTACATACATACATATACACACACGCACACACGCACACACATATACTATTCCACATTAAACAGCATTATACTAGTCATAGTCTACTTGTTCAAATCAGTTATTTCAATGAAGAGATAAATTAAAATCCAGAGGGCATTCGGCCTTTCTGAGGGATTGTTGAGAATGATGGTCAGCCTACATAGCAAGGTTAAGAAACCAATACCTTTCTTAAATTACAGTACAATCTACTTGTTCAAATCAATTATTCCAAATAAGAGAGGCATTAAAATACAGAGGGCATTAGGCTAATGTGACCAGATTTTTAAAAATGTTAAAGCGGGACACGGGAGGGGGAGGCACGGGTGGTCTTCGCTGGAAGGGCATCCTCTGCCACCCCCCTCGGGTCTCGCATTACCATTTTAAAAATCTGGTCGCCTGGCGGCCTGGCACGTCTTGCGGAGTTCCTGCCCGTCTTGGGGTTGTCTCCTGAGCAGAGGGAGCGGTCTCGCCTTGCCTCCCCACTCCCACCCACTGGTGGAAGAGAGACACACCTGGGCAGGGATCCCGGTAGTTGTGGCAGCAGTCCAAAGTCTCCAGCTGGTGCTCACGCACACCAGGCTCCGGCCCAGGCAGCAGCGGCCCAATGGGCACACCCGCTCTCGGCGCCTGGCGCAGCCAGGAGCCCCATGCTCACCGCGAGCAGCGCCCAGCAGTGGGGGCATCAGGGCATCATGGCAGCGGTGCCTCTCTCCCGCTGCCGGGCCCCCAGCTGGGAGGCGGAAAGGAGCCCTGCTGCTCTCAACGTCCGGATGATGAGTGGAGCTGCTCTGCCGCACCTGTGAACTGTGCGGGAAGGAGTTGAGCGAGCCCCGTGGGACCTGCGGTGGATTGCAGGGGGAGCCGGCCGACCACTTCAGGACCCCCTCTCTCCCTCCCTCCGCCCTACTTGTCCCCATCAGCGGCTCCCAAATCGGACGCCCCCCGCTGTGGAGACAGGGGAGGGGGCGACCAGCGGGACATTGGAGACCACGGATGGGACGCGTGAGATTTGGGGGGAACCCGGGGCAGTCCGGCCATTTGTGAGACGGGTGGTCATGTTACATTAGGCTTCTTAATGGGGTTAGGAAGCTTCGTAAAAATGGGAGTTACGCTCACACGAAGACTGTAGTGAACGTGTGGATTTGGGGTTAAATTTCCTGTCAAGCACTGTGAAACTGGGATCATAACCATGTGGAAAGAAAGAATAATTTCCATGTGGAAAGAAAGAATAATTTCAAGGGCAGAACAAACAGCGTAAAAGATTGTCATAATGACAATCATATGCTTGATGGCAGATACCAGGTCTACTGGCATGGCTGACCCGTCGCTTCCTGGATGCACCTGCTCCCTCCCCCCTCCAGTCTTCCCCTGTTCTCTTCCAACCTATAGCTTCAAATTTGTATATATTTCAAATACCACTCTATGGACAAAGATGAGGACAACATTGGTCACAGGAAAGGGCAGAGGGAATAATGAAAGGAAGTGGCGTGAATCTTCAAAGCAAGTTGGGGACCACATTGTTCTAGAAGCAGCAGTGCAGGGATAGAGTTTGGGGCACACTGACATGATGCATTTTAAACAAGACTGGAAATCATTGTTTACTGTCATGATGCCTTCATACACTGCATTGGTGTCGCGGATAAGAGCAGCAGACTCTAATCTGGTGAGTTGAGTTTGAGTCCTGACTCCTCCCCATGCAGCCAGCTGGGTGATCTTGGGCTGGTCACAGTCCTGTCAGAGCTGTTGTCAGAGCTCTCTCAGCCCCACCTCCCTCACAGAGTGTCTGTTGTTGGGAGAGGAAGGGCAGGTGATTGTAAGCCCCTTTGAGACCTTCACATAATGAAAAGAGGGATATAAAACCCAATTTTTAAAAAAATATTAGGGATGTCTTGACACCTAGCTGTTCAGATACCACCTTGTTCATCCCTTGTAAACAGAAATCCAATTTTTGGAGACCTGTTAGTCAGTCTATCAATTGTTCATGCCTGCTTGGAAGGTTGCTTCACTTTGTTCCTTCCTAATAGTACAGGACAGCATCAGTCACTTATGGCCCTGGCGCATTTGCACACAACCTAATTCTCCCTGCCTTGTCTGTGCTGCAGTTCTGCTTGGCAGGCAGTTCTTTAAATAGCACAGTAGACACAACTTAAAAATAATGACTCTCACAATACAAGAATTTGTGGGACTCAATGAGATTAATAGGCCTAGCACTGATCATAGAATCATAGAGTTGGAAGGGGCCATACAGGCCATCTAGTCCAACCCCCTGCTCAACGCAGGATCAGCCCAAAGCATCCTAAAGCACCCAAGAAAAGTGTGTATCCAACCTTTGCTTGAAGACTGCCAGTGAGGCGGAGCTCACCACCTCCTTAGGCAGCCTATTGCACTGCTGAACTACTCTGACTGTGAAATTTTTTTTCGTTTATTCCTCACATAACTGAAAAATCTTTTCTTGTTACAATGGGCTTCCCTGGCCAATCTTAGCTCACTCTCAGCTTTGGCCTTTCTGATGATTGATCTACAGTGCCTAGTAACCTGTCGGTACTCATTTTTAGAGCTCTGTCCTTCCCTCCATTTCCTGAACATTTTCCTTTTCTTTCTTAGTTCCTCTTGAAGTTCTCTGTTCATCCAAATAGGCTTCTTAGAGCTCCTGCAGTCTTTTCGTCTTTCTGGGATAGTCATTGATTGAGCATGCAATAGCTCTTGTTTGAGTAGCGCCCACCCTTCACATGCTCCCTTCCCTTCCAGCATTCTCGTCCATGGTATGACACTCATCATGTCTCTGAGTTTATTAAAGTTTGCCCTACGAAAATCCAACATCCGTGTCTGGCTACAAGCTTCCTTGGCTCCCCATCTCAAAAGGAATTCTATGAGGACATGGTCACTTCCCCCTAGGGTCCCCACCTCCTTCACCTCATCCACCAACTCTTGCCTGTTGGTCAGTATTAAGTCCAGTATGGCTGAACCTCTTGTGGGTTCATCTACCATTTGATAAATGAAAATGTCAGCCAGGCAGGTCATAAACTTGCATGACTGAGGACGCTTCGCAGAGTTTGTTTCCCAGCACACATCTGAGAAATTGAAGTCACCCATGATGACAAGGTCCTGACGCTTGGATATTTTCTCAAGCTGCTCACAAAGTGCAGCATCCACATCCTCTCATTGGTCATGCGGACGGTAGCAGACACCAACCACCACACTGTTTGTTTTCCCCTCGCTTATTTTCACCCAGATGCTTTCCACTGTAGATATGCTCTCCTTCACTAGAATTTCCTGACAGGTAAGCCCTTTCCTCACATACAGTGCCACTCCTCCACCTCTTCCATCTATTCTGTTTTTTCTGAACAGTTCATATCCATCCACTATTACATTCCAGTCATGAGAATCATTTCACCAAGTTTCTGTGTTGCCTACTAAATCATACCTTTCCATCAGCATGAGAAGTTCCAGCTATTCTTTCTTATTGCCTTCGGGCGTTAGTATAAAGGCATCTGAATCCTTTTACTTTTGGTTCCCTATGAGCTGGCCTTCCTGGTTGGGCTGCCCCCGATAGGTGTCCTTCCGGAAGTACTTCTTTACCCAAAGAGTCATTAACACGTGGACCACTGCCTCAGCTACAAGCATAGACAGTTTCAAGGGGAGAGGGATTGGATAAACATCTGGAGCATTGGTCCACCAGTGGCTATTAGTCACAAGGTATGGATGGTATACTCCATCTGGGGCAGGAATGCTCTGGCTCCTTGGTGCTTGGGGGCCACAGTGGGAGAGCTTCTGAAGTTCTAGCCCCGCTGGTGGACTTCCTGGTGGTACCTGAGTTTTGGCCACTGTGTGTTAGGTCGGATGGGCCACTGGCCTGATCCAGCAAGACTTCTTTGATGTTCTTATGATTCCTCAGTTCCAGTAATAATTCCTCTGTTCATCAAGATCTGGATCTGATATATTAGATCTAAATATTACATTGCCATCTCCTAGTTCTTTCCCCATTATTTTCCCAATATTTTATTCAGTTAAAAGCAAGTAATTCTCTGGCTTCAAAAACATCAAGGAAATATTTGCTTATTTAAAAAATATATATTACAAGAATATGTTGAAATGCATTAACGATAAAAAAGAATTAGTGAGTGCTATGCTTCTCTCACTAGCAAGAACAAGTTGAATTTAATGCACCGTGTCAGGCTGTCAGCCTGGTGTCTTCCAAACCATAGAGATGGGCTTTGAGAAGAAGTAAACAAAATACTTTAGTTAGAACTGTGAAGCTTTTGCACAAGAAGCCCCCAGGGATCCCCACCCTTTTTATGTTTCAGCATCACACTGACAGGTACATGTTTAAAAGTCTGTTTCTCCCCAAATGAACTCCACTGTCTAGACCGGAATGGGAGCGACAAAACAGCGGCACGGAGACAGAAGATTTCAAACATCCCATTGGCCGTGTCCCCCTATCAGAGACAGTATGGCATTCTATCTATCTATCTATCTATCTATCTATCTATCTATCTATCTATCTATCTATCTATCTATCTATCTATCTATCTATCTATCTATCTATCTATCTATCTATCTATCTATCTATCTATCTATCTATCTATCTATCTATCTATCTATCTATCTATCTATCTATCTATCTATCTATCTATCTATCTATCTATCATCTACCTACCTACCTATTTTTTTGGATTTTTATACCGCCCATTCTTTGCAGCTCTTGGACACAAATTCTGAACATAGAATTACATGGAACATTGCATAAATATACATGGAACATTACAACAATCTATAGTAACATCATACAATTTTCAATAGAACAAGCAATGTGCGTGGTGTTGCCAGAGGGTGATGTTCAAAACCCTTGGCCCTCCAATGGCCTGCCACAAATACTTCTCAGAGGCCCACTACACATTATATTCTTAAACTTACCTCCCCAAACTGTGAGGTTTCTCCAGATTGCCAAATAATGAATCCTTGGCTTGGTGCAAAAGACTGATTCATTTGAAAGCAAGCAAGTAAACCAAATCAATACGTTGCCAGAACTGGCCTATAAGAGTAAAACATCAGCTTCACACCCCCTCCTGCTGGAATCCAGGATTCGGCGGGTGAACATGAAAGCCAAAACAAACGGAACGGTGTGAAATCAACAGGTTCTTACCAAGGGCCCCAGCCTGGATAGATGTGTGCGTGAAAGTAGAGAATGAACAGAACAGCCAATGAAAGCAATATACATTGGTAAGCATGCCTACATCTATATTCCCCACTAACTACTAAATATATGGCAGAAAGGGCACTTCTGACCCAAAGATTTGCTAACTTCTTAAAAAGCCGATGGGGTTTGGTTTGGGCCCACAGCTAGGAAGGGAAGGCGTCAATCTTTCTGGTGACAGAAACCGTCAAGTGAAGCCCCTTTCAGCTGGCATAACACCACTGTCTACAAGGAGGAGGCAAGTTTTAACTGCCGATCCTCCTGTGCGGAGGCCCCAATTCAAATCCCTCACTGTTAAAGAAAAACACTTGGACATCTGATCGGTATTTCTTTTGTAATATGAAGTATGACGCAGGAGAACAATGTTATGGGAAATGGGGGATTAACTGATTGGCAGGCAGCATGTTGGCAAGCAGGACACGGCTCCCTTCTGGCGTTAACAAGGCCACAGCCTGGCATGAGACACAGAGCCCCCTTCAGCCGTCTGGCTGCTCACGTTTGGCCCTGGAGGTACCCTGGGAGCTTTCCCCCACTCAGCTGGGTGGGCAGGCCCTTGCCCCCAGGATCCAATGCCCCGGGAAGCGGCTTGGCAGGTGAACGATGGGCACCCACCTCATTCGGCCCCCCAGCCGCCTGGCAGGGAGCCCCTACCTACCCAGCCGGGTAAGCCACGCTCCCAAAAGCCGGTCTCAATAAAGGCCAGGGTAATAGAAGAAGAAAAGCAGCATGAGCTCAATAAGATCTTGACCCACTCTTTGGAAAAGGTCTCCTCAATAAGACTGTCCCACAAATGCTGAACATAGAAGAACATTTACTCTTACCTGCTATAACACTCCCCCCCCCTCCGCTTACTTAGAAGGAACGCTTAAAGGGCTACTGGTAGAGGCAGGCACGTGTATTTGCCAGAAAGGACAAGTAGAAACAACTGAGCATGTCCTTTTTGAGTGTAAGCTTTATAATAACACTAGCCGTAAAGCCTGTTGCATGCCAAAATGCAGTGAGTGCTAGCGAGAGGGAGGGGGGGGGCAAGGCTGTAGAGGCATGGAGAGGGCCTAAGTCACAGGGAAGGCTGAGGGGGAGGAAAGATGCGCCCCCCCCCCAGCCTTCCCAAGGACCTAAAATGGATCTGCGGCCGGGAGCCAGCCCCCGGCCCCAGCGCTATTCTAAAGTGACAGGGAAGGCTGGGCATCCTGATTGGGCCCTGCCTGAGACTGCTCACGCCCAGGGCTCACCTTAAAATAACACCTTAGGCTGTTATTTTAACAGCAAAGTTCTGTTAGAGATAATAACATATGTACAGGCTCATTGACATCAGTGCTTACAGAATGGCCCAGAGCTCTGAGGAAGCAGCGCCTCAAATTAATACTGTCAGCTACAAATAAGCTAACAAAAACAATCGCTAATTTTGCTTGGGTAGCTACAAAAGTAAAGAACAGCTGGTCCAATCCTACATATTAACTTATATTCAATCCTTGTAGTGTATTTGTATACATTTGTCTTATCCATGTAAATTGTTATTCATTTCATAACTGACTGATTTTAATTTGCATTTATAGTTTTTATTGGATGGTCTATGACCGAAAATAAAACTGATTGATTGACTGATAAAAGGAAAATTGTGGAAAATAATAATAATATTATAAAAATTATAAAAATAACCGTGCAGCACTGAGAAATGGAGGTCAGAGGAGATTAACAGTCTGAGAATTAACAAGCTATACAATACCTTAAAGCCAGGTTTCTGTGCAACATTGCTATGAGCATTTTGCTCTTGATTACTTGACATTCGGATGTCATGCACCCTTCTGGTATTCAAGGCTATAGACTGACCTCCATTTAGGCAACATCAAACTTTTAGAAGTTGCAAATATGAACCCTTTGTTAGAATATGCAAGATATGTAGGTGTGCATGGCCCAAACAGGGTTTCGTCATCAGAATGGGGTTGGAATGGGGTAGGGCTTTCATTCATCAGAATGGGGTAGGGCTTTCATTCATCAGAATGGGGTAGGGCTTTCATTCATCAGAATGGGGTAGGGCTTTCATTCATCAGAATGGGGTAGGGCTTTCATTCATTTATAAAAAAATTCTGAGAATCAGATTGTCGCAGATGCTGTGGCAACCCAACAAACTGATTCTGGAAGGAGTGCAGTGACCCACGTGTTGGAGACTTCCGGCTCCTTTGAGCACACTTCCTCCCTGCTTGCCTCCCGCTCAGTCAGTCAGAAACAGACTCCAGGACTCTCTCTTCTCTCTCTTTCTATGCAAAGGTATTTCTCTTTCCACAATAAAACTATTTTGTTCTTTTAAGCAGCCTGCGGCTTTGGTGCTCTATGCATATTTCAGCTCTGCCAACAGCCTTCAATAATTCAAAAAGCGACCAGGAAAAATTAAACGGCATCTCGTCCTCCCAACTGCATTCTTTTTTCTTAAAGCGGTTCTTTGTTTAAGAAATAAGGGGAAAACATGCTCAAGTGCAGCTTGAACTGCCTTTCGGGCCTCCCCTTGCTTGACTACATGAAATTATGTGAAAAGAGTTCCCAGTGTTTTCCTCTACTTTCCAGTACCCAAAGGAATCTCAAAGCAGCTGGCTGTCACCTTCCCTTCCTTTCCCCACAACACCCTGTGAAGCCGGAGGGGCTGAGAGAGCTCTAAGAGAACAGATCTGTGAGAACAGCTCTTACAGGACTGTGACTGGCCCAAGGTCACCCAGCTGGCTGCATGTGGAGGAGCAGGGAATCAAACTTGGGTTTCCAGATTAGAGGTTGCCGTTCCTAACCATTATACCAAGCTGGCTGAGATTCATAGCGTCCCAATTTGGACTGAGGCTACAATGTAAGGGGAAGGAGGTTTTACCTTTGCCTCACCTGCAGTGACCCCAAGAACTAGCATTTGTTCCCCTAGGCCAGGGGTAGTCAAACTGCTGCCCTCCTGATGTCCATGGACTACAATTCCCATGACTATCCCTGTCCTAGGCCAGCTGTGTTTACATAGGGCCTCTGCAGCAGCACCTGGCTGTTTCCACAAAACTGCAAATAGTTATTCCCTTACACCACTGAGCAGCCCGAACAGCCCAGATGAGCCAGTGAATGGTAGCTAAGCAGGGCCAGCTGTGGTGAGTACTTAGAAGGGGGGTAGAGAGACCAGATTCCAGACGGGGCCTGGAACCCCCCAGAATTACAGTTTATTTTGAGATTACAGGGATTAGTTCTCCTGTATAAAATTGATTGTTTGGATTGTTGGCAGCCTTACCAACAAGGGAGACCAAGGTGTCTGTGAAGAGGAAGGCACATGAATGAGTCAACAGTGTGATTCAGTGGCTAAAAAGGCAAATGGGATTTGGGGCTGTATCAAACGGAGTATTGTGTCCAGATCACGGGAGGTGATGGTACCGCTTTACTCTGCTCTGGTTCGGCCTCCCTTGGAGTCCTGTGTTCAGTTTTGGATACCCCAGTTGAAGAGGGATGTAGACAAACTGGAACGTGTCCAGAGGAGGGCAACAAAGATGGTGAGGGGTTTGGAGACCAAGACGTATGAGGGAAGTTTCAGGGAGCTTGGTCTGCTAGAGAGGAGAGGACTGAGAGGGGATCTGATCGCCATCAAGTATTTAAAAGGGAGCCATATGGAGGATGGAGCAGAATTGTTCTCTCTTGCCCCAGAGGGACAGACCAGAATGAATGGGATGAAATTGATTAAACAGAAATTCCATCTAAACATCCGGAAGAAGTTCCTGACAGAGCGGTTTCTCGGGAGGTGGTGGGTTCTCCATCTTTGGAAATTTTTAAATAGAGGCTAGATAGCCATCTGACGGAGAGGCTGATTCTGTGAAGGCAAAGGGGTGGCAGGTTACAATAGATGAGCGACTGGGATGTGAGTGTCCTGCGTTGAGCAGGGGGTTGGCCTAGATGACACATGAGGTCCCTTCCAACTCTATTATTCTATTTTATTCTATTTTATTCTATTTTATTCTATTTTATTCTATTTTATTCTATTTTATTTATTTATTTATTTATTTATTTATTTATTTATTTATTTATCATACTTCTATACCGCCCTCCCCGGAGGCTCAGGGCGGTTTACATTATAACAGAGAACCATGCATAAAACAGTCTGTAGAACATGTACATCAATAACCAACAATTGCAACCAAACACAACACAGTATAACAATAAACAATCATAATACAAACAGGTCCAGGGCTTGTTGATGGGATTCTGAGGGTGGGGGTGGGGGGGAGCAGGAGCCCTTGGTCGCTGTAGATTACATCTGGTCTTGGCCAAATGCCTGGCGGAGGAGCTCCTTTTTGCAGGCCCTGCGGAACTGTTTAAGCTCCGTCAGTGCCCTGATCTCCTCTGGGAGCTCGTTCCACCAGGTAGGGGCCAGAACAGAGAATGCTCTGGCCCTGGTCGAGACCAGGCGGACTTCTTTAGGGCCAGGGTCCATTAGCCGGTTGGTGGCGGTGGAGCGCAGAGCTCTTTTAGGGGCATAGGCAGGGAGGCGGTCCCTCAGGTACACTGGGCCCTGACCGCGTATGGCCTTGAAGGTAATTACCAGGACCTTTAGTCTGATCCGGAATTCAACTGGTAGCCATTGCAGCTGATGGAGAATAGGCCGGATATGGGACCTCCACGGTGTTGCCGTGAGGATCCTGGCTGCTGCATTTTGAACTAGTTGTAGTTTCCGGGTCAGGGCTAAGGGCAGGCCTCCATAGAGCGAGTTACAAAAGTCCAGTCTAGAGGTGACTGTCGCATGGATCACTGTGGCTAGGTGTTCCGGGGCCAGGTAGGGCGCTAGTAGCTTGGCTTGGCGGAGATGGTAGAATGCCAGCCGCGCTACCTTTGTGATCTGGGCCTCCATTGTGAGGGAGGCGTCCAGAATCATGCCTAGGTTCCTGGCGGAGTGAGCTGTAGAGAGCTGCATTCCATCCAGGGTAGGCAGGCGCGCTTCCTCGCATGGGCCCTTCCTACCTAGCCACAGGACCTCCGTCTTTGAAGGATTGAGCTTCAGACGACTCTGCTTGAGCCATCTCGTCACTGCTTCTAGGCAGCTGGCTAATGCTTCTGTGGGAGAGTCAGGGCGGCCATCCATCAGGTTGATGGCAACCCAGCCCAAACGTCCGTACCAGTTGTGCGAGAGGGCGCATGAAGATGTTGAATAGGATAGGAGAGAGGACAGCTCCTTGTGGGACTCCACAAGTAAGTTGCCGGCGGTCTGATGTTTTCTCTCCTATTGCAACCCTCTGTCCACGATCCTGGAGGAAGGAGATCAGCCATTGAAGGGCTGTCCCTTGTATTCCAGCATCGATGAGGCGGCGAGCTAGAAGCTCGTGATCAACTGTGTCGAACGCCGCTGAGAGGTCTAATAATATCAGCAGCGCCGACCCGCCTCGATCCAACTGGTGACGGAGGTCGTCCGTCAGGGAGACTAGCGCTGTCTCTACCCCATGGCCAGGCCGGAAGCCTGACTGGGATGGGTCTAGGACTAGAATAATTATTCTAGTCTAGATGGGTCTAGAATAATTATTCTATTATTCTATGAAATACAAAAAAAAGGAGGGGAGGAATGTCAATGTACCTTGTCACAATATGTCCAGATGTCGGTTAGCAAGTGTTGCAGTGGTGTATGTTTCTTGCCAGGGCTCAGTGCCGGACTGCGAAGGCCCGGGCACTGGGCCGCGGCTCCCTCTCCCCACCCCCCACCCCCCGCAGTAAGAAACTTCCCAGCCCGCAAGCAAATTGCTGCCCGGCAAGCTTCTTTTTCTAGGGGGGGGAGAGGGAAGTGGGGGGGAGGGAAGCGGCCGTGAACACGCATGTGCGGCAGTTTCGTGCATGCGCGGCCGCACAATCGCCCTCCCCACCACCGCTGGTCCACAGCCTTAGAACCCCCGAACTAGAGGCAAAGCATGTTGCATCCAGGAATACAGCAGCCGCTTGAGTGGGGGGGGGGGGTAAAAGTAAGTCAGGAGTTCTTGATTTTGGAAGGACATGTGGGTGCATGAGTGTGTTGCTTGGGTTGTGGTTGCATGGCTGGGCAGGTGGTTGCAGAGGGTGTGGCACAGACAGGCACTAGGAGACTTTGTAGGTTTTAGAAGTGGACTGACAATGGGAAGTGTGGCGTGGTTGTTGTGTGCATTGTTCAGAGGAGGATATTCTTCATCACAATGCAGACTGTGGGAGAATAGGCCTTGCTGTGGCCCAGGGGCAATATGGACACCCTGTCAGGGCAGTGGGGCTGAGAGAGCTCTGAGAGTACTGGGAGTGTCCCAAGGTCACCCAGCTGGCTGCCAGTGGGGAATCAAACCTCCCTCTGCAAGTGAGAGGCCGCCATTCCTTATCCATCTAACTTTAACTTTAACTGCTCTTCTCCCTCCCCCAGCTGTTTCATCCTGCCAAAATAGGTCCAACATTTAATTCTTTCCAGGCACCCGCAAGCGGAGGGATTTCCCCGCAGAATGCCGGGCCTTAGAGGGCTCTCCCTCCGATTGGCTGACCCTCCGTTCCCCACGTTCTCATTGGCCCTGCTCGCCGCCTGTTGCAGGGAGCCTCCCTGAGACCAGCTCCCAGGGCTTCAGAGCCCCTTCGGGCTTCTCAGGGGCCATTTTATTCTGCAGGGGCCACTTCTGTGGGCGGCTCCTTGCTGGGCAGGCCTTCCGGGAGGGAGACATGAAGGAATCAGACCCCCTCAAGGGACCCGAAGGGCCAGAAGCACAGGGGGTGGGGGGATTATGGAAACTCCATATTCTATCAGGAAAAGTGCAGGGAATATTTGCGAACGTGTTCACAAAACCCGCTGGCATCTTTGTTAGCACAGCTTGGGATCCCTAATGGCCCCTCAGGCCCGGTCTGTGCCTGCAGAACTGAGGCAGGGGGGCCCTGAGAGAGGAGACCAGATGAGACCAGCCCAACCGGAAGGGCCCCTGCAACCCTGGCAGCTCTCTCCCCAGGCTCCCGCCAGCTCCGTCAGCGGCCTGGGGCAAAGGGAGTGGAGTGGCTGGACGTCACGGTTAGCTGCGGGAGCCTGATTGGGGAGGGGGGAGCGGCCACTCAGGCAGCAGGACAATACAGGCAGGAGCATTCATTGGCCTGATATTGCGAGGCCCCAAAGGTCATTATGTGTTTTATGATGTTAACCAGTGTGTCTCTCTCAAGGCTAAGCTTCTCTCCAGAACAGGCAGAATGCCCTTGACCTGCCTTACCCTACTGAGAGCCAGGTTTGTGTAGCGGTTAAGAATGGTGACCTCTTATCTGGAGAACTTGGTTTGATTCCCCATTCCTTCTCCACATGCTGCCGACTTGGTGTCCTTGGGCCAGTAATAGTTATCTTAGAGCTCTCTTGGCCTCACTTCCCTCACAGGGTGTCTGTGGTGTAGAGAGGATGGGAAAGCAATTGTAGGCCACTTTGAGACACCTTCAGGTAGTAAAAAGCAGCATACAAAAAACAAACAGCTTTTCCTCTTCTTTTGAAATTGCATGAGGAAAGCTGAATTTCTACATTGCCAGGTATCTGAAAGCACTTCCACACGGTCTGAAATGGAAGGAAGCTTATTACCCTTGATTTGGGTTGATTGTCAGGGCTAAGGCTGAGAAGACTACTGACCATAGCAAGTTCCACAGACCCAACTATATTGTCATGTACTCTTTTCTTTTAGAAAAGGGTTTTTAACCTGAATCCAGTGAACTAATTCCGTTCACATTCCACACATGTGTGGAAGAGCCCTGCAGGATCTTTCAGTGACGGAGCTCTTCCACCAGGTATAGGGTTGCGGCTGGGGTCGGCAAGGTAGATCTACACCCCCCCCCGGGTGGTTTTGAAGCGAATATCGTTGGGACCTCCTTCTCCTCCCCTCTAGCAGTGGGGGTGGGGTGGGGGTTTTCTTTTTCCGCCATGTTGGGGGCATTTTTATGTCTTTTAATGGGGTTTTAACAGGGTTTTAAGACACTGTGACCCGCCACGAGCTGTAAGGGAGTGGCGGGAAATATACATGATGATGATGATGGTGATGATGATGATAATAATAATACTAATAGATGATTGCCTTGAATTTTATCATGCCCTTTTAGTTCCTTCAAAGCAGTGTTAGGCTGAAATAACAATTCAAGAGCCTGTCTTCTCCTGATTGTGGGCTCCTAATGAGATCATGGGGAAATGGGTATCACTAATGGCTGTAAATAACCTTCACAAGGAACATCTTTAGGAGGTGAGGAACCCATTCTAATATGGTAACGATTTTTTTATTTGATGGCTTCTGGGAGAAGCCTTCTAAACCTTTATTTGGATCTCAATATAGATATGAACTCTGGACATCAACTGGTAAGTGGTCCAACCAGGAAGTGAAAAGGAAGGACAGAAGCAGCCAGGAAGGGAATGGTGAAACTACTCTGAGAATCTGAGTGCCACTGTGCTTTACAACAGGTATTTATAATTAAAACAAAATCTTCCTTTTTGCATTTGATTGTGACTGTTTTCCAGCAGGAAAAGTCATAAAAGGAAAAGCTTATTTAAATAATGGAGCGATAGCATTA
Source organism: Paroedura picta (assembly GCF_049243985.1). NCBI lineage: Eukaryota > Metazoa > Chordata > Lepidosauria > Squamata > Gekkonidae > Paroedura > Paroedura picta. The sequence goes on along the minus strand of NC_135377.1, from coordinate 78,884,607 downwards.
TTTTCTTTTAACTCTGATAAATCTCATCTATTGAGCAAAAGCAATTTCAGTCTATTGAATACCAACTTTATACTTCACATTCTAGATATACTTGTAGGATTCAATTACTTCAGTTTTTCAATGTTATCTCTAATAATTAATAGCTTCAAATGTGCCAGTATTCACAATGTTGTGAGATGACCTGAATGATTAGGTGCCCATTATAACAATGTATCTTAATAAGCACAACAAACCAGAAAGGATGGGAAGGGCGGAGTCTTTCAGTTATTAAGGAATTTGACACTGTTGGACTGGATTTAATTGCCTTTGACTCTTTGTAGCTACTGGAATTAAAGGGAAGGCGCAGATGGGGCAAAGGGAGCAGGAAAAGAACCTCTGAAGTGGCTTCCAGAGGTATTGCTTGGGAAGATTTTTAAATACATTAAAAACATTTAAAATACCTTTGATCACTTATTAGGAAGAGTTTTGGGTTTCTCCCCCTTTGCTTTGGGGGAACTATCTCAAGTGTGGGTGGGCCTACTGAGGGCTCTCATTATCTCAATAGGAACCAGCCAGTTTATTCTTTGATACAATGAGTTTGTGGCAACTGGATGCCGAGGCAGTAGGGTTGCCAGACTCCCTGGTGTAGGCAGGGGTCCCCACTGCCAGGCCCTACCTTCCCTCTAGACAACAGCTGACCAGCAAAGGGGAATCTGCATCACAAAAGAGGGAGATCCATGAAGAATCCCAGAATCATAGAGTTGGAAGGCAGCTCCAGGGTCATCTAGTCCAACCCCCTGCACAATGCAGGAAATTCACAACTACCTGCCCACCCACAGTTACCCCAATTCCATGCCCTCCACCAGTGTCTACATCACTGTCCACATGACCCAGAAGGGACACCATTGCAACTGGGATATTGGGTAGTTGCTCTGGTATTTCGGCAAAATCTCTATGGTTGGACCCAAATTTACCATAGTGTTTGCCCAAATACTAGAGCATCACCCTAATGTCTCAGGTGTGATGATGTCTCTTCCAGGTCATGTGGGCAGTGACATAAACACATCAGTGCATGTCGGATGGGCCTTCCGACTCCTCGTGGTGAGTCCCCTATCCCCTGCTGGTTGCCAGGAGGGACCCGGTAATCCTACAAGGTACGGCTTTGCAGTACTTTTTGTTCAAAGAGGACAGAAAGCAACGCTTTGCTTCAGGGTTCCTGGCATAGCTGGGCTAATAAATAACTCTGGGCTAATAAATTGTCCTGGGAGGGCTGCCTTCACTGGAACAGCCAAGACTAGCCCTGCACACCGAAAGGCAGAACAGACCCTGCTGTATCACCACCCCAGCAAATCTAAATGCAAATCTCTCAGCTACGTCTTAAATAATAATCATATTTCAATGGACTCCTATGCTCTGGTGCCACTGCCTAAAATATTAACCACAGTGAAAAAGGCCACATTTGACATTCATGAAAATGTATTAGGGCTTTCACATTTAAAAGTGTTTGGTGCATAAAATGGAAGCCGGAGAAATACCCAGGAGTCCCTCTGCCCCTCCCACCCACCTCTAGCCCCAAGGGCAGGGGGCCTGGCCCCGAGTCTGAACAGAGCCAGTTATTACTAAGTATTGTTTTAAACCCAGACCTAGGCTGGGAACAGACAGCCTGCCGAGAGCCAACCTCCAGCCTTGCGTGTGCCCTCCAGTGTCTGCCTACGTGCCTTGGATACAGACATGGGTTTGTGGCCCTCCTCCAGGAGAAAGCAAGTGGATGGAGACTCTGTGGTTGTTGGTTGGTGCCTGCAGCCATCTTGTTCCAAGTGATCTCTGGGACAAACTATCCCTCTGCAGAAACGAAGGCCCTGTTAAAGCGTCTGTTTCCGTGACCACTCCCCCAGATCATTCGTTGTCCTTTCTGCAAAGCTGAATTATTAGGCATTAGGATGAGGATATTTCTGTATTGCAGTTTTAGCAGTTGTATCCACTTCAGTGATAAAGCAAGCTGGGCTGAATAAGCACCGAGCTTTTGAAGCTCTCCCATCTTGGTTAGCTTAAAAAAAAATCAATCTGCAATCGGCACTGATTTGAACAACAGTTGACATTCAGGATCCACTATGGAGTCACTCCACTTATCCCCCAGCATATCTGAGAGTGGATTCTCTCTGCCTTTTGTGAGAAATGCATGCCTATCACACAGTCTTTTGTGAGGAGCAGAGGCAGCATCACTGTTGGATTCTCCCCTCCCCAGTTGCACCCCCACCATTGTCATTGGTCAGTTTCAGGCTGGTGCGGCCAATTAAAGCTCTAAGGGGAGGTTCTTAAAGACTCTCACTCCCAGTTGCCATTTTATTTGAACGTTTTCCCACGGTGTTTCCACAGATCTACTCATTGGACAGTCCACAGAGGAGCTCTCATGGGAGGCCCACTATACGTTATTAATTCATTGGCCCCAGCCAAAAGCTTGGCAGAAGAACTCCCTTCTACAGGCCCTGTGGAACTGTGCCAGGGCCTGGATCTCTTCTGGAAGCTCGTTCCACCAAGCGGGAGTCAGGACAGAGAACAACCTGGTCCTGGTTGAGGCCAGATGTGCTTCCTTCAGGCCAGGGGACACTAGCCAGTGGGTATTGGCTCAGCATAAGGCTCTTCAGGGGCATAGGCAGCAACAAAGGTATGGGGGGATGGTACAATTGGGTTCCTTTTTAAAAACAGTCATCCAGTGAGGACACAGCCACCCAACCAACATGCTCATTGACTTCCCGTTTCTGCGTGATGCCTGCCTTTGGTGCAGAAGACGGCACTTCACTAATCACACTTCAGAATCCTTACAGTCCCTACAAATTCTATATCTTGCATGGATTTTTCAGTAAGTTTCTTGAATTTTTTAAAAATGAAAACAACATGTAATTTCCTTAATTTTCATACTTCCCCCAGAGGCTTGTTCAGGTCTCCCCCTTTAACTGTTGAAAAGTCTCAGCAGTGCTAGTCCGTTTAAATTTCCAGCCTATGTGCTTGTAGCTTACCAGCCCATCACAGCCAAGTTAAGTAATAAGCCATTCCCACAAGTTCCATTCCTTCATCATCTGACAACTTGTTTTCTTGCTTCAGTTGTATATTTCTCCCTGTTCTCTGAATCGTTAATGTATGGCAGTGCAGGTAAAAACCTCTTCTCTTTTGGCAGAGTTTAAATGAGTACCCAGCTTGCTGGGGGGTAAACGGTAATGCAGGGGTAGTCAAAGTGCGGCCCTCCAGATGTCCATGGACTACAATTCCCACGAGCCCCTGCCAGCGAATGCTGGCAGGGGCTCGTGGGAATTGTAGTCCATGGACATCTGGAGGGCCGCACTTTGACTACCCCTGCGGTAATGACTGGGGAAGGCACTGGCAAACCACCCCGTATTGAGTCTGCCATGAAAACGCTAGAGGGTGTCACCCCACGGGTCGGACATGACTCAGTGTTTGCACAGGGGATACCTTCACCTTTACCTTTAAATGTGCAAACAGGGCACAGCACTAGATGACTTAAAAGAATCAAATGGTTATACAGAAAGAAGAGAAGGAGTCCTAATAGTGCTGTGATCTTAATCTAGTTTGTTTTGGAGGTAAGCAGTGAGAAGGTGTACTCAAAGGAGAAGGAAGTCTCCAAAAGAGCCAATCAGGACACTGGAGGAGATTATTTGAAAAACATCAGGCAGTTCCTGTTCTAGTTATGCTAAATACATATCTTCTCTGATGCCCCCTACAGGACACTCTTCAGATTCTGTCCTATCATGTACGCTTCACATCTTGCATATTCCAACATTCTCATCACAATCTGTCTATGCAGGATTGAACTGGCCCTCCTTGCTTCGTGGTCTGAACCAGGAGGAGGAAATTAGCTGTGCAGGCATAGATGAAGTTAGGCTGAGTCCAAAAAGAGAGTTGGTGTCAAGAGTTCCTAGGGTTGCCGTCTTCCAGGTAGGGGCAGAGTTCGGTCAGTAATACAAGTCATCTCCCACATTACAGAAATCCGTTCACTTCGAGGAAATGGCCATTTTTGAGGGTGGATTCAGTGGAATCAAATCCCTGCTTCATTCTCCATTCTCCAAACTCTGTCCTCCCCAGGCTTTTCTCCCGAATTTTCAGGAATGTCCCATCTTGGAACTTCACCAGAAGGAGGCGCAACCTTAAAATAAAAAATCAGTAAAAGAGTGTTTATTTTTATATCTATTTAAATATTTGTACCCTGCTTTTCTCCCTGCCAGAGACGTGACTAGGATGCAACAGCATTCCTCTCTCCCTTTTGTTCAGGAAGACCTTGTGGATCAGTGGCAAAACACCTATTTTTCATGAGGAAGGTTTCGGGCGCAAACCCCAGCATCTCATTCAATACAGGTAGAGAGCGACTACCAGTCAGACGTCATAGAAAGTGGCTTGTTTGGTTCAAACCACTGCTCTAGACTTAGGGCTTCTTTCCATAGCATTAGGTTTGCATTAATTTTGGTCAAGAAAATGTTCTCATACTATTTCCACATACCTAGTTATTACAAGAACCCATACTGATGTGGCTGGGCCGGTGGGGAGGGCCTCAAGGAAAAGAGATGGCCAAGAAGCCTTCAGTGCCTTATTGCAGGGGTAGTCAACCTGTGGTCCTCCAGATGTCCATGGACTACAATTCCCATGAGCCCCTGCCAGCGAATGCAGGAGGACCTCAGGCTGGATTAAGGCCTTGGAGGGAACTGGTGGCTCTGGCCAGCTAAAAGTACTTACCTCCTCCTGCCTACCACCTTCTTTGCCTCCCCGGAAGTGGAGCTCCCTGCCGCGGATGGAGGGTGCCGCTCTTCCCCCTCAGGCCCTGGTGTCTAGCCACCAGGGCGGTGTTGTCCAGTGGGGGGAAGAGCGGAGGTCTTCCTGGGGGTGTGGCTGCTGCTGGAGGGGGGGCGGGGGGCCCTGGCTCGCTGTCGAGCTGTGGAAAACAGACCCGCTTTGAGCCAGGGCCCGCCTTCCCACCCCCCGCCAGCTTAGTGCAGTCCACACCCCGATCCTCCATCCGCGGGGTGTTCTTCTTCCTGGCCGCCACTGGAAATTAAAAACAAGAACACCAAAATTAACGGGGTCCCTGGACAAAACGAGCCTCCCAAGCTCTTCCCAGGGCTCTTCCCTTGGGCACAGTCAAGAAACCCCGAGTGGCCCCAACCCTCTGCCTTTTGCACTGCGGGAATCTCAGCAGCCCCTGCAGGTCCTTGTGACATCCCGTTCTTGTTGCTGAGCCCCTGTGGGGCAGCGGGAGGACCTCAGGCTGAGTTAGGGCCTCAGAGGGAGCTTGTGGCTCTGGCCAGCTCCGTACCCCAGATGCCCTCTCATTTGGGGCACACCCCCTCCCTGGTGTCCTGCTCATGTGGGGGGTGGAAAGAGAACCCTTTGGGGTTTCCTGGGGGCACTCTGAGCTCTCCCTCTCCCCCTCCCCTCCAGGGAAAGTGCTGGCCCCTTTCCTGGGTGCGTTCTTGAGAGGTCATCTCTACAGGGAGACCATGTGGGTCTTTGGCTGCAGCTGTCTATTGGCTCTAAGCATGTCAAGCTAAGCCTGTCTGCTCTTTCAGTCCTCAGCAGAACCCCCCCCTTCCTGACCCCCCCCCTTCAGTCACAATCCATCCTGGGCCCATTCGGGGGGGGGTTCTTGTGCTGGGGCAGGTGCTCTGAAAACTTCACTCCCCAGGGCATGGGGTTCCCGTGTGTCTATGGCAGCTGGAAACGCTTACCGTTGGTCTTTAAAATTGGGGGCAGGCGGCCAGGTGCTCCGTCCGGGGGGGTGTTTACGCCGTATATATAACACCTTCTTCCTTCCAGAAGGAATTGGACATTTTCTGGAAAAGAGTGGAGTTGGATGAGAACTGAGCTTGCTAATGATCCCACACCTGACCTGAGAGACTCTAAGCAAGGAATTAACTGAGACCCGAAAGAGCTCTCAGACCTCTGTAGCCAAGAGATTAGTGGAGATTCATGTAAGACCTTTGGCTGGTCTTACATGAATTGTAAATGTGGTCTTAGCCTCCAAAGTAAATGTAAAGTTCTGCATTTAGGTAGGAATAGCCGTCTACACCAATATAGGATGGGGGAGGTGATGGAACCGCTTTACTCTGCTCTGGTTCAGCCTCACTTGGAGGCAACAAAGATGGTGAAGGGTTTGGAGACCAAGACATATGAGGAAAGGTTGGGGGAGCTTGGTCTGTTTAGCCTCGAGAGGAGACGATTGAGAGGGGATCTGATAACCATCTTCAAGTATTTAAAAGGCTGCCATGTAGAGGATGGAACAGAGTTGTTCTCTCTTGTCCCAGAGGGACATACTGGAAACAATGTGATGAAATTAATGCAAAAGAAATTCCGTCTAAAATCTGGAAGAAGTTCCTGACAGGGCGGTTTCTCGGTGGAATAGGCTTCCTCGGGAGGTGGTGGGTTCTCCATCTTTGGAAATGTTTAAACAGAGGCTGGAGAGCCATCTGACGGAGAGGCTGATTCTGTGAAGGTTTGAGGGGGTGGCAGGTGACAGTGGGTGAGCGAGAGGGTTGGGAGTGTCCTTCATAGTGCAGGGCGTTGGACTAGATGACCCAGGAGGTCCCTTCCCACTCTAGGATTCTAAATTCCATCTAAACCTTCAAAAGAAGTTCGTGACAGAATGGTTTCTCAGTGGAACAGGCTTCCCCAGGAGGTGGTGGGTTATCCATCTTTGGAAATGTTTAAGCAGAGGCTGGAGAGCCATCTGACGGAGAGGCTGATTCTGAGAAGGTTTGAGGGGGTGGCAGGTGACAGTGGGTGAGCGAGACGGTTGGGAGTGTCCTGCATAGTGCAGGGGGTTGGACTAGATGACCCAGGAGGTCCCTTCCCACTCTAGGATTCTAAATTCCATCTAAACCTTCAAAAGAAGTTCGTGACAGAATGGTTTCTCAGTGGAACAGGCTTCCCCGGGAGGTGGTGGGTTCTCCATCTGTGGAAATGTTTAAACAGAGGCTGGAGAGCCATCTGACGGAGAGGCTGATTCTGTGAAGGTTTGAGGGGGTGGCAGGTGACAGTGGGTGAGCGAGAGGGTTGGGAGTGTCCTTCATAGTGCAGGGCGTTGGACTAGATGACCCAGGAGGTCCCTTCCTACTCTAGGATTCTAAATTCCATCTAAACCTTCAAAAGAAGTTCGTGACAGAATGGTTTCTCAGTGGAACAGGCTTCCCCGGGAGGTGGTGGGTTCTCCATCTGTGGAAATGTTTAAACAGAGGCTGGAGAGCCATCTGACGGAGAGGCTGATTCTGAGAAGGTTTGAGGGGGTGGCAGGTGACAGTGGGTGAGCGAGACGGTTGGGAGTGTCCTGCATAGTGCAGGGGGTTGGACTAGATGACCCAGGAGGTCCCTTCCCACTCTAGGATTCTAAATTCCATCTAAACCTTCAAAAGAAGTTCGTGACAGAATGGTTTCTCAGTGGAACAGGCTTCCCCGGGAGGTGGTTGGTTCTCCATCTTTGGAAATGTTTAAGCAGAGGCTGGAGAGCCATCTGACGGAGAGGCTGATTCTGAGAAGGTTTGAGGGGGTGGCAGGTGACAGTGGGTGAGCGAGACGGTTGGGAGTGTCCTGCATAGTGCAGGGGGTTGGACTAGATGACCCAGGAGGTCCCTTCCCACTCTAGGATTCTAAATTCCACCTAAACCTTCAAAAGAAGTTTGTGACAGAATGGTTTCTCAGTGGAACAGGCTTCCCCGGGAGGTGGTGGGTTCTCCATCTTTGGAAATGTTTAAACAGAGGCTGGAGAGCCATCTGACGGAGAGGTTGATTCTGAGAAGGTTTGAGGGGGTGGCAGGTGACAGTGGGTGAGCGAGAGGGTTGGGAGTGTCCTTCATAGTGCAGGGCGTTGGACTAGATGACCCAGGAGGTCCCTTCCTACTCTAGGATTCTAAATTCCATCTAAACCTTCAAAAGAAGTTCGTGACAGAATGGTTTCTCAGTGGGACAGGCTTCCCCAGGAGGTGGTGGGTTCTCCATCTTTGGAAATGTTTAAACAGAGGCTGGAGAGCCATCTGACGGAGAGGCTGATTCTGAGAAGGTTTGAGGGGGTGGCAGGTGACAGTGGGTGAGCGAGACGGTTGGGAGTGTCCTGCATAGTGCAGGGGGTTGGACTAGATGACCCAGGAGGTCCCTTCCCACTCTAGGATTCTAAATTCCATCTAAACCTTCAAAAGAAGTTCGTGACAGAATGGTTTCTCAGTGGAACAGGCTTCCCCGGGAGGTGGTGGGTTCTCCATCTTTGGAAATGTTTAAGCAGAGGCTGGAGAGCCATCTGACGGAGAGGCTGATTCTGTGAAGGTTTGAGGGGGTGGCAGGTGACAGTGGGTGAGCGAGAGGGTTGGGAGTGTCCTTCATAGTGCAGGGCGTTGGACTAGATGACCCAGGAGGTCCCTTCCCACTCTAGGATTCTAAATTCCATCTAAACCTTCAAAAGAAGTTCGTGACAGAATGGTTTCTCAGTGGAACAGGCTTCCCCAGGAGGTGGTGGGTTCTCCATCTTTGGAAATGTTTAAACAGAGGCTGGAGAGCCATCTGACGGAGAGGCTGATTCTGTGAAGGTTTGAGGGGGTGGCAGGTGACAGTGGGTGAGCGAGAGGGTTGGGAGTGTCCTTCATAGTGCTTGGCGTTGGACTAGATGACCCAGGAGGTCCCTTCCTACTCTAGGATTCTAAATTCCATCTAAACCTTCAAAAGAAGTTCGTGACAGAATGGTTTCTCAGTGGAACAGGCTTCCCCAGGAGGTGGTGGGTTCTCCATCTTTGGAAATGTTTAAGCAGAGGCTGGAGAGCCCTCTGACGGAGAGGCTGATTCTGAGAAGGTTTGAGGGGGTGGCAGGTGACAGTGGGTGAGCGAGACAGTTGGGAGTGTCCTGCATAGTGCAGGAGAATAGAGGGCTAAACAGTAGTCTAGAGTAGAACAATTTTTAGTGAAGCCAATTTGTTCGGGACCTATTAGGTCATTTGAAGTCACCCAATCCAGTAGCTTAAGTTCTAGATGTTTGGCGTACATTTTACTGGCGATACGTAGAAGGCTAATAGGACGATAATTTACTGGAGAGCTAGAACCACCTTTTTTTTAAATGGTCAGTAGCTGTAAAAAGGATAGCCAGAAGTGGTTTCCACCAGTTAGAGTTTAGTTTAAAAAACTCAGCTGGTAGTCCAGCGGGGCCTGGGGATTTGCCTAGTTTTAGTTGCTGGATAAGGTTTTCAATTTCATCCAGCTAGGAAGAGAATCAGCAGGGTCATCTAACTACCCAAATCCCCATCCTGAGAGGAGTTAAACAAGGCTGTGTCCTCATTGCTCCTCATTCATTTAACCTTTTTTTGCACGACCTTCCAAAAACCCTAAGACTCATCAATGGTCATCCTCCCAAACCAGAGAAACTGCCAGTCCCACTTCTTCTATATGCTGATGATACAGTCTTGCTTTCCTATTCCAGAATTGGCCTGAATAGATATATCAACGCTTTCTATAAATGTTGCCAACTTAATGACCTATCGATTAACTTCGAAAAAACCAAAGTGATGGTCTTTGCACAAAAGGGCCCCCCCTTAAACTGGCGTATTGGTGGTCATCAAACTGAGCAGGTCAAATGGTTCAAATACTTAGGAATCACCTTCCAACATAATTTGCACTGGACCAAACATAGCAATAGAATTATTTTGCAGGCTAAATGTTCTACTAGCCATCTAAACCGTTTTTTCTTCCCCAAAGGTAATCAGTTTGTCCCAGCTGCCTGTCGTGTGTTTGACTCAAAAATTCTCCCCCAAATTTTATACGGCATCCCTCTGTGGATCTCAGCTTTTAACAAAAAATTGGAAAGGTTACAGCCTGCCTTTTTCCGGCAGATTTTGGGAACTCCAAATTGTGTTCCTTACTCCTCCTTATGTCTCGAAATCGGCCATAATCTTCTCGAAACTAAGGCCTGGATTTTTACCTTCAAATACTGCTAAAACTGCATTTTAGGGTTCAATCAGATAGTCTATTGGCCTGTTTATTGAGAGACTCTTTCAAATTTAAATGGTTCTCTACCATCCTGACTACACTCCAACAAATTGGCATTGACTACAATTACATCTTATCTCTGAATGAATCTTCCATTACGCGCCAAATTAAACAAAGGCTCCTCGATCAGGAATTCCAAAAAGTCCATCCCTCTGTCCCGATGCTCTCCCCATGCTCTTGGTCTCCAAGTGAAGCATGGGATAATGCCGGCTTATTTCTATAACTTGGCAAATCCCCTTTATTGCAGAGCGTTTTCGCTTGCTTGGCTCAGTGTCTTTCCATCCAAAGTATTACAAGGGAGATTTGCCAAGATTCCTTTCAAAAATAGACTATGTCCCTGTGAATTGAACACTCCTGACACCATGCAGCATATCTTACTGGATTGTCCCTTGTTTATTGTCCAGCGAAGGCACGTTATACCGCTTATACCCAAATGGACAAATCATTCAAAAGACCTGATCTGCCAATTTTTCTTGAGTGATAAGGATGCCAATGTCACCTTTATTACGGCTGACTTTTTGTCTTCAGTTTTTAAACTTAAACTGCTTGATGTATCCTGACTATCTCTGTTCATGTTGCTAATCTGCTTTATGCTAATAAAGGTATTGTGTATTGTGTTATTGCATAGTGCAGGGGGTTGGACTAGATGACCCAGGAGGTCCCTTCCAACTCTCTCATTCTACAATTCTACAATTATGTGTTTCGGAAATCTTCCAAGCTGGACTCACCATTCGTCTTAAGGTGCCACATCTCTCCAGCTCCAGAGTACTGGTGCAAATGCCCCCACCAGTTTTGGGAGGCAGGATGTCCCTCCAGACGGATTGTGATGCGAGGCTGGTTTGGGCCATCCCCATGGCAACCCTGCAGCCCGTGAGGCAGAGGCAGGAAGGAGCCTTGGAGAGCCCTGTGCTGAGGACAGGAGAGGTCCTCAGGGCAGGCAGAAGGAGTCACCAACCAGGAGCTGTTGGCCTGAGATGGAAGAGGGGTGGTGGGGGTGGGGGGTGGGGAGAAGGAGTTAGGGGTGATTAGGGGAATTCGGCAGGGATTTGTTCCCGCTGCCTAGAAGACACTTCTTGGTTGCCGGCCTCCATGGGCAGCCTGCAGAACTCCTAGCATTCCAACTGCTTGATGTATAGGAGCGTGAAATAATATTTTTTTCATTATTGTTCTGTAATCCTTCCGAGGTCGGTAAAATGAGTACCCAGCTTGCTGGGGGGGTAAACGGTAATGACTGGGGAAGGCACTGGCAAACCACCCCGTATTGAGTCTGCCATGAAAACGCTGGAGGGCGTCACCCCAAGGGTCAGACATGACTCGGTGCTGGCACAGGGGATACCTTTACCTTTTAAGGATAAGCTTAGTGTACCGAACTGTTTTGTAAAAGAAGGCCCAGAAAACTGTTCTTCATTGTATTTTGGAATGTTACCAAGGCTGGTATGTTCTATTTGTTCAGTTGTCCAAAGTATTTAAGAATGCAAATTAGTTATGATAATATACTAAAAATATTTCAGATGTCTATCCATTGATGTCTTATGCCTGGTGGGACATCAAGAATTGGGTTCAGTGAACCCCAAGGGGCTTGTCTATAGTCCTGAAGTTTCACCCGAGTGTTAAACAGTGATCTCACCCCCCCCCCATCTCTCAAGGTTTTTTGTGCCTGGAAGGGAGGGAAGGGGGGGGGGGAAGGCCAGAGAAAATTGCGTTTTAAATTCTCAAGAGGGAGGAGGGAGTGGGGGGTTGGGGGGGGGGGATGAGAAGAGGTTTCTTTCCTTACCGGTCCTTTCCTTGCAGTACAATTAAGATATCCAATGGAACTAAATGATTAAATGCTTGTATGACAAACTTGGTGTGTGAACGTAGTTACACATTGATCTGTCTAATCTGTTTGAGGGGAAATTGTTGCTGTGTCCATCGGTGTCTTCAGTACTCTCGTTTTTGTTTACTGTGTTTATGTTCTTTAGTTTTGAATAAGGTTCTTTTGTATGCTGCTTGTCTGGTATCTCTCTGACCGTTTATGCACTGGAAGTTTCATGCTGGGCTGCAGGCTGGAGTTTTAGTCATGGCAGGTTGTCCCACCTCTTCCTGCACCCACGCGGGGGAGCATTGGGCCTGGTGTGCCTCACCCGCCCCCAGTTTGTGTTCTTGCATGGAAGCTGGGGCAGTGAAGTTCCCAGTGCATAAACGGTCTCTAAGAAGCCTTCTCTGGAAGTAAGCCATCTGTTCGGCTCCTTCAGGGTTAACACCACACTTTTGTCTCTGGGCTGTCAAGCTTAGAGTCTGCTTTTCTTTCCCCTCCCTGTTGAGTCTGCCTGTTTTGTGTAACTCTAAGCTACCAGCTGATATATTTGTTTGCTGTGCCTGCCAACACCAAGGCAACTAAAGCGTTTGATTATTGGATAACGAGATCTGAACACAATGGAAAAACGGGCAAATGAGAACAAGATGCAATTTAATAAAGATAAGTGTAAAGTTCTGCATCTGGGTCAGAAAAATGAAAAGCATGCCTACTGGAGGGGGATACGCTTCTAGGTAACACTGTGTGTGAACGAGACCTTGGGGTACTTGTGGATTGTAAACTAAACATGAGCAGGCAGTGTGATGCAGCGGTAAAAAAGGCAAATGCCATTTTGGGCTGTATCAACAGAGGCATCACATCAAAATCACAAGATGTCATAGTCCCATTGTATACAGCACTGGTCAGACCTCCCCTGGAGTACTGTGTGCAGTTCTGGAGGCCTCACTTCAAGAAGGATGTCGATAAAATTGAAAGGGTACAGAGGAGAGCGACCAAGGTGATCTGGGGCCAAGGGACCAAGCCCTATGAAGATAGGTTGAGGGACTTGGGAAAGTTCAGCCTGGAGAAAAGGAGGTTGAGAGGGGACATGATAGCCCTCTTTAAGTATTTGAAAGGTGGTCATTTGGAGGAGGGCAGGATGCTGTTCCCATTGGCTGCAGAGGAAAGGACACTTAGTAATGAGTTTAAACTAGAACAACGATATAGACTAGATATCAGGAAAAAAATGTTCACAGTCAGAGTAGTTCAGCAGTGGAATAGGCTGCCTAAGGAGGTGGTGAGCTCCCCCTCACTGGCAGTCTTCAAGCAAAGGTTGGATGCACACTTTTCTTGGATGCTTTAGGATGCTTAGGGCTGATCCTGCGGTGACCAGGGGTTGGACTAGATGGCCTTTATGGCCCCTTCCAACTCTATGATTCTATGATTCTATAGCTTTTTAAATGCATATAGAATGATTTGGTCTTAAAGTTAAATCATCTGCTTTTAAATATGTTTGTTTAAGATTGTTATTGCTCCACCACTGAGGAATGTTTTGAGAAGATGCTTGTGTGTTGTGAATTATACTTTGTAAGTAACAAAGTATAGGTTTTATGCTAGGGGCCACCTCAGAATATGAGCCCCCTATTTTCCACTATTTAGGTTCTGACCAAAACATTTCGATTTATTTGGCTAAGGAAATAGTAAATACGTCCCATTTTGCCTTTAAGGTAGATTCGCTTGTGACCACTTGTTTATGGGGAGTCCCTACTCCTCTGAGGCTTCTCAGGCCCTTTGTCTCATCCAGATGGGAAAAGGCAGCGGAGGGAAAAGATTTTCATCTATACCGGTTACAAGTTTAAAATGTGGCAAAAGCTGAGGGATGCTTTTATTTTTCAGGATGCAAAGAGAATTCTTTGGATGTTATTAATGATGACCTCCAATGTAATCAGGCAGAAACCATTCCCCATGAAGAGACCAGCCTTGCTTTCCCAAATGGTTGGTTTCTGTTGTGTCCCCATGTCTCATCTGTAGCCGATGTTTAAATGCCCCAGGGGAACCTGTGCAGTGGGGAGGGGCGCTCACTGTGATATTGCCCACACCTGACCCCTCCTTCAAGGGACGCTTTAAGTGCTCCACACTTCCATTCCCCTCCAGACTGTGATTCTAATGTTTCCCTGCTTACCAAATATGTTGCCTTGGCACGCTCAATGGCCCATTATGCACGGAGTGGAAGGTCCGCATTCGGGCTGGAATGGCGGCGGCTAAAATCACCATTAAGGAACGCTGCAGGTGGGAACCGGGCGCAGAGTCAACGTATGCCGCCAAAAAAAGCCGCGTTAGCGAGATGCGGAGAAAGTGGAGCTTCCCGGGACCAGGACACAACCAGAAGCAGCTCCGGAGTAGCCGTGTGCATAATCAGATACTCTGGGTTTTGCCACTGTTGTGTTCCGTCCCGTGCGTAAGCGGTTTGCTTCACTTCTTCCTCCTCCGTGTACTCCATGCTGCCGTTTCAGCGCCCGTGCATAATAGAGCAAAGGTTGGAATAATTCTTTAATAATGACCCCAAGAATAAAGGGTTCCTCATATGATCATTTGATTGTCAATTATATATCATTTAAACAGAGAAATATGGGAATAATTTCTCCAGAGCTCTATGCTTTAGAGCAGTGCTTCTCAACTTTCCTAATGCCGCAACCATTTAATACAGTTCCTCTTGTTGTGGTGACCCCAACCATAAAATTATGCACATGTTCTTTCACAGAAATTAAACCAAAACTGACCAATGGTGTGAAGATCCATGGTTCAGGATTGTATAGAAATTGGTTTTTTTCCGGGGTTTCTCAGTTCAGTTCTGCCTCTTGTCCCACCATGCCGATCTCTCTCTTTTCCGCTGCTCCAGACAGATTAAAACTCTATCTCGATCTACCAGGAAACACAGAAACCTGGTGGGATAATACTCACAATTTGAATACTAGAATCAAGGGTTACAATCTATTCAAAAGGAACAGACAAGAAAAGAAGGGGGGAGGTGTAGCAATATATGTTAAGAATCTTTATACTTGTGAAGAAATGCAGTTACCGGAGCATGAAAGTTCGGTTGAATGTATTTGGGTAAATATAAAAGCAGTATGAAATGAGAGTGGTATTATTGTGGTGGTTTGCTATAGACCACCAAGCCAGTGAGAGGACTTGAATGAGATACTGCTAGACCAAATTACACAATTTTCAAAAAAGGGGGATGATTGTATGATTGTATGATTCTACCCCGCAAGGCTGTTGTGTGGATGCCGCCCCCCTCCCGGCCTAGCTGCTTGCCCTGCCGTGACCCCTGTGAAAGGATCGTTCGACCCCCAAAGGGGTCCTGACCCCCAGGTTGAGAAGCACTGCTGTAAGGAGCTCTCTGGGGCTCCACCTGGTGGCCGACATGGGTGTGACGTATTGGTGTGCCAGGGACTGCATGCGCTGCTGCTGCCAATCTCCCAGGGACAGCCGAAATAACGTGTTCTTTGTGGTGCAGGCCATCTGTCCCACTTGGCCACACCTCATTCCTACATGCTATTTAGAGTTCATAGGAGTATTCCTTGATTTGGACAGGAGAATGGTTTTTCTACCCCATTCTAGATTTGCGT
The DNA here is from genome assembly GCF_049243985.1 of Paroedura picta. Taxonomy (NCBI): domain Eukaryota; kingdom Metazoa; phylum Chordata; class Lepidosauria; order Squamata; family Gekkonidae; genus Paroedura; species Paroedura picta. Next base: position 78,869,202 of record NC_135377.1, on the reverse strand, counting down.
TGTTCTCCTCCTTAACCCAAAGGAGCAGTAACTTGGGAATTCAGAGATGCCTTGGCCATATGGCATCTACAATATCAGTAACACCTTGTGCCAGACTGCATGTGAGACCGGGGCAGCTATGGTTTTCATCAGTGTGTAGGCCTCACTCATTTTTCAGTTCTGAGATTGGTTTTGGGATCTCTTCCATCATAGGCTGCTCCCTCAAATTTATCCAGAGGAATTCTCATTGGGGTCCAAGAGGAAGAAATCTTACTGTACACTGATGCTTCCTTTGTAGGGTGGGGAGCACACTGCTTGCACCTTTCAGCCGGTGGCCATTGGTCCAAGTATGAAACTAGACATCAACATTCTAGAACAGCGGTCCTCAATCCCACGGGACTGGTACGTGGATCAGTCGGTACCGGGCCATGGCTCTTCCTCGTCCTCCTCCCTGGCTGTTGTCTCATGGGCTGCCCTACTTCTCTGCTGCCGGATCACCTTTGGTGCTCTTCAGCGGCGGCTATGGCTGGGGCTCCCCCTCAACATGGCACTGCGCAGCTGCTGCTGGCAGCACCTCCCAGCAGGCGGTGGGAAGTCAGGGGCGCCAGCAGGAAAGCAAGTGGAGCAGGGGCTCAGGCAGCGGTGACGTCCCTTGGCAAAAGACTACCCCCCCCCCAGGCCTCAGTAAAATTGTCAAGTGTTGACCGGTCCCCGGTGATAAAAAGGTTGGGGACCACTGCTTTAAAACATCGTCTAAGGCTCATCTAAGTATGATGCTGGGAGTTCTGTCCTTAAAAACCAAGCATGGAGGCGCCCCCCTCCCCGCTCGGATTGGGACCACAGGGCAAGGGGAAATAGTACTTATGCCTAGCCACTGCATCAGTCTCCCCTACCTGGCATGGCCTGAAATTTCAGTAGAGTTAAATTGGGGTAATGCTGGACAGGATTGCACTCTATCTCCATCAATCAGCATTCTGGAGAAGTCCCACATACTGCAGGCGAAGGTCAGTAGGGTTAGGCTGGGGTAACTCAGGACAGGATTGGACCCCATCTCTTTCAGTAAACAGTCTTGAGAAGCTTCACATTCTCTATCCTTTCCTCACCGGAAAGTTCCTTCACTGTTCCGACAATCTTGCAGTGCAATCCTGTGTAGAGTTACTCCAGACTAGGGTTGTGTGCTTCGGCACGGTTTGGCCACCTCAGTGATCACCGAAGCCCGAAGCGGCGCATAGGAGGCCAGGACTCTGGCGCAGAGAGGAGGGGTGGCGGCGGCACACAGGCACAGAGCTCTGCACCTGCATGTGGCTGCCGGCTGGTACGCCACCTCCACCCCTTCTCTCCGCACTACAGAATTGGCCACCTCGGGCTTCGGTAAGCGCCAAGGAAGCCAAACCACGCTGAAGCACACAACCCTACTACTCCTGTTTATCCACTTAGTCATGGATCGTTGGTTGCATTTCATGACGCCAGAAATTCAGACAAAGTCTCATTGATAACATATAAAGCTAAAATATCAAATGACATTTGAATACTTTTATTTTCATGAGAGCGGATAGGTTATCTTAAGAAAGAGGGGGAAAGACCTATTTTATAACTCCCCTTAATCCAATTGTTCTTATTGGCTTGTACCCATCAGATGTCAGGTCCATGAATGCCTCGCTATCTGCTTTCCCCTCTCTTTTGTTCCACGGTTCACCCATCTCTTTCCTTTTATTCCCTTCTGATTTTCCAAGTGCCATTTGGCTGTCAGATTCTCTCCTGCCCTCGGCACACAGCCCAGGAAGCTAATCTTCATCTCGTTCCTCTGCCATGAATAGATGGGTCAGTTACCTTGACAGATCCCATCCATTCATCGCTTTTGAATTTTGTCCAACTCCAATTTGTGCTACTTGTTGGCAAGCACAAAAATCTGTTGTCACCACTTTTCTCCATGACACCCGTATTCCATAATACTAGAAGCTCAATTATTACCCTTCTATTTTCAGTTATTCATACAGTGTGCCATGCCAGCTCTGCACAGACAGTGAATCAGTCATTCTGAACAAAATCTCTTATGTACTAAAGTCACCTGTACAAAAATGCTCTGATAATGATTGTTTGTATATGAGTACCTAGAGGAGAGGCAAAAGTTTTGAATGTAGTTGAAGTTATAACTGATCAACATCCATAAGGAAGAGCGATTATAGATGAAAAACCTGAAAGCATCACTAAGGCAAAGACCAAAAGACACTAACTGAAAGAAAGGGAGAGTAGTTGTTGACAGAGCAATTTCTTTGAGCACAGAGCTTTCCCCTTGGAAAATGCCCCTTACAAGTTAAAATTGAAGGTAGCATAAAAGTTCAAAATACGGACTTTTCACCTTCCTAAAAAAGTTCACAAATCAGGATTGTGCAGAAAACAGGGTTGCACTTCCCTGTAATTGTTCTTCATCGAATGGTGTTCTGCGCAGTCCCACATGGGCCTGCAATGATGCATGATTACCATGGAGAGGAGCTAGTGAGCTACAGATCTAAAGAGAAAGAAAACACTCCCAGGAGTGCTGCCCTTCCCAACCAGGAAGAAGAGAGTGACATCCCCGCCTAAAGTCACATGGTATGGGAGGAGCCAGCACTCTTTCCTCCGTTCTCCCGCCATCACACCCACAGAGGGGTAGGAGGGAGAAACGTGTGCTTGCACAGAAGCCCATTTGATGAACAACAATCACAGGTCAATGCACCCTTGTTTTCATCCACACCGGAGACTGGCAAGAGTACTCACCATGGAGGAGGGTGTGGGCATCATCAGTGGAAGAGAGTTTGTAACACCACTTTGCCCACTGTGTCTATCGCATAATGTCTAATGAAGGTCGGCCGTACTGACCCTGTGGCCACCTTGCAGATATCACCAGTTGGGAAGGCTGCTGAGGCTGCTTGAGATCGTATAGAGAGCGCCTTAAACTGCAATGGACATTGGACTCCTGCACAGCAGTACGCCATTCGGATTGTGGACACGATCCAGTGATACAGTGTCTCAGGTGGAGCAGTTTACCTTTATGGGAGCCTGAAAACACATAGTAAAATCCATGTAAAAGACTAAAGCCCTCCTAACATAAGGTATGTAATGACCACTCCTGATTTGAGGATGGGTTAGGGGAAAAAACAGGTTTGATATGGATTGATTCAGATGGAAACTGGAAACTGCTTTTGGTAGGAACTCAATGGAGGTCTACAGGAGGTCTACCTTGTCTGCATGGAACTGGATGACAGCCACTAAAAATAGCACTTTATATGAAAGAAGAGACAAGCCAATAGTGGCCAAAGGTTCAAAAGGTTTATACATTCATTGTGATAACACTAAAGACAAACTCCATTGAGGAGGAGAAGGTAATGTAGGGGGATACATATTAAGTAGACCTTTCATTAAAATTTTTCAGTAACGGGATGCAAAAACAGAAACCCCATTAATCAGTTCATGCAATGAGGAAGTAGCCGCTAAATTAACTTTAACTGATGAAATTGCTAAACCATTATGTTTTAGAAAAAGTAAATAGTGCAAAATAACCTCCAAGGCAGTGGTCCGCAACCTTTTTAAGGCCTCGGAGCGGCGGCAGTGGGGAGGGCGATTGCCCGGCCGTGCATGCGCAGCTGCACATGTGCAATGTGTATGCGTGGCTGGGCCGCGAATGCGCGTTTGCGCCATGCGTGGCTGCAAACGTGCATGCGTGGCAAATGCGCATGCGCGGCCCTGATTCCCTCCCCGCCCCCCACAAAAAGAAACTTGCCAGGCCGCAAGCTAATTGGCTTTTGCGGCCGATTTGCTTGTGGCCTGGGAAGTTTCTTACTATGGGGGGGGGGCGGGGAGAGGGAGCCGTGGCCAGGTGCCAGGCCCGTTGGTTGGGGACCACCGCTCTAAGGGACATATCATTGAGTCTATCCCTTAATCCAAAGCACATAATCGGATGACCCGGGAAACTACAGACCAGTGAGTCTGACCTCTGTTGTGGGGAAGATAATGGAGCAGACATTAAAGGGAGCGATCTGCAAACATCTGGAGGACAATTTGGTGATCCAAGGAAGTCAGCATGGATTTGTCTCCAACAGGTCCTGCCAGACCAACCTAGTTTCCTTTTTTGACCAAGTAACAGGTTTGCTGGATCGGGGAAATTCAGTTGATGTCATTTACTTGGATTTTAGTAAAGCTTTTGACAAGGTTCCCCATGATGTTCTGATGGATAAATTGAAGGACTGCAATCTGGATTTTCAGATAATTAGGTGGATAGGGAATTGGCTAGAGAACCGCACTCAAAGAGTTGTTGTCAATGGTGTTTCATAGATAGAGACAGAGTTCAACGAGATCTGAACACAATGGAAAGATGGGCAAATGAGAACAAGATGCAATTTAATCATAGAATCATAGAATCACAGAATCATAGAGTTGGAAGGGGCCATACAGGCTATCTAGTCCAACCCCCTGCTCAACGCAGGATTAGCCCTAAGCATCCTAAAGCATCCAAGAGGATGTGGATGCTGCACTTTGTGAGCAGCTTGAGAAAATAGCCAAGCGGCAGGACCTTGTCATCATGGGTGACTTCAATTTCCCAGATGTGTGCTGGGAAACAAACTCTGCAAAGTGTCCTCAGTCATGCAACTTTCTGACCTGCCTGGCTGACAATTTCATTTATCAAATGGTAGATGAACCCACAAGAGGTTCAGCCATACTGGACTTAATACTGACCAACAGGCAAGAGTTGGTGGATGAGGTGAAGGAGGTGGGGACCCTAGGGGGAAGTGACCATGTCCTCATAAAATTCCTTTTGAGATGGGGAGCCAAGGAAGCTTGTAGCCAGATGCGGATGTTAGATTTTCGTAGGGCAAACTTTAATAAACTCAGAGACATGATGAGTGTCATACCATGGACGAGAATGCTGGAAGGGAGGGGAGCATGTGAAGGGTGGGCGCTACTCAAACAAGAGCTATTGCATGCTCAATCAATGACTATCCCAGAAAGACGAAAACACTGCAGGAGGTCTAAGAAGCCTATTTGGATGAACAAAGAACTTCAAGAGGAACTAAGAAAGAAAAGGGAAATGTTCAGGAAATGGAGGGAAGGACAGAGCTCTAAAGAAGAGTACCTACAGGTTACTAGGCACTGTAGATCAATCATCAGAAAGGCCAAAGCTGAGAGTGAGCTAAGATTGGCCAGGGAAGCCCATTGTAACAAGAAAAGAGTTTTCAGTTATGTGAGGAGCAAACGTAAAGTAAAGGAGGCAATAGGCCCACTGTTGGGTGCGGATGGACAAACTCTAACGGAAGATGTAGAGAAAGCAGAAAGGCTTAGTGCCTATTTTACATCTGTTTTTTCCCACAGGTCAAAGTGTTTAGGCACATCTAGAGATGGCCGTAGCCAAAGGATAGTGTCTGGGTGGCAGGTTAACATGGATAGAGAGGTTGTCGAGAGACATTTAGCTGCACTGGATGAGTTTAAATCCCCTGGTCCAGATGAAATGGACCCGAGAGTACTCAAAGAACTTTCCAGAGAACTTGCACAGCCCTTGTCCATCATCTTCGGAACCTCTTTAAGGACTGGAGATGTCCCGGAGGACTGGAAGAGAGCAAATGGTATTCCGATCTTCAAAAAAGGGAGGAAGGATGACCCGGGAAACTACAGACCAGTGAGTCTGACCTCTGTTGTGGGTAAGATAAGGGAGCAGATATTAAAGGGAGTGATCTGCAAACATCTGGAGGACAATTTGGTGATCCAAGGAAGTCAGCATGGATTTGTCTCCAACAGGTCCTGCCAGAACAACCTGGTTTCCTTTTTTGACCAAGTAACAGGCTTGCTGGATCGGGGAAATTCGGTTGATGTCATTTACTTGGATTTTAGTAAAGCTTTTGACAAGGTTCCCCATGATGTTCTGATGGATAAGTTGAAGGACTGCAATCTGGATTTTCAGATAGTTAGGTGAATAGGAAATTGGCTAGAGAACCGCACTCAAAGAGTTGTTGTCAATGGTGTTTCATCAGACTGGAGAGAGGTGAGTAGCGGGGTACCTCAGGACTCGGTGCTCGGCCCGGTACTTTTTAACATATTTTATTAATGATCTAGATGAGGGGGTGGAGGGACTACTCATCAAGTTTGCAGATGACACCAAATTGGGAGGACTGGCAAATACTCCAGAAGATAGAGACAGAGTTCAACGAGATCTGAACACAATGGAAAAATGGGCAAATGAGAACAAGATGCAATTTAATAAAGATAAGTGTAAAGTTCTGCATCTGGGTCAAAATAATGAAAAGCATACCTACTGGATGAGGGATACGCTTCTAGGTAACACTGTGTGTGAACGAGACCTTGGGGTACTTGTGGATTGTAAACTAAACATGAGCAGGCAGTGTGATGCAGCGGTAAAAAAGGCAAATGCCATTTTCGGCTGTATCAACAGGGGCATCACATCAAAATCACAAGATGTCATAGTCCCATTGTATACGGCACTGGTCAGACCACACCTGGAGTACTGTGTGCAGTTCTGGAGGCCTCACTTCAAGAAGGACGTAGATAAAATTGAAAGGGTACAGAGGAGAGCGACGAAGATGATCTGGGGCCAAGGGACCAAGCCCTATGAAGATAGGTTGAGGGACTTGGGAATGTTCAGCCTGGAGAAAAGGAGGTTGAGAGGGGACATGATAGCCCTCTTTAAGTATTTGAAAGGTTGTCACTTGGAGGAGGGCAGGATGCTGTTTCTGTTGGCTGCAGAGGAGAGGACACGCAGTAATGGGTTTAATAAAGTGCAAAGTTCTGCATCTGGTTCAGAAAAAATGAAAAGCATGCCTACTGGATGGGGGATACACTTCAAAGGTTGGATACACACTTTTCTTGGATGCTTTAGGATGCTTAGGGCTGATCCTGCGTTGAGCAGGGGGTTGGACTAGATGGCCGTGTGACCCCTTCCAACTCTATGATTCAATGATTCTATAATATCACTGCTTGATGAGAACAGCTTTTATCAGTGCTGTAGCGATCCCGAGGTCACACAGGTGGTTGTATGTGTCGAAGTGTGGAATCAAAGTCTCACTGAAAGTCTCATCAGGAGAGTCCTCATCCAGTGCATAGGACTCTGTCAGATTTGGGCTCAGTCTCATCCAGAGGGTCCATCAGCACCAACTGAGTGTCAACATTCAGCTGGTGTTGAGAATGACAGGAACCAATGGTCAGTGGCCAAGATCACACATAATGCCTCGATCGCTCCCAGTGCAAATGGCATTGAGAACATGCTCGTCCCTGAGGAAGTGTCCCAGTCAAAGCAACAGGCGCCACCGACGGGGTTCAAGGCTGAGGCAATGGCGACAGGGATTGGCTTCATCTGCCAGTGTCCGGACTTCACAGGGATTTAACAGCCCACTCTTCAAAGGACTGTTTAGATTTCTTTTTCAGCAGTTTCTGGGGTGCTTCAGACTTTGTCCATTTATCGTGACCCCCGTTCCTTTTTAATGGGCTGACTCGAAGGGGGTATCGAGGAAGCAGATGGGGTTGGAGGACAGGCTGGAGGAGAGGAAGCCCGGCTGTCATCTGCATTTCTGGTCCCCAAAAGTGCCTTCTCATGAAGGGCTGCCTTCAGGTGTGTTGCTCTCCCGTCTCTAGTTTTGGGCGTCATATTTTTACAAGCCTGACGGGAACCTGTTCTATGTCCCTCACCCAAACATAAAAGGCAGCTGGAAGGGCCATCATTTTGAGCCATTTTGGCTCCACACTTGGTACACTTCTTTAAAAGAGCCATTAAGAAGTGCAGCTCTCTGATATTTTCAATAATAAAGAAGGTTTTGTCCGGGCGGGAAGCAAGGACGGCACACAGGGTGCCCGGGATGCTTCCTTGGCAGCTGCCGAGGCAGCAAACTGCGGGCAGCCAGGTTGGCCAGACTTGTGAAAAAGTGGGGGGGAGGGACCCGGGTGAAGGAGGGGGAGTGTAGTAGTAGCAGGGAGTGGAAACCTTGTAAAGGGGGATACTTACCGGAGATTAGCTCTGGGGCAGCAACCCTTAGACGGAATGTCTCAGTCAGCCCGTGAGGGGGGGTGGGGGGTGGGAGAGCACAATGGCAGAGCCCTAAGGCCCACCGCCCAGGGAAGGGCCAGACCAAGAGGCCGTATCCCGAGGTACCTGCAAGAGAAACAGAGACAATTACTTACCTGAGCGTCTGGAGAAGGTGCAGCATGACAGAGGAGACGGAAACAGGAAGGAGGGCGGAGTGAGGCTTAATAAGGAGGGGAGGGGCCACAGGGGAAGGATGAATGGGAGGAAGAGGAAGGGTTGGGGGGGTTGGGGAGGGAGCGCATGGCATGAGGTGTGGAAGACAATAAACTGACGTTGGAGCAGCATTCAGACTAAAGGCGTCTTTCTTATCCCAACAAGAGGAGGCAAGGCACAACGGCTGCCAGAGGGGTACCCCAGGGAGGGCCTATGCGAGACCCCACAGGGGGTTTTTTCCCACCAGAATCTCTGAGGTAAATTTTCACAGCTCCCCAATAAGATGGCCACTCTTGCAGGCAGCATGGTAAAAGAACTGAGGGAGGAGGGCTGACAGCTCCCATACCACGTGATGGGAAAGTCACTCTCCGCTCCCTGGTCGAGAGGGTAGCACTCCTGGAGTGTTTTTTCTGTAGCTCTATAGCCCGCTATCTCCTCTCTGTGGTAGGCCTGCCTCATTGCCTCATGTGGGACTGCACAAAATCCATGAAGATGAATATAAACTGCTACCTGTATACAATTTTTTTTAAAAAATTAACATTTTTTAATTACCTTTGCACCCAATGTAGGATTCCCAATGTGGCAAACAAAAACATTAGAACAGATTAAAATGCATGTAAATATATGTATATAGATAGACATAAACACAAAAATGAAAATCACTCATGAAATGCCAACCCCCCCCCCCAAAAAAAAACCCCTCAATACCTGCTGGCAGAAAACATTAGAAAGGGAGAGACAAATTTCCTTGAGGATGGAATTCCATAGTTTTGGTGCCATTCATTTTTCTCAGGTTGCCATTCACCTAGTTCCTGATGGCAACCTGTTCTAGTAGCCAGCTATTCCAATAAAGACTTCAACAACTCATGGCCGATTGTAGCTAAAACAGAGCTGACATCCAATATGGATTTCATACAGCTGCAAGTGGCAGTCCCCTGCAGCCACGTGACAGGTGATTCATGGGCTGCAGGAGGGAAGCAGGAGCAGTCCATTCACCTGGGTTGCCAGCACCAGGTTGGCGTGTCCCTAGAGATTTGGGGGAGGGAACCTGGAGATGATGGAGTTTGTGAGGGGAGAGACTTCAGTGGGGTCTCATGCCAGGGCTGCCCATTTTGTCCAGATGAACTGATCTCTGTCACGGGGAGGGCACTTGTCACACCTGGAGGATATAGTAACACCAAAAGAGTGCTGAGAATACCAATTCGGGTGTTGTAATCAAATATTACCAGAAATACGAACTCCATGATAATCAATTTTACACAAATGAAATCCCATGTAAAGTAAAGTACACAAAGCCTCTGAAGCACTTTGAAAAGATAATGCTGCTTAGATACAAATCCATGTTTGGCTCTGAGGCTCCGCATTTGAAGTGTAGCTCTGAAACGCTGCCCTAAATACACACTTGGCTCTGTGGATCAACAGACACCCCAGGCAATTCACCCTGCCTCTATTTTAATTCTCAATTAGTTTCAGGAGAGCCTTTCCTAAGAGTGAGGTTACAGCACACTCACAAAGATCAGTTCCCCTGGAGAAAATGGATGCCCTCCCCTGGCTCCATCCACAAAGCTCCAGAAGTTCCCCAACCTTGAACTGGCCACCCCCTTCAATTCCCCAGGGGGCAGGCGGTGCAGATGTCAGTTTGCAGAATGCTGACAACCTGGCTGATGTTTTAGGGAGGGAGGGCAGAATGTTGGCCTTGTTTCTGTCCTCAGCCACTGGCCTGGTTGCAGGCCCTGCAGAACTGTCCCAAGTCCCCCCTGGCCCTGACCTCTCCAGGAAGAGTATTCCTCCACACCTCCCAGGCTCACTTTGAATGACAGGGAATTTTAGCATAAAAGAAGCAAAATCCCCTGTCAAAGAAGCCAGGCACAATCCTTGCAATTGTTGACAAAAACCACGAGATTCATTCCTTCAACTCAACTTATTACAGATTCCTTGACCCATGAGAATCAGCTCTTCAAAACAAAACAAAATTCTCCAAAGAACCAAAACATTCTTGAAGTGAAATGCTCCGCTGTTCATATGGATTGAGGAATCTGTAATAAGAAAATTCAGTCTATGAGTATAAACTGGCCAAACTAGAAATCTCAATGAACTCTTAACACCTCTTACTTCAATGCTGATTCTTCTTCGTTATTAACTCTCTACAATGCTGGATTATAATCTAGATCAGAACAGTCCAGCATCTAGGTACTCTGGAGGGCCAGCATCAGGGCATAAAAGCTGAGACATTCCCCTGATGTTTCCTTCTGGCCTTGGTATCCAGAGTGCTACTCCTTCTGAATGTGGAAGTCCCCCTCATTCACTATGGCTGGTAGCCACGGATAGACCTATCCTCTATGAATCTGTCTAATGCTCTCTGTGCCTGTGGCAAACACAATAGTACATGCTCTGACAGAGAATTTCACATACTATTTAGAAGAAGAGTTGATTCACTGAAAAGGGTTTTTATATGATATCCGATATATGATGATATCCAATGCCAGCTGGATCGAGGCGGGTCCGCCATTCTTGTGTTATTAGACGTGTCAGCCGCATTTGATGTGGTCGACCATGAGCTATTGGTTCACTGCCTTGTCGGGACCGGAATTTGTGGGACTGCACTGCAATGGCTGGCCTCCTTCTTCCGGAACCGGACGCAGAGGGTGGCAGTGGGGGATGAACTATCGGATCCCTGCAAGCTCCCCTGGGGGGTTCCGCAGGGGGCGGTATTCTCCCCCACGTTGTTCAACATCTACATGCACCCTCTGGTTGGTTCGAGGTTATGGGCTAGGGTGCCACCAATATGCAGATGACACCCACCTCTATCTCCTAATGGACGGCTGGCTGGACTCCCCCCCAGATACATTCGCCACTTGTTTGGAAGCAGTGGCTGGATGGCTCAGGCAGAGTTGCCTGAAACTCAACCCCTCCAAGACGGAGGTCCTGTGGCTGGGCAGAAGAGGACAGGACCAGGAAGCACGCCTCCCATGCCAGAATGGTGTACAATTAACATTTACACCAGTGGTCAGGAACTTGGGAGTGACTTTTGATGCCTCCCTGTCTATGGAGGCTCAAGTCACGAAAGTAGCCCAGACGGCTTTTTTTCATCTTCACCAGGCCCGGCTACTAGCGCCCTACCTGTCCTCGGAACACCTAGCCACTGTGATCCACGCAACGGTCACTTCCAGACTAGACTACTGTAACTCGCTCTACGCAGGCCTACCCTTGACTCTAATCCGGAAGTTACAGCTGGTACAAAATGCGGCAGCTAGGGTACTCACTAGGACACCTTAGAGGGCCCATATTCAGCCGGTACTCCGTCATCTCCATTGGTTACCAGTCTGTTTCCGGGTCAAGTTTAAGGTGTTGGTATTAACCTTTAAGGCCATACGTGGCTTGGGTCCTACTTACCTGCAGGACCGTTTGGTTGCTTATGCCCCCTGCAGGGCTCTCCGCTCTGCGGGTATGAATCTACTGACTGTCCCGGGCCCCCAGGACATTCTCCTGGCCTCGACCAGGGCCAGGGCCTTTTCGGTCCTGGCCCCAACCTGGTGGAATGAGCTCCCGGAGGAGCTATGGGCCCTGTCGCAACTACCATGTTTCCGCAGGGCCTGTAAGACGGAGCTCTTCTGCCAGGCGTATGGTTGAGGCCAGGGCAGAGCCCGGGTTCCATCCAAGATCCCTAATCCATTGGCCAGTCTTTCTCTCCTCTCTCTCTTACAGGATTAACACCCGACCTCTCTCTGAACAAGCGGGGAAAGTGGGGAGAGTTATAGAATAGAATGCCAGCTTTTTTATTGCAATAATGGGGTATTTATGGGTTTTTATGTGATTTTACTTTGATTTTATATTTTATTGTGAACCGCTGTGTGACCTTTTGGCGAACAGCGGTATATAAATCCAACTATAAATAAATATTTAAAATAAAACGAAAAGGGCAAAACACACATACAGACATTCTGAAAAGGCTAGCAAATAGGAAATCAGGGAGGAGAGGGGAGAAAGCGTTTTTGTGGAAGGAAACAGTTGCCAGTCTTGAAGAAAGACGATCTGGGAAGGCAGCAGCAAAATGACCAGTGTTTCATGGGAAGGAGAGAAGGAGGCCCAACAGCAAGTGGAAGTCCGAGAAGTTTCTGACCTGCCTGGCTGACAATTTCATTTATCAAATGGTAGATGAACCCACAAGAGGTTCAGCCATACTGGACTTAATACTGACCAACAGGCAAGAGTTGGTGGATGAGGTGAAGGAGGTGGGGACCCTAGGGGGAAGTGACCATGTCCTCATAGAATTCCTTTTGAGATGGGGAGCCAAGGAAGCTTGTAGGCAGACGCGGATGTTGGATTTTCGTAGGGCAAACTTTAATAAACTCAGAGACATGATGAGTGTCATACCATGGACGAGAATGCTGGAAGGGAAGGGAGCATGTGAAGGGTGGGCGCTACTCAAACAGGAGCTATTGCATGCTCAATCAATGACTATCCCAGAAAGACGAAAACACTGCAGGAGCTCTAAGAAGCCTATTTGGATGAACAGAGAACTTCAAGAGGAACTAAGAAAGAAAAGGGAAATGTTCAGGAAATGGAGGGAAGGACAGAGCTCTAAAGAAGAGTACCTACAGGTTACTAGGCACTGTAGATCACTCATCAGAAAGGCCAAAGCTGAGAGTGAGCTAAGATTGGCCAGGGAAGCCCATTGTAACAAGAAAAGATTTTTCAGTTATGTGAGGAGCAAACATAAAGTAAAGGAGGCAATAGGCCCACTGTTGGGTGCGGATGGACAAACTCTAACGGAAGATGCAGAGAAAGCAGAAAGGCTTAGTGCCTATTTTACATCTGTTTTTTTCCCACAGGTCAAAGTGTTTAGGCACATCTAGAGATGGTCATAGCCAAAGGACAGTGTCTGGGTGGCAGGTTAACATGGATAGAGAGGTTGTCGAGAGGCATTTAGCTGCACTGGATGAGTTCAAATCCCCTGGTCCGGATGAAATGCACCCGAGAGTACTCAAAGAACTTTCCAGAGAACTTGCACAGCCCTTGTCCATCATCTTCGGAACCTCTTCAAGGACTGGAGATGTCCCGGGGGACTGGAAGAGAGCAAATGTTATTCCGATCTTCAAAAAAGGGAGGAAGGATGACCCGGGAAACTACAGACCAGTGAGTCTGACCTCTGTTGTGGGGAAGATAATGGAGCAGATATTAAAGGGAGTGATCTGCAAACATCTGGAGGACAATTTGGTGATCCAAGGAAGTCAGCATGGATTTGTCTCCAACAGGTCCTGCCAGACCAACCTGGTTTCCTTTTTTGACCAAGTAACAGGTTTGCTGGATCGGGGAAATTCAGTTGATGTCATTTACTTGGATTTTAGTAAAGCTTTTGACAAGGTTCCCCATGATGTTCTGATGGATAAGTTGAAGGACTGCAATCTGGATTTTCAGATAGTCAGGTGGATAGGGAATTGGTTAGAGAACCGCACTCAAAGAGTTGTTGTCAATGGTGTTTCATCAGACTGGAGAGAGGTGAGTAGCGGGGTACCTCAGGGCTCGGTGCTTGGCCCGGTACTTTTTAACATATTTATTAATGATCTAGATGAGGGGGTGGAGGGACTACTCATCAAGTTTGCAGATGACACCAAATTGGGAGGACTGGCAAATACTCCAGAAGATAGAGATAGAGTTCAACGAGATCTGAACACAATGGAAAATGGGCAAATGAGAACAAGATGCAATTTAATAAAGATAAGTGTAAAGTTCTGCATCTGGGTCAGAAAAATGAAAAGCATGCCTACTGGATGGGGGATACGCTTCTAGGTAGCACTGTGTGTGAACGAGAACTTGGGGTACTTGTGGATTGTAAACTAAACATGAGCAGGCAGTGTGATGCAGCGGTAAAAAAGGCAAATGCCATTTTGGGCTGTATCAACAGAGGCATCACATCAAAATCACAAGATGTCATAGTCCCATTGTATACGGCACTGGTCAGACCACACCTGGAGTACTGTGTGCAGTTCTGGAGGCCTCACTTCAAGAAGGACGTCGATAAAATTGAAAGGGTACAGAAGAGAGCGACGAAGATGATCTGGGGCCAAGGGACCAAGCCCTATGAAGATAGGTTGAGGGACTTGGGAATGTTCAGCCTGGAGAAAAGGAGGTTGAGAGGGGACATGATAGCCCTCTAAGTATTTGAAAGGTTGTCACTTGGAGGAGGGCAGGATGCTGTTTCTGCTGGCTGCAGAGGAGAGGACGCGCAGTAATGGGTTTAAACTTCAAGTACAACGATTTAGGCTAGATATCAGGAAAAAGTTTTTCACAGTCAGAGTAGTTCAGCAGTGGAATAGGCTGCCTAAGGAAGTGGTGAGCTCCCCCTCACTGGAAGTCTTCAAGCAAAGGTTGGATACACACTTTTCTTGGATGCTTTTGGATGCTTAGGGCTAATCCTGCGTTGAGCAGGGGGTTGGACTAGATGGCCTGTATGGCCCCTTCCAACTCTATGATTCTATGATTCTATGATTCTATGAACACTATGGAGTAGGATAACAATATAGAGCAAAATACTCTCTAACGCAGTCTGATATATCAGCCACCTGAATACCTTGATGGATTGTCCAGAGGTGGATCATGATCATGATGGGTTTACCTGAGATGAACTATGTTAGATCAGGGGTAGTCAACCTGTGGTCCTCCAGATGTTCATGGACTACAATGCTGGCAGGGGCTCATGGGAATTGTAGTCCATGCACATCTGGAGGACCACAGGTTGACTACCCCTGGGTTAGATGATGCTTGATGAGTACTGAATGGGAAAAGCTACCAGGTTTGGTGAATAGTGTTAAAGGTAAAGGTATCCTCTGTGCAAGCACCGGGTCATGTCTGACCCTTGGGTAAGTACTGCTTAATCAGGAAAAATGGGTGACGGGAAGTGAAACTGGATATTTGACTAAATTAAGTCAAGGTGAGGCAATAGGTTCTTGGGATGCTCGTTGTCCTAATTATGCATCTCCCTGGGGTGAAGAGAAGGTCATCAGTGGGTCCGCTGGTCTTTCCCACACTTCTAAACTACATGTCTAGACCTGTCTCTGGCTGACATCCCTTTTAGTGTTATTTTTGGCCCAGGCAGTGTGTTGCTTGTGGGATTTGCAGTGATTTTAGGGGACATTTAAAATGCCATGGTTTCCTTTCTATAAACTGTCTCTCATTGAGTGTTAAGACTACATGGACTTCAGGATTTTTTCCACTCTTTGATCCACCTGCACTAGTCATACAATGAGAAGGTCTATAACATTTCTTCAGCCACAGGATGAAGCTCTGCAACTTTTGATCAATAAAACAGGATAGTTCAATCACACAAGTTACTGGTCACATTCATTCTCTCATCATATTTGCTCAGTGCAGCCTTCACATCCGACAGGAACCTTCTGACATGGCTGCCGTAGTGAACTCCAGAGCCGCAGGCCTTTCATCTCCAGGTTCTGTATCTTGATACCTCCTTTTGTTTTCCTTTCAAGTAAGTATCGGATACAAATCTACATGTGCATGACCAATTACCAGAATCTGTTTGCAGATTTGCATAGGCACACTCCTCCTCCCCTTCCATCACAACAGGAGATACAAATAATACCCGAAGTTTCTCATAAAGATGAAAGTGTAGCACTTAATCCCTGGCGGCTACATTTCAATATAACGTCAAGGAAAACTAGCAAGCATAGAAAGACGCTGTGCTAACCACTGTCAGCTCAATAAAAACGTCTTTTCACATTTTGCAAGAGAAATGAAATTAAATCCTCTATTCTTTTCAGAAGAGCATGACTTTTGCAATGTCCCATCGCTATTTCTTCCAATACAGTGGAGCTCTTTTTAGATGTCCAGTGTCTCTGGGTCTAGTGCAGGGGTGGGCAAACTGCGGCTCTCCAGATGTCCATGGCCTACAATTCCCATGAGCCCCTGCCAGCGGGAGCTCATGGGAATTGTAGTCCATAGACATCTGGAGAGCCGCAGTTTGCCCACCCCTGGTCTACTGCAACAAAGGAAGCTCTCAAAAACAATCGATAGTTTAGTAAATGCCCCACTTAGCGCCACTTGCTCTTGTCCTTCCACACAAGGTGGTGGAGATTAATGGCATGGGGTCAATAAATACTTCATTAGCTTAATGCCATTTCACTCCTCTTGTTTGAGATAATGAGACTCAAGGTCTTAGAGGCCAAAGGAGAGGATTCCTATCATGTTTCTAAAAGAGAACAAGACAGAAGAAAAGCTATTTGCCAGGACCGAAGGGGTTGTGACACATGATTGTCAAACTAATGTGTTAATCTATTAAACCAATTACGGCAGAGGCCACTTGGAGAGAACGGCTTGGGGTAAGGCAATCAACCACCTGTCTTCAACAGCTCCCGGACGGGTGGGAGACACATGCCTTGACACAGCTTGGAAATCTGCCCTTTTTCAGTGTCCTTCAAATGCCTCAGACCTTTCTCCTTATTCACCACTGGGAGCTCGTCTGTCTGGATGACGTGACCTCAGGGCTTATCTGCACATTAGTCTTCATGTCCATTGAGAAACTACAAGTGGGCCGTGCATCAGATCTGTGATAAGAGTGCCCTGCCTTCCACACTCACTGGCTCTTCCCTGCTTCAAACCAGAGGAGGCAGGAGAAAACACTGTTTGCCTCTCCTTCCCTCGCCCCTGCTGTTTTTGCCTTGCAACTTGGCTGGTGGGGCTGGGAACATTTCCACACCCTTTAAATATAGTGTAAGGCAGGGGTAGTCAAACTGCGGCCCTCCAGATGTCCATGGACTACAATTCCCAGAAGCCCCTGCCAGCGAATGCTGGCAGGGGCTTCTGGGAATTGTAGTCCATGGACATCTGGAGGGCCGCAGTTTGACTACCCCTGGTGTAATGCTTACCTTAAGTACTCGTTATATTTCGGCCCCTCCTCATGACGTTGCCAACATCCAGCGTCTGGGCAGCGTCTGGCCGGCTACTTCCTCCATTTTAAAGCACTAGTTGGTGAATCCCCAAAAGGGGATTCACCAACATTTTAGCGCTATCTAATGGAGAGCAGCCACCGGCCAAAGACAGGTATGGAGGCTCAAATGCGCAAGGCGCCTGCCTCATCCCGCCCCTGCTCCCATCCCCCTATTCCAGTGGGAAAGCATGCAGGGGATGGCAGAAAGAAGTCTTCGTCAAAAGTCTCTCCTTTGAAGAAAATCTCCCCGTCAGATCACATGCGGGGGGGGGGGGGGCGTGTGTGCATGTGTGCATGCTTCCACGTGAGGAGAGAGGCAGAAGCAGCAGAACAGAGTTTCTACAAGTGAACTGCCTGGAGCAATGAATAGTTGTTCAATTGTACAGGCAAGGGTAAAGAAATTATCCCCAAAGTTGTAGCACAAAGCATGCCTCTCTAAGCTCCCCCCCCCCCCAATTAGGAACTGTTTTATTGCAAAGGAATTCCAGAAACAAACTATAATGGGAAACTGCTGAGTTACAAGTTATTATGGCACTAAGGACAATGGAACCCCCAGGACTTAACAGAGACATCAGTGTCTTATCTCAGCCATTCTAAGGTCATTTGGTTTTCACATCTGTTTGGTGTAATGGTTAATCAAACCCGAACTGTTAATTTGCCACAGCTGAGGAGACAGCATTACTCCTGCACCTAGATAGGGTTAGAGGGAAGGGGCCTTCCAAAGCAGTCATTTTCTTTAGTGAACTGATCTCTGTGATATTTCTAGACTCAAAGGAGATATTGTAGAGTACGGATCTTTGTCTTACTGGCACAATAAAATATAACTTTTATGGAAATATTAGAAATATTTATTCTATTTCAATAAAGCCTAGCTGCCAAAAAGAATTCATGCATGCATATATACCTGCTTAAATAAATAGATAATACAACATATAGGCAGTCCTCAAAAGCTCTGACAAAACTTAGACATTTTTCCAATGGGTATAAAAAATATTGGAAAACACCATTAATTTTTAAGAGTGGTGGAATCACAATAAATCATCCCTTCTAATCTCCTCCTTCATGGGTTTGCCTACAATAGCTCCCCTGAAAAATTCATGCTTGGCAGATTATAAAAGTTAATTCTATTATTATTCCACCACTAATACAAATTAAATGGAGTTTTCTGATTATAACCTGAAATTGTTTCAAGAGACATCATATTTCTCCCCAAGAAGCACTATTTAGGGATAATATAATGCTGAGCAGAATTAGCATCAGGCTGACCTTGGGTTTTCTGAGAAGGAGGAAAAACTGAAGCATCCAACTGAAAATATGCAAACCAGGAGTTAACCAACGGTGTTGCAGTGGCCCTGCAAATGCTACTCTAAAACCGATTTATTGATTAAAGGCTAAGAGCAGAAGACCTACAGTAATAGCTAGTTTAATATCTAAATGGTTAATAAATGATGCAGCTCAGCACCAGCAACTGGCAGGAGTCCCCGGGGGGGGGGGAGCACTGTCACACCAGTGCTGCATCATGGGAAAATGTAGTTCACTTCGTTTTGTTGCCAAACCATGAACCGAGCCACAAACCACATCAGGAAGTTTGTTTGCGAGCTGAAGCAGTTTGTGGCGCTGTGAAAATCATTGCAAGGGACCACAGTCTCTTTAAATTTGGCTTGAGAAGTCTGCTCATTCCTTGCCACTCAGCTGACTTCTGCAGTCCCTTTAAACTGCACAAGATATCCCAAACAGTTGAGCAGTGAGGAGCATCACTCAACTGCTTTGGGGGGTTTGGCAGGGAGCAGAAAGGAACTTGGAGTCTCTTTAAACTTGGAATCCCTTTTCTGCTCGAGCCACAAACCATGGACGACGGGGCGTATGTGCCTGGGAACCCCACTGTCACCATTGGCGGCATCCGTGTGCCGGCCCTGATAGTCGCTGATGGAGCCTACCCCCAACGCCGGTGGCTGATGAAGCCATACTGCCTCCCCCCCAAAAAAAACAGGGAGTAGGCATACTTCAACCGACGGCTAAGCCGTGCACGCAACATGGTCGAGTGGGCGTTCAACCACCTGAAAGCTCGCTGGCGATGCCTGCTGTCCCGCCTCCAGGCCGCCATTGAGAATGTCAACCCAGTGATCATTGCCTACATCATTCTACATAACTTCTGTGAGGCACACAGCCACGAGCTCTGCCTGGAGATGCTGCCCAGGGAGGCCATCGAGGTTGGGGAGGAGGAGCTGGCCACCCGGCAGCGGCACGCAAACACACGGCAGCAGGGTCAACGTGTCAGGGACGCCATAGCTGCCTACGTGTACGACCGTAGGCCGCGAGGAGCCGCCAGGTGAAGGAGAGATGTGGACCACGAGTCGGGGGCCCCACTGACGGGTGGCTACAGTTTATTAGACCGGTACAGTCTGACAGGTCAGTCCCATCGCACTGTGCGTCCTGCCCGCATCCCTCGCCGGGCCCTGGTAGAGGGGGCCCATCCCCTGCGCTGAGCAGGGGGTCCCTGTGAGTACCCTCATCCTCTTGTGGGGCTATGGCATCCGGGGCACCCGTCTCCCCCACAACTGGGGGCTGTGTGGGGAAGGTGTCTGGTGGCCTGTCATTGGCGGCTGGGGTGGCAACTGCGGGAACCAGCCTCTCTAGGGCCGCGGCGATGCGCTCCAGGGCCACCGCCACTACTGCTAGGGAGGCAGCTGGGCCTGCCATGGTCTCCCTGTTCATGGCCATGAAGTTGCCCCACTTCCGCTGGTCCCAGTTGTCCTCCTCCCAGCAGGGCGTCCTCGAACTGCCAGAACTCTGCCATGTCCTCCTTGCCTGTGGCGCGGGTCTCGTTGCCTCCCGGCCCCACTCCAGCTGTGCAGTGTCGGCCAGCCTGGCCCGCCAGGGAACTCACCGCAGGCTGATACTCTAGGCCACCCGTCGTGGCTGCCGGCTACTCCTCATTCCTAGAACCTCGGCCAGATGCCTATAGTGAGGGCATGTGGCCAGTTCCACTCCCATGCGGTTGTTATGCTCCAGGACTCTGAAATACACTTTCCGCAGAGCCTTGGTTTTCGTGCGGCACTCCGTGGCGTTGCGCTAGTACCTGCATGCCTGGAGGTCCCACGCAATGCCCTTGAACATATCACACTTCCTGTGCGGTATGTGAAGGGCCTCCTGGATGTTGTCCTACCCCCCACACGTCCACTTCGTTGTGGCAACCCGTGCTGGCCGTCGCCGGGGAGCTGGGCTTTAGGTGGTCGTCTGCCCTGCCATCCACCCCCTCGGCTGTGAGGGTCTCCGACCTAGGGCACTGCGCCGCCATGGTTGCTCCCATCTCTATCCCTGATATCTGTTGCGCAGACTCCCGTCCCGGCTGTCAGCAGGGTCTGGACGCCAAGGCCGGCATTTATGGGGCAGCGTGACGGTGGGGGGGGGCGGTTCACCCCGACAGCCCAGCATGCATGGGACACTGGCCGTCCGGCATGCATAGGGGGTAGGCCCCGTTCCCATCGTGAGACCAGGCACCACGGAGGCGTGGTAGGAAGGGGCGGGGACTGAACTTGGCTGGTCACTTTTGACCATGCTGTGGTCCTGGAGAGAGCAGTGGGAGGGGGCTTGGTGGCAGTACCAGGCAGTGGAGCTTTGCTTGCTCCACTGCCTGTCACTGGGCCACTCATGCCGCCTGATGACCAGCGAGCTGGTCAACTGTTATGAATATCTTGCTCCAGGACACCCCTCCAGTGTCGTGTAAAGTTTGCCAGGCTGCATGGAGGATTTTTCAGTGCTCTACGCGCCATCGCAGCAGAGTACCCGGCGGCGCCCCCGTCACATGGAGAACTCCTTGACTTAATGTGGGCGGAGGCTGGGACGCCCACATGGATGTTGCAGTGGCAGGAGGGTGGGTATGGCGGATGCGGCCGTGTGTGCGGTCCCGGGCCAGTGGCCCGGCTGTGCTGTGCTGCCGCCATGGTCCCATCGGCCATCCTGCTCTGTCCGTAGCCCTAACGGGGTCCCTGTCTTCCTACTTTTACAGGGGATGCCCCGACAGACACTGAGGGTGGTGGCCCTTCCACGGCCCCGATGTGAGTCCTCCGGATGTTGCTGCTGCCTCCCTGGGGCTGGACTTTGGGGGAGCTGTTGTTGTTGGTTCAGTTTTCCTGTTTCCCCTTGTTTTGAGCCAAGCTCTGCCGCCCCCTTCTTTGTTGCCCCAGTTGCCCTGTGCTCGTTATTTGTTCCTGAATCAATGTTTTATACTGTTTTATACCGTTTTAAATAAAGTTTGCAGCTGCCATGCTGTCTGCGGAGGCCAGCTGCTGCTGCTGGCATCGGCCGGCCGGCCCCCACTACCCCATGGGCCATCCCCCCCCAGTCGGGGAATAACCCCCCTGCATCCTGGACCCCCGCTGACTTTCAGCCCCCGTTCTGCTGGCTGAGCTTCACCGGTATGCTATTTGCACTTGGGCTTCCGTCGGCCACCGCCAGGGTCCTCCCCGATTATGCACACTGTCACACCCTCTGCTTGCAGGTCCGCGGCTTACTGGAACATGCTAGATTCCATGCACACACACTACTTAAAACTAACAATAGCCTGTAAAGGAGTTGTGTAAAAATGGCATTTCATATCAAAGAGACACGTTGATATTTTTGGTTGGAATAGTGAAAGCTGAGAGCATTCCTCCCATGGGAGGTACTTTCAGGACAGTAGCACTATTAGTTCGTGTGAGAGCAAAATTTAATGGAAGAGGCTGAATTTGATGAAGCTGTACATTCTGATGTTTCCATACAATTTAATTATAAAAGATAAATGTTGACATGTCAGCTAGGGATCAACAGTTTAGTTTCCAAGGCTTGTTGTATTAGAACTGCGTCAAGATTTCCACGGGAAATTCAGAGCACTATTTGAGTCAATACCCGGTTAACTCATTGGATCGGCTTTTACCACATCTAACAGTTACTTTAATTCTTTTTTTATTTTGTGGTAAACAAGACACTGAGAGCCTAAAAATTATAATATCAAGCAAAAAACAAACAAACAAAAAACCTTCAGTTGAAGGTTTTGTAATAGCCTTCCTAAAAATATTATGAGCCAAAGTATTGTGTGGATATCTCCATAAATCCTTCAAAGTTCGTTAATCAACCAGAATCAGAGCTGGAGGGGGCCATTCAGGCCCTCTACACCCACTCCCTTCAGGATCAGCCTCAAGCATCCAGGAGAAGGATCTGTGCATCTGCTGCTTGAAGAACACCAGTGAGGGGGAGCTCCCCACCTCCTGAGGCAGCCCATTCCATGGCTGAACTAGACTCACAGAATCCCAGAGTGGGAAGGGGCCAGTGAGGCTATCTAGTCCTGCTCCCTGCTCAGTGCAGGATCAGCCTAAAGCACCCAGGATAAGTCTCTGTCCAGACGCTGCTTGAAGACTGCCAGTGAGGGCAGCCCATTCCATGGCTGAAGGCCATCTAGACCAACCCCCTGCTCAGGGCAGGATTAGCCTCAAGCATCCAGAATAAGTCTCTGCTCAGCTGCTGCTTGAAGATTGCCGGGGGAGGGGGGGCTCACAACCTCTTTAGGCATTTGAGTCCACTGCTGAACTAATCTGACTCTGAATTCCTTTTCCTGTAGGCAGTATCGTTCTACAAGCTGTTTAAAACAATTGTTGCAGTTCCTCTCCTCTGCTGCCAACAGGAACAATCCCCTGCTTTCCTCTAAGTGGTACAGACTTCTGATTTGTTACCAGCTCAGTGAATGGTGGGTGTACCTTGCTAGTAACAATGTGCAATGACTCAAATAATTCCTGCTTCGTTAGATGCTACACTTATAAAGAAAGCCATCTGTATTGTCATTGTGGTGCATCTTGCTGATATCAAACTACAAGCCCCTTCACAGCCTGAACAAGCACAGCGTGAGATTATCACAAGGGCAGGTGGATGCTGAAGAGGCCTGTCTCAGGAAGAAGGTGGGATACAGGAACCCCAAAAGTTCAGCATGGAGAGAGGGAGGGCAAGTAGGGGAAAGAATCAAGGTCAAGATAGCTCAAGAGAAATCCAAGGAGGAAAAGATTAGTGCCTAGGGCTTAGCCATTCTTTTTGCAAAATGCAAAATTTGTTATAGCTCTGAGGATTTAAATACAGGCGACTTTTCATTTTTGGTTCTTTAAAAAAATGCTCCTCTCTCTTGGAACATTTTGTAAGCTCCAGATTGGGGTCCCAAAATCATAAGCACAAAATGGTTTAAAAGAGGATTAGAATAAAATGTGCAGTTGGGGGGACCTGAAATATTTTGTGATTCCCAGCTTAGTTAGTCTCCAACAGTAAACTCTTTGCCCATTTTCAAAGGAATTCTTTTGCACAGAGATGTCTTTTAATGTGACTATCAAGAGAACAGCTAATTTTCAAAACGGTACAGGGACTGTTCTAAAGGTTTAGCTGGCTTTAAAGAAAGTAAATATGGACATGTGCAACCCTTTCTAATGGGGAGGGCTCAAATCAATAAATGACAGCACCTCTATATTTGTTGTATTTATATACCGTCCTCCCCTGAGGCTCAGGGAAGTTTACATAAAGCATAGAAAACAGTAATAGGTATCCCCTGTGCAAGCACCGGATCATGTCTGACCCTTGGGGTGACGCCCTCCAGCATTTTCTTGGCAGACTCAATACTGGGTGGTTTGCCAGTGCCTTCCCCAGTCATGACCGTTTACCCCCCAGCAAGCTGGGTACTCATTTTACCGACCTCGGGAGGATGGAAGGCTGAGTCAACCTTGAGCCGGCTGCTGGGATCGAACTCCCAGCCTCATGGGCAGAGCTTTCAGAGTGCATGTCTGCTGCCTTACCAGTAGAACTATAACAGAGGTAACGGACTGTAACAATGCAAACAGGTCCAGAGCAGAACACATGGGTGGATTTCTGGGAGGGGTCCTTCAGTCCCTGTTTGTCACGCTTCGTCTCAACCAAATGCCTGGCAGAAGAGCTCCTTTTTGCAGGCCCTGCGGAACTGTTTTAGCTCCATCATGGCTTGACAAGAAGCAAAACTGCTTCAAAAGAAAAGAAACCATTTCAGACATTGAATAGTTTTAAATATAACTGTATTTAATCTATCATCAACCCCAGAACTGCAAAACTAAAAATGGAACAAAACCACAAAGGCTGTGAACATAGCGACATTAATGGAGCAAAATCTTCAGAGTCCTTCAAAAAGGGCACTCAGAACAGAACCAATCCTAACGAACACTGGAAGAAGAAAGTCCAAACTAGAACTTACAGAAGTGCAGGGCGGCTGCTTCTCCTCTGATACTTCAGGAGTTGACTTGCTGCTGCTCTGGAGTTCTGCCCTGGCTTAGGCCCACAAAGAAAATTGCAGTTTTCCCTCAGCCAAGTTCTGGGCCTTCTTCTCCCTCCTGCTGCAGGGGTAGGCCTTTTGCAACTAATATGTGAGCCACTGAACTTACTGCTCTTGCTAAGTCACCTTTGCTCCCAAGGCCTAAATCCTAAACTGATGGAAATTCTTAAAACAAAAAATCAAAACACAAGGATTTCAAGGTATCCTTCAGAGATAACTTCTCATGGTGTGCAAATATACACTAGAAAGGCCACAATGTACTTTTGCAAGAAAATCAGGTGGAACAGACAAGCAGAAAGTTTCAACTCATTCCCTGGATTCTGTTTCTCACTGCAAAACAAGCCCCAAAAGCCATTACAGAAGCAGTTTGCAGCCCGTTTGCAATTACAGAATGAAAGGTCATCAGCATCCAGGGCAAGCGATCGACAAAGAATGAATGCCCATCTTTATAACTGAAAACATACAAAACAAAGCACCATTTAGACCAACAAAGTGGAGTTCTGGATATAGGCTTTCTTATGTATGCGGATCTCTTCAGATATCTGATCTGAAGATGCTTCTACCCAGAATAGAACTTATGTGGTCTTAAGGGACTCAGTTCTGCTGCTTCAGACCAATAATTGATAATTGACACAATGTTTAATGACCTACAAAGTTTCTGCAGCCCAAACATGGGTTGTCATGAGTCCTTTCCTACGAATTAACACATATAAGTTCTCACAAAAGGTAATAAATATATATAGGAAATCCCAGCACAACTGTTGTACCATACAGTCATATGTTTGTGCATGATACATATTTGAATTCCTTGATTCCTGCTAATTCCTGCTAATTTTGCTCATTTCCTTTATGTAAAAGATTTCTAAGAAGCCTTTTAGTCCCATAAAAGCTCCACGTCATTTCCTTCACATCAGTGGTCCCCAACCTTTTTTAGGCTGGGGACCGGCAGGGCAACTGCCCCGCCCGCGCATCGCGAAAGTGCCGCGCATGCACGATTTCGGCCACACATGGCGCATGTGCGCATGCGCGGCCGCGGCCCTGATTCCCTCTCCCCCCCCCACAGTAAGAAGCTTCCTGGGCCGCAAGCTTGCGGCCTGGGAAGTTTTTTACTGCGGGGAGGGGGCGGGGAGAGGGAACCGCAGCCCGGCGCCATGGCCTTCGCAGCCCGGCACCAGGCCGCGGCCCGCAGGTTGGGGACCACTGCTTCACATGATAAGTTATTGCTAGGTAAGTGAAGGACAGAACTGGTGCAAAAAGGATACACAGACTGTTAAGCATGGCAGGACCCCTTCCTCACAGGCCGACACCCTGTCTTTCCTCAGCCAGTAGTACCGCTCAATAGTCTAGGCTTGTGCCAAAGCCAGACCCTGCAAAAACGATACAAGACACTGCTGGGAATAGCTCCATCTTGGACCCCCCTCTTTGGCTAGTCCTTCACTATAGGTTGGTACAGCTTGGTTTAGGAATGGCTTTCCTCCTTCTACCCCACTCCATTGTATTGTTGATTCAGTGGCCTGGTTAAAATCTGTTGGCCCAGGCAATCCTCTTTGTCTTTCACATATGACTCATGCTTGGCCTCTCTGCCAGGGGAAATCTCTCCCCCAACCTGAGCAGCTAGACCTATTGAGACATGATGGCTCCCTTTCTTAGACCCATTAATGTATAAGCCCATTAATGCCCATCCCTGGACCTGCCCATCATCCTGCTCCATGGAAAATTCCATCCTGTGCTCACCTGGTCTACATCACGTAGCCCCATCCCCCAAAACATATATAAACAGTGGCTTCACACAGCCACCTTGTGCTTTCTGATTTGGGACCCATTAGAAACACCCTTCATGCTGGTTCATGTTGCTGATCTCTGCCTCTCTACTCTTCAAGACTGATAATTATACTGAAACATCTTTTCCCTCTCTAGTTTTCCTTATATGACGGATTGCTTGTGTGCTAGATATATTTTTGCCTATTTTATTTTTTCCTTCCAATAAAGAATGTCATCATTTTTACTATATACCTGTTGCTTGCCTTGAGTTCTTAAGAGACTAATCACCCCATAAACCTTGGCAAACTACCCATTTCACTGTGTTACCACCTCTTGCTAAGCCTATACCCCAAAGCTGAACAGCTTTGTTGCAGGACACATGTGTAAGTGCATTTCTGGTAACAAGACACAAAGTTTTCAGTTTGGCATAACTGAGGCCACAGCTTTTATTGTTATTAAAATTAGCACAGGCAAACAAAAGATGGGGGTGGATCCAGAAGACCACCCCTCCCCATCCTGCAGTCGGTAGACTGCAGTACCTTGAATTGCTCCCTATTCTACCAGAAACCCTGCCTGTGGGGTCTGAGCAAAATGCCTGTCAAGCTCCACCTAACCAGACAAGAGTAAAGGATTACCATCACTTCACATTACTTGGACACTATACTCCTTTTGATGCAGCCCCAAATCTGGTTTGCCTTTTTAGCTAAAGAGTCACTCTGCTGACTCTTGTTCAGTGTATGGCCTACCAAGACCCCTAGATCATTTTTGCACATACTACTGTCAAGACAGGTCTCTCCCATCCTATAATGATGCATTTGATTTTTCCTATCTAAATACTTTTTTCACTGTTGAAATTCATTTTAGCCTAGTTTTCCAGCCTGTCAAGATTGTCCTGTATCCTGATTCTGTCTTCTGCTGAGTTTGCTACCCTTTCCAGTTTAGTATCATCTGCACATTTAATAAGCACCCCCTCTATTCCTTCATCCAAATCATGTATGAATATGTTGAACTACACAGGGCCCCAGAGAGATCCTTAAGTCACTTGTCACCTCTCTCTAAGACAGGCATTCGCTGGCAGGGGCTCCTGGGAAATGTAGTCCATGGACATCTGGAGGGCCGCAGTTTGACTACCCCTGCTCTAAGAGACTGAGGAACCATTCACAAGCACACTTTGGGTGCGTTCTGTCGACCAGTTATCAATAGATCTAATAGTAATAGGATCCATATCATATTTTACCAACTTGTCAACACGAGGGGAACAACACGAATAAGGGGAACCTTATCAAACCTTACTGTAATCTAGAAACGATATCGATAGCATCCCCCTGATCCAGCAGACTAGTAACTTCCACAGAAAAAGAAAGGGAACAACAAAAGAGGGAACAAAGTAACCGAAACTGGACACCAGCTGGGAACCTAAAAGGTTGAGCAGCAGAAGAATATATTCTCCATTAACATACAAATGTTTATAATTTAAGTGCACATATAATTAATGTGTACACCTGAAATTATAAAACGCCATTAGTCACACACTTAAGCACAAATCCAAAGCATATTGACACATGGACAGATGACAAAAAACAACAAAAACACGTTTGAACTCCTCTTGCTGCCTTCTTCGGTGGTCTAATATTTAAATACAGTCATGTGATATAATAATAGGGACTATAAGGTGATAAGAATATAAATGAAGAGACTCCCACACTTATGAAATGTGTCTTGGAGCCCCCAATTAAAATATTTATTCTTCAAAGTTCCACTGTTATTTAAGCCCTCTCTCAGCCTGAGTGTATTCCCACGTTTCTCATAGAATGCTGGAGGCTCCTTAAAGTAGGTGAAGCCCAGCCCAAAGTATCCAGCTCCAAACCGAAACCACCAAGATTGGGCAGCCTACCCCTGCTCCTGCCAATGCTCATTATCAATGCAGCCCCCCAATAAAACTGCCCTAACATCACTCAACCACCAATCCAATCTCCAATCTGGTAGGTAATGCTATCTGAGCGGAACAAGGCCTCCTGCCAAGAGATGATTTTTGGCTCAATGCTGCACTGTGATCCATCATCCAAGTTGCAGCAAATGCCTTGCAAACCTTTTGCGTGGCCAGGTCGGCCTTTCTGGAATACAAGGCTCCCCTCCAAGAGTGATGTTCCAGCAAATCAGCCCATAAAACAGAAGTCCCTGGGCACTGCTGCTGAAGGAGAAGCGAATCCTTCATGCCCATCAATGACAAATCCAGTCTTGAAATAGTAGTCATGTTGTTCCCGCCAAGCTGAATGATGATGACCTCCGGGTGACCAAACTTCTTCAAAAGAAGATTGATTACAGGTGAAAGTGAATCCCATAGTCTCTTACAGACCCCATTATTAGTATTAACTATTATTATTATAATTATCATGATTTTATTTTATTTTCCACCACTCCTGGGAAACTGTCTCGTAGCAGGTTACAACAGTAAAATACCATAACAATCTCAATTAACCCCATTAAAATCCCCATTATAAAGTAAAAAAGTTGAAAGACACAAGATGATGGTAGGCTTTAGTGAACCCCAAAAGCCCCGCTCTGTTGCTGTCATGGCAGACCTCCAGCATTTCTCTGCATCGGGAGGCCGGGACATAGACCTCGCCACCCTTCGACCACAACCCATTGCTCTCTTCCAGAATTTGTAATCCCGTTGGTCTGCCTCCACTTGGGCGGGCATTTGAAACCAGGCATCTAGATCCTGCTCTGGAGGGGCCCCTCAGGAGTAGGTTTCATCCAGGATTACCGAGTCTAGGCCCCTCTTGAAGGCCTGCACTTTTGCACCGTCGTTTAGGGCACAGAATCGACTGAAGAGAGGGTGGAGGTCGCCAATGAGTTCATCCAGTGGCCAGCCCTTTTGGCATGGATTTTGGCGTTCCAACTGGGCCCTTTTCCCATGGGATGAGTCAGTGAAGGAGGCCCAGAGGGTGTCCCCGAACCACTGAACATTGGCAAGTTCAGGACCTGCAACTCATGGAGGTCTACCCCCCACTCGGCCGCTTTTCCCTCCAGGTTGGTCCCTAGAGTGCGAACGGCATCCACTTTTGATCAGAAGGTGCCCCCAGTCTAAGATAAAGAGGTTAATCTGTACCAAGAAGTAAGCCAAAGCAATGTGCCCCCTCTGGGTAGGAGTGGTAGTTTCCTGGAGGGAAAATCTTGGGGTTCCAGTGGGTGGACCCATCATGGAGGATGGTGCGGCTGCTGTGGTGGGGACTGGGCTCCCGCCACGAGTTTCAACCCCAATGGTTAAAGTACCAGCGGCTCGAGCTGCACTAATGGGGGCTGGGGGTGAATGGGCAAATCCTTGTGCTTGAACCGCTGGGGAAGTGGGGGGTGACGTATCAGTGCTCCCCACCATAGCTAGAGCACTGGACTGTACCCTTCCATCCCCCCAGCTGCACAATTCCACTCCCCCAGCCTGATGGTGCTTGGGTGTGCTTAGACAAGTGTTGGAAGTATCTAGGCAGAGCCCAGGTAGGGCACAGAGACAGAGGTTCTGTGGTCCACAATAATCCTTCGTACTGGATCGGCCGCCCCCTCGGCAGGATCTGGCCCTGGCATCAGGCTGCTCATCCCCTGTCTGCCCCCGCTGCATGGTACGGGCTGAGTTGGAAGCAATTCCAGGCGCATTGCAGTGGCTCATATGCCCTGATGTAACCCAGATGTTTTCGTTTGACACCTCAAGGTTAATTTCCTGCTGTTGTATTTTATACATACCAACCTCTGCAAACATGCCTCCCCTCCTCTTCCTTATTGGCCTCTATTTCCTTCCCCTTTTGGTCCCTTAGGTCCCACATCTTCCCGTCCCTTGATGTTTCAGACAGCATTTCTGCCGCTTACCACTCTGCGCCACAAGAGGCTCGAGGTTAAGATACAGAGTGTTTAACAGAAATACAAATTAAATTTTAAAACTCAGCAGCTTCACTTAGTGCAAACTCACTATCCAACAGTAACCATAAAAACCCAAACTGTTAGGTGTTCTCTCACTTGCTGTTAGAAAACAGAAAACCCAAATCTTTAGTTGTAGGAGATTGTGTCCTTTCTCAGAGCACGATGGCTAAGAATTCTGCTACGTGTTCCGTTACTGTCTGTTAATAACTTTTTATTATCATGAGCAGATGATTTTTCAGTCTGCAAGAGAGGACCTAACAAGGAAGAGTGCTGGTTATAAAAGAAAGGGCAAGAAAAGAGTATGTGAGAGATGGATTCAGGTTCACCAGCACGGCAAGAACACGTCTTTGGTTGCAAGGAATGTTCTGATATCTCAGGACTGTCTATGGAAAAACATCCATTCTAGCCAGCATGAAAACTCAGTCATGGAAAGGGTTTAATAAACGGGCAAAGTACCGAGGAACAGATTTCTCAGGAAAAGGAAAGCCAAAGAAAGAGGAAGAGCAAATCTGGCTGGCTCCAGGATGGGGAATTTGTTTTCTTGATTATTAAAAATATATATAAGGGTAGCCCCATTTGGCCAGTGAATTAATATCTATGCCCAAAGTTTTTATTTTCTGGCAGACTAGGGGCAAAGCCCGTTGTACCCAGGAATAGACAGGGCACTGGCACTCATGTCTGCCCTGTGGCTTTCCTGGGTGCTGACCCCCCCGCCCCGCTGGATCTTGAGATCCAGCATCTTGGAGGTGATTAAACAGTAGGAGACTCTATTCTCAAGAGCCCAGATTGATCCTCCATCTGGGTTGCCAACTTCTAGGAAGGGGGCTGGAGATCTTCAGGAATAACACCTGATCTCCAGGCACCAGTTCTTCTGGAGAAGACAGCTAGGAAGGAGGGAGGGCAGAGGCCACGCGGGGTCCCTTGGGGCTGGTGGGAAGCCTTTACTCCTTCTCCCACCCTCAAACTTTAAGAAACATTCCTAACCCAGGGGTCACCAACATCCAGGTGCGGCTTTGTTCCCCACAGGGGTCCAGGGATGCCAGCCTTCAGGGGGGACCTGGGGATCCCCCAGGAGGACAGTCCTTCATCAGAATACAGAGATGAGTTCCCCTAGAAAAAAGGGCTGCCTGGTGTAGGGGGGGAGGGGGGACCTGGGCATCCTCCAGAATGGCAGTCCGTTCCCTTGGAGACAAAGGCTGACCAAAAGGAACTCAGTGGGGCTGGCTCTGCTTCCCCCTTACCCAACTTCTGCATTAGGAGAACTCACTGGAGCAGGCTGTTCTCCCCCCCCCCCCAACTTCTACACCAGGGAAAGTCACTGGGTACAGCCTGTGCTTGTCCCCCCCCCACTAGGGAAACTCACTGGGTGCAGCCTGTGCTTGTCCCCCCCACCAGGGAAACTCACTGGGTGGAGCCTGTGCTTGTCCCCCGCCACCAGGGAAACTCACTGGGTGCCGCCTGTGCTTGTCCCCCCACCAGGGAAACTCACTGGGTGCAGCCTGTGCTTGTCCCCCCCCCACCAGGGAAACTCACTGGGTGAAGCCTGTACTTGCCCCCCCCCACCAGGGAAACTCACTGGGTGGAGCCTGTGCTTGTCCCCCCCCACCAGGGAAACTCACTGGGTGCCGCCTGTGCTTGTCCCCCCACCAGGGAAACTCACTGGGTGCAGCCTGTGCTTGTCCCCCCCCCACCAGGGAAACTCACTGGGTGAAGCCTGTACTTGCCCCCCCCCCACCAGGGAAACTCACTGGGTGCAGCCTGTGCTTGTCCCCCCCCCCACCAGGGAAACTCATTGGGCCCAGCCTGTGCTTGCCCCCCCCACCAGGGAAACTCACTGGGTGCAGCCTTTGCTTGTCCCCCCCCCCACCAGGAAAACTCACTGGGTGCAGCCTGTGCTTGTCCCCCCCCACCAGGGAAACTCACTGGGTGCAGCCTGTGCTTGTCCCCCCCCCACCAGGGAAAGTCACTGGGTGCAGCCTGTGCTTGTCCCCCCCCACCAGGGAAACTCACTGGGTGCAGCCTGTGCTTGTCCCCCCCCCACCAGGGAAACTCACTGGGTGCAGCCTGTGCTTGTCCCCCCCCCACCAGGGAAACTCACTGGGTGCAGCCTGTGCTTGTCCCCCCCCACCAGGGAAACTCACTGGGTGCAGCCTGTGCTTGTCCCCCCCCACCAGGGAAACTCACTGGGTGCAGCCTGTGCTTGTCCCCCCCCACCAGGGAAACTCACTGGGTGCAGCCTGTGCTTGTCCCCCCCACCAGGGAAACTCACTGGGTGCCGCCTGTGCTTGTCCCCCCACCAGGGAAACTCACTGGGTGCAGCCTGTGCTTGCCCCCCCCCCCCGGGAAACTCACTGGGTGCAGCCTGTGCTTGTCCCCCCCCCACCAGGGAAACTCACTGGGTGCAGCCTGTGCTTGTCCCCCCCCCACCAGGGAAACTTCCTCCTTTCCTTCCCCCCCCCCCCCTTCTATGTCACTGAAGCTCATTGGAGCAAGCTGTGCTTTCCCTCCCCCCCCCCCCAACTTCTACTACTAGGGTAACTCATTGGGGCAGGCTGCGATCCACTACCCTAACTTTTACACCAGGGCCATTCACTGGGTGCAGCCTGTGCTTCTCTCCCCCCCCCCCATTTCTACAGCAGGCGTGCTAACTGGGGCAGGCTGTGCTCCCCCCCCCCCACACACATACACCACTTCTACATTTTGACCACATATTATTAATATGATCATTGAGGACAGGGCAGTGACAGTTTCACCCTGAGCACAGGGAATGGTATAAAAGAAATATAGAGCTTTCAGTTGGAGTCAGTTGGATGGGGGGCTGTGGGGCGGCGCTGGCTGTGTCGGGACCGAACGGCCGCTTGGGCCCCCAAACGCCCCACCCCCGTTGTCACAGCAGGGCAGAGCCACGTCCTCTGTCTTCCTCCCCGCTTGGGCCCCACACCGGAGGCCCTTCCCCGGGGCCACCCTGGGCGCTGAGCCTGCCACGAAGGCGCTGTCAGGCTGCTTTGCACTTGGCGCCAGTCCCTCACCCAAGCTGACCGGACGAAACCTCAATTCGCTGAGCCAAGCAATCTGACCAATTCTGTTTTGTTTCACTCGAAAGGCTTTCTCCAGCAAAACCAAGGGACCAGCACAATTCCCATTGTTGAATGTGTTTTTTCCAATTTCAAAGGATTTTACTTGTCAAAATATTTAAGTAGGGAAATATTTCTGTACAAGTAAAATATCTAAGAATAGCGACTTCCACTTTTAAGCAATGCATGGGAAGAATAACAGAAAAAACCCTTTGCGTAACATTTTAAATTACATAGGAATCCTTGTATTGGAAAGTGTGGGTAGTAGAATCAAAGAATAATCATGGAATCATAGAGTTGGAAGTCATCTAGTCCAACCCCCATCTAGTCCATGGGTCATCTAGTCCAACCCCCTGCACTATGCAGGACACTCACATCTCAATCGCTCATCCACTGTATGTCATGCCACAGATTGCCAGGCATTCTGGCATTTTTGCTGTCCTTTTGAACTCAGGCTGTAACATGTTTCACATGCACTCTGAACCTGTCACCATAAAACCTGCATGCTTCTCCTTCCTCCTATCTGGTGCCCAAATTCCCTTCTGTCTCCCCTTGATGTTCTCAGCGGGACCTTCTTATCTCTTCCGCCTTAAAAGTCCTTGTAGAATGCAGAGACGAAACAGAGTTGTTACAATTTAGATCAAAAGTGGGGCCATCTGGGCCTAGTCTGCACACATGAGATAATGCACTTTAGAAGTAGATTTTCCTGTTCTGCACAGGAAAATCCAGCCACGAAAGCACATTGAAAGTGCATTATCTAGGCCTAGGCTCAGCCTGAGGATCTTCGCAACCTTTCTCGATCCTGCTCTCCCGCCACAATTCCTGTGCCCCCCTCCCCTTTGGTACGGGTCCTAAAAATGTACCACTATGCCTATGTCCATTGTCTTTGCCAAGAAGTTTGCTCTATGCTTCTTGGCTGCCTTCAGTTTTTTATTGCCTATTCAATAAAGCTTTTCTTTGGATTTCACCTGGAGACC
This sequence comes from Paroedura picta, assembly GCF_049243985.1. Classification (NCBI taxonomy): domain Eukaryota; kingdom Metazoa; phylum Chordata; class Lepidosauria; order Squamata; family Gekkonidae; genus Paroedura; species Paroedura picta. Next base: position 78,835,028 of record NC_135377.1, on the reverse strand, counting down.
TCGGATGCTTGCTTTGAGAGGACTTTACTAGCTGAACTCTGCCCAGTTCATGACACTGTCACCTGCCACCCCCTTTGTGCCTTCACAGAATCAGCCTCTCTGTCAGATGGCTCTCCAGCCTCTGTCTAAAAATCTCCAAAAATGGAGAACCCACCACCTCCCGAGGAAGCCTGTTCCACTGAGAAACCGCTCTAACTGTCAGGAACTTCTTCCGGATGTTTAGACGGAATTTCTTTTGCATTAATTTCATCCCACTGGTTCTGGTCTGTCCCTCTGGGGCAAGAGAGAACAACTCTGCTCCATCCTCCATATGGCACCCTTTTAAATACTTGAAGATGGTTATCAGGTTATCTTGAAACTCTTTGAACTCTATTAAATCAAATTGTTTCCTCTCCTAATTCACAGCAATTTATATTTGTTTCCTGTGTTATCTATTCCACTTAGTATTTCTGGAAAGGGCTTGGAGGAGGAGCGTGTCTCATGGCTTAAGTGCCACTCAGCACTTGACGCTCACTCAGGGCAGCTGTCCCACCCCTGAGTGCCTCCTCCTCCAACCGACTTGCCTGTCTGTCCAGTGGCCAGCCAATCACCTTCCGTCCCGCACCCATGACCACCCTCTCCTCTTTCCACTTCCCTCCCAGGCTCAGAGGCTGCAGATCCCAGCCGCGTGAGAGCTGCCCCTAACAGCTGCCTGCAGCCTTTCCAGGTCCCGGTGGGCGGGAGGATTCTTCACCCACCCCACCCCACCCCACCCCACCCCACCCCACCCCACCCCACCCCACCCTAATCTAGCGCTCATTATATTCCTGAATACAATGGGCTTGGCCCCTAGTTCAGTATATTTTGTGAAGAACTGTAAAATAAGACTAACACGTCAGGGACTATGAAGAGCCACAGGGGGAGGGGGGACACACACATGGAAATCCTCTCAAATCTACCCCCTCCAGCATCCCCAGAGCTCCAGCAGCTGTTTTCCCTCAGACAACATGAAGCCACCGCATAAGAAATCAGATCACTGGTTTGCCTCCTCAGATGAGAAGCCCCTCTCCAGGGGCTAAGTAAGGGGGAGATCTTTTACACCACTTCCTACTTTATTCCAGTAACAAGAGATGCCAGGAATGAACTGCGAGACCTTCTGCGTTCAAAGCAGATGCTCGACCACTGAGGGCCTCTTGCGAGATATTGAGTCCTTATCAAGCTGTGTTTTCTATTTTGTCTTTAATCTCATAAACACTTTGGCCTTGTCTATGGATGGTCCCATCGTGCTGCTACATTATCCATTATCCACACGCAAGCCACCTGCTATCTTTCTGACTAAGTAGGCTGATGATTAAATAAATAACATTAATTAGTAATGTACATTCCTGGCTGTGGACTGGCACAAATGATAGAGTCAGCCCTTGAGCTGCGTGGGCTTCAGCCCTGTCTGCACGTAGTCTGCTGCCAGAAGCGGTGGCTTTTGCGGATACTGCAATGACCCCACATTGGGTGATCCCTGTGCACCCCATGAGGGAAATCTAACTGCTAGTCTCTCTAAACACTGGAGAAGATTTAGTTCAGGGGGCTGTTCATCTAAAGCTTTTCCAGATGGATTTTCTCATCAGAAGACCCCTCCCACCAGACTTTTCTTGACCCCACCTCATATGAGGCGAAGAAAAGAACAACTGGGTAGATTTTAGAACTTCTTTTGTGTGCTAGTTCCCCTAGCTTTGAGAGAATATTTGAATTCAGCTGAAAGCAGCCCCAAAATCGGTATGCTGACTGGAATAACAATTTTGCTAAATGAGTTCAGATAAGGAGCCGCAGAGATGCCATGAGAATGTGCCTGGTTTCTACAGGCAGCCACCTTGCACAGGACTGGAATTCATAAGTAAGAGGAAGACGGTCCTTATTTATGCATTCTGTGAGGATTTCACTGATGCAGGAAGTGGTGGGGGCTACAAGCCCAGACAGTAGCGCACAATCCTAAGAGACAGCTTTATTTATTTTTAATTTGATTTATTCACCACCTTTTTCTGACAGCAGACTTGGGGCTTCAAGAGGAGATTGGAGACACCCATGGCACAGAGGTCCATGGGTGGCTATTAGCCACAAGGTATAGATGGATCACTCTGGGGCAGTTATGCTTGGGGGGACATCAGTGGGAGGATTTCTGGAGTTCGGGCCCTGCTGGTTGGCCTCCTGATGTCACCTGGGTCTTGACCACTATGTGACGAAGAGTGTTGGACTTGATGTGCCACTGGCCTGACCCAACATGGCTTCTTTAATGTTCTTAACCCCCACACATGGACACTGTTTGCAGGCACTGTCATGCCAGAAGACCCCACAAACTCACACACTGGAAAATCCACATAACAATCCCATAAGTCCCCCATCCCATCTCCTCATATCCTACTACAGCATATCCTACTGAGGGTATTCACTGGGGATGTCCAGCCTAGGGCCTATAGAGGGCCAATACAGGGAGGGAACTGATCTTTCAATCTGGCCTCAACTAAACACCTGGTGGAAGAGCTCCGTCTTACAGGCCGTGCGGAACACTGATAGCTCCCTCAGGGCCCTCAGCTCTTCCAAGAGTCATTCCACCAAGTTGGGGCCAGGACTGAGAAGGCCCTGGCCCTGGCCAAGGCCAGGTATGCCTCCCAGGGGCCAGAAACAACCAGCAAATTCATACCCACAGAGCGAAGAGTCCTGTAGGGGGCATAAGGAGACAAGCGGTCCTTCAGATAAGTGGGATTCAGGCAACGGATGGCCTTAAAGTTCAAAACCAAAACCTTGAACCTGATTGGGAAGTCAACTGGTAACCAAGGCAGCTACCTCAGCATAGGCTGGGCGTGGCCACTCCAACATGAGGCAATATGTTAGATGTTAATTAGCGGAAAATGAACGAAGGGCAAATCTGTACACATTTCCACCTCTGGGGAATTAAGAGGCTTAATTAATGGTCTTAAGTGTGCTACTGAACTCTGATTTTTTGTGCTACTTCAGTCCAACACAGCTACCCACTTGAATCCATCTTAAATATATAACATCTTTATTGAGAACCTGCATTGTATAAAACAATTTATAATTTAACATTCAACTTTCCGTACTCAGCATCTCAGGGTTTTGTTGTTGTTGTTTTGTTTGTTTTTCTGCACTGTGGCTCCATTTTTCTACTGTGGGTGCAGTTGAGGGTGGGAGGAGCCTCTGGGCTCTAGTTGATGGCTGGTTCACTTGTCTTAATTGAAAGCCTAGTGGCAGACCCTGCAGAATTGTTTTAGCTTCAGCAAGGCCCTGATGCTGTCTGGGAACTAATTCCATCAGCTGGGGGCCAAGACCAAGAAAGCCCTGGCTCTGATCAACAACAGACAAGCTTTCTTGGGGCCAGGGATCACTAGTTTGTTGGTGCTGGTGAAGCGTAGTGCTCCTTGGGGGGACATAGGTAGGGAGGTGGTTTCTTCAGGGCCTTGAAGGTGATTACCAGAACCTTAAGCCTCATCCGGTACTCAACTTAATCAGTGTAGCTGTTAGATTATGGGCCGGATGTGGGCCCTCCAAGGTATTCCTGTAAGGACCCTGGCTGCTGCATTCTGCACCAGTTGAAATTTCTGGATCAGGGATAAGGGAGGCCCACATAGAGCGAGTTGCAGAAATCAAGCCTAGAGGTGACTGTCACCTGGATCCCTGTGGTTAGTTGTCCTGGGACCAGGTAGGGCACTAGTAGCTTGGCATGGTGTAGATGGAAGAACGCTAGCCATGCTACTCTGGTGACCTGCTCCTCCATGGAGAGGGAGCTGTCGAAGGTCATGCCCAGGTTCCTGGCTGAATGTGAAACTGACAGGTCAGGCTTTCGTCCAGGTCAGGCTTTCATGCTTCCTCACCTGGGCCTTTCCTACCAAACCTCAGGACCTCTGTCTTTGAAGGATAAAGCTTCAGACGCCTCTGCTTGAGCCAACATGTCACTGATTCCAGACATCTGGCTAATGAGTCCGGAGATGGTATATTCCTAGCATCTAGGGGTGTTTGGGAGAAGTTGCATTATTTTAAATGGCCATGGCTCTAAATGGCTCACATCTCTAAAAGCATTAATCAAGCTATCTGTACCCTTTGGCAACGTTTCTTCTTGATTTAGCAAAAAGCCTAGTTTTATACAAGAGTCAAATTAGCGGAGTCCCTTGTGTGATAGGATTAAATCTGAATCTGCTGTTGTAGTATCACTTTATTGATTTACACCATGGAAGACAAATCTAGAATGCCTCTCCAGGGGTTATGTTTTTTCAGCTAAAAAGAGTCCTATATAAAGGGCCAAAAAACAAATACAAGCGAAAAATAAACCTGAAACTGCAAAAAAAACTTGTAGTTAACATACTTGCTTAAGTAGTAGGTAGCAATTCATTGTGTGACAAGGCTAAATATGAGAAATAAACAAACAAAACACACACACATACTCAAATGGATGAGCAAAATGGTGCTATCTCGACTTAAAAACATAGGACCATAAAAAGTGCCCTTCTGGGGTCCCCCTCATCCAGCATGCTGTCTTACACAGTGGACAACCAGTCCCTCCAGCCAGCAATGGTCATAGAGACTGTGACCTTCCCCTAATAAGAACACTAGAAGAATCCTGCAGGTCAGACTAGTGGTCCATCTAGTCTAGCATGCTGTCTCATACCGTGGCCAACAGGGCATAGAGGCCTAAGCCTTTGTGTGAACTTAAGAGCTCTGCTGGATCAGACCACTGGTCCAGCAACCAGTTCTTCTGGAGGGCAACAACAGACATAGAGGCCAAGTCTTTCCCCTGATGTTGCCTTCTGGTTCTGGAATTCAGAGGATTAGTTCCCCTCAGCCACCATGGCTAGTAGCCATTGATCGACAATATCCTTGTGAATCCCGAGACAGGCTCTGATGCAGCGTAACTAACCTACTTCATTCAAAGCACTCAAAAGAACATTGTATGAACAGACTGGGTCCCATTTACTTCAGTGTTATGGAAACGCTTGTCAGTATATCACTATAGCATATGCAGAACTTTCCCTGCTGGTGCTGAAGTATATGCTTATGTTAAAGCTGAAACCCATGGAGAGTTGGTGAAACACATTGGGAAAATCCTTGTCAGTTCCCAGCTGCGAAAAAAACCAAATACACTGGATGCCTACGAAGGGGATGGACCATTAGTAAAATGGCTGATGGAGGGGCAGGGCCACTCACAAAATGGCCATAGGATGGGCATCCAATCACAAAATGTTCAGAAGTGCCAACCCAATGTGAAGGCTGCTGCTTCCAAATGGCTGCAGATCCAAAGGTGATGCCTCCTGAGATTTTCAGAAGGACCTCCTGCTCCAGGCAAGTAGAGGAGAGCCACGACTGGCTCTGCTTTGGTTTCAGTTCTCAAAGAAAAGGTCAGGTTCTCTTCCATCCACAACCACGACAAAAGGGTTGCAAAGTCCAGAGACATAAGATGGTCTGTTTCCAGCATAAAACGGAGAGTACATAGCTACGGCGTACCTGCTGTGGACGAGCTCAGAGCTTTTGCTTTCTGTCAGCAAGGTAGAGAGCAACCTGAATCCCCTCCCCCACACTGTTTTTACCATGTTCCATTGAAGACCCTTTTGAGTCCCCCCATCCCAAGGACAAGACTTGAGTGAACATCAGGAGACAGATTGGCAGACACGTGGAGCAAGCCATTGTGGTGCAGTGGTTAAGGGTGTTGGACTAGGCCACCAGTGGACCGACTGTTGCTCTCCAGACGTCCATGGACTACAGTTACCATGAGCCCCTGCCAGCCACAGTTTGCCCACTCCTGGACCCAGATTCAGGTCCCAACTTGTGCCATGAAAGTTTGCTGGTGATGCTGGGCCAGTCACCCCCTCTCAGCCTAAGCTGCCTCACAAGGTTGTTGTGAGTATAAAAAGAAAACAAGCAAGATTTCAGTTGCCTTGGGCCCCCACGGGGGAGAAAGGGGGTGTTTTTCAAGCTGCCTTCTCAGCTCCTGCCCTTCTACCTGAGGCAGAGCCACTGAGGCACAGTAAACGTTAGGGGAGGGAGTGAGAGGTGGGCAATGGAGGTCTGTAGTTACGTTACCTCTGGGGGTGTGGCAGGGAGGTGTGGCCACCTGACATCACTTCTGGGGATCCTTGAAGCTTGAAAATTTATTTCAGGGGTTCCTCCACAGTCAAAAGGTTGAAAAAGGCTGATCTAGACTCTTGCCGGAAAAGTCTCCTGCAGAGCCACCCTTCAGAAAGAGGATCTGGAATCCATCCCCACAATCCTTTCCCCATTTTGGTGGAAACTTCATCACAATACACGACTGTCACAATTATCTTTGAAATACACATACAAATCACAAGATTGTGTCTCATTTTTCTTGTCCTCGGCGAATTCAATATTCACTGCTTCCTGTCATGAAAAAAGAAGAGTCAATCTTTCCCCTGTAGAAATTATTTCTCTTTCATGTATATTATTGCATTAGAATAGTTCCAGGCTGTTATAAACCGGCCTCTTCCCATAGTGAGATTTCTCCCCGCAAGGGGAAAAGTGAATAAACAATGTTCCAATCTTCATTTTGCACCCTGCTAACTTGTGACAGCAGGAAAGGATTGTGAAGATAATTGAATTCCTTGCAAATTATCCCAATATAATAAAACATGTAACTGTGTTATTTTTCAACAACTGTATATCCTCCGAATATCCTCCCTCTAATTGCATGGCAGCACAAGTGATGATGACAGAGTTCCTTGTGAACTCCTTCCTGGTTGAACAGAAGACCCCGAGTGTCATTCTGTAAGAAGGGGGGGGGGGTGGCCATACATTCATCCACGAGGCTCCATTCCATCCCAGAAATAGTGTCCTGTCTGATTCACACAGGATAGAAATGACCAGGGGTGGAGTAGCCAAAAACACGTGCAGTAGAAAATGACATCTGGGCCATAAAAATTCAGGGGGTTACAAACAGTGATGGGACAACATTCCCGAGTTGTCCACACCTGTGGAAAATGTGTTTTTGAAAAGAGGAAGTAGTACCAGCTAATTTCAGAACCCCTTGAACTTGAGCCTCATTTATTTGTTTGTTGCCACCATAGGACAAGGATCTGTTACTGAAACTGAGCCGTGGCAATCAGGTCATCTCTTGGACCTCTTGGGCAGCCATTTTGTTTCTGGCCCATGTGGGAACTCCAGATGTGTGTGCCATCTCAAAAAAAGTTGGAAGCCCTTGATTTAGGTGGTCACAGATAACACATTTTCTCTATTCTATATTACCCCTATATGCAATATGCTGTTGTTGTTGTATTGTTATTATTATTATTTTAGATTTATCTCCCACCACTCCCGAGCCAGCTCATGGCAGGTTACAACTCATAAAAACCCCGTTTAAAAAACCCCAATCTTTATACAACTTTCGCTGTATTCATATTTGGCTAAGGGCTAAGTGGGCAGAGAGTGGGTGGGGCCCATCCGGGTGCCTTCCGATTAGCCCCTCACCAGGACAGACAGCAGTTCTAGCCAATCGGGTGAGGGCACAATCTAGGCCCTCCGCAGGACAGGCCAGGAAGCGATGGGGGAAGCGGCAGGACACCATGAGTAAAGAAGGAGGCTTTCCCCTCGGTGTGCTTCTAGGCCCAAGGGGAAGGCCGAGCCGCCGCTGGGGGGAAGGGGGAAGGCCGAGCTGCCGCCAGGAGGGAGGGACGGGGGAAGGAGGCCTTTCAAAGCCCATTCTCACAAACGGGCTTGGAATCTAGTAAACACATAATCCCCAACATGGCAGAAACCTGTCCCCATCCCCCGCTATTAGAGGGGGGGAGGGAGGTGGATGCAATACTCATCCCTGGAGGGGGAGCGTAGATCTACCTTGCTGCTAAATTCAGACTATTCTGAATTTGTGGGGAGGAATGGTTCATAAATCTCAAGTAATATAATAATAATATTAGTCAAGAACATTTTATCTGGCTAAACGTCTCTCAGCACACAGTCCTAATGCCACCTGCCTCACAACTTGAAGCAGCCTGTCACTCGAGCATTGTGCTTCAGTGAAGAATTCCGGGTACTTCCGCACTTGGGGCCTGGCTTTTGAAGTGCTCTCCATCACAGCGACTCTGTGGATTTCCCAGGGCAAGAGACACTTAGGGGGGTTGCCATTGCTGCCTCCGTGTCGCAACCCTTGGAGGGCTCCCATCCAAGTACTGACCAGGGGTGACCCTGCTTAGTTTCCAGGATCTGGAGGGATTGGGTTGGCCTGAGCTATCCTGGTCAAGGATAACTAAACATTAGCAGAAAGTTTTTTTTAAAGGAAAAACACCCTGGGCATGTGAATGCCAAATAGATCTGAGTCCGAGTAGATCTGAGTCAGAATATATGCTTTCCACAGAATCCCAGAAGTTGGATCCATGCTCATTGTAAACAGGTAAAAGAAATTGTGTGTAAGGTGCATGGAATCATTAAAAATTGGGCATCTCTGGTGCTGAGAGATGTTTGTTTACTTCAGGAATTCAGCACACCTATTTGCTGTTCCCCTAATAGCATTTCTTTTTTATAGTTATATCACTGAGGAAAGTTGTAGAAACGTGTAACTAGTCAGTCACGTTTCGACATATATTGAATATGATTGGGATTAAAGGAGTTACTGCTATCCATTACTATGTAGCCTGTGTGCCCGCTTGCTGCTTGCTGCCATTGCTGGCAGGTCACTGTCTCCAGGGGGTGGGAGAATTATGCTGGGAATGCTTGGCACATTTACCAACTGGGGAATTTCCTCACCTAGATAAAACATCTCCATTTCACCACACAAGCCATGTCAGGTTGATTTATACAGTCACAGACCAGAATGCAGATAAAACTTTAAAACTTTTAGGCCACACCAGCCTCTGAGAGGACCCTTAGACCAACTGGCAATTTAATCTGAAGTGAGAGTCATCATAAAAACCAACAAGATAGCTTACTCCATGAAATGACAGAAAAGCAAGATTCTTTTCTTGTTCTCTTCTGTGTTTGATTCTTTTCCCCCATCTACTTTAATCAGTATGACTGAAATTTATGTGCTGAATATGTATACAAACAATATAAGGAAAAGATCACTTTGAAGGGTGGAGAAAGCAGCAATAACTAAACTAATATAAATTATATCTGCCAAGGCATAAATTAGGAAATATGCTGTGTGCGTAATAAATCAACTAACACCATTACTGTCCACAAAGTTATTCAGAAAGTTAAACAGAAATTATTCTGTTTCCAACTTCACAGATAAGTGGCCCAATTTACCTTGAAACATTTTATTTCTCAAATAAGAATATGTTTAGCATAGGAACATCATTTTAAAAGACACAGAATTATACATGCAAGTCTTATTGACCATGGATTGCTCATTTTCATGGCAAAGGAAAGCTGGAGATCTTCTTGCCATAGCAAAGCAAAACTCTCTTCCCAAGTACAAGATGAAATGGCATGCCACTATAAGCCTAAGATTTGTACATTTGTGGTTTTCACAATTTTTCCATTTCAAAAACAAAGTATTGCATGTAACAGGGGGTCTGGATGTGACAAACTCTTTATGAAGGGCCTGCATCACTTGTTTGATTATTTGCGACAGTGGATTGTGTGCAAATGCTCACTTCTCCATCATGGATGTTGATGTGTTCTGTTTTTTCTCCCCACACCCATTCTAGAATCATAGAACCATAGAGTTGGAAGGGGCCATGCAGGCCATCTAGTCCAACCCCCTGGTCTACGCAGGATCAGCCCTAAGCATCTAAAAGCATCCAAGAAAAGTGTGTATCCAACCTTTGCTTGAAGACTGCCAGTCACGAGTGGGAGCTCACCACCTCTTTAGGCAGCCTATTCCACTGCTGAACTACTCTGACTGTGAAATTTTTTCCCCTGATATCTAGCCTATATCGTTGTACTTGTAGTTTAAACCCATTACTACGTGTCCTCTCCTCTGCAGCCAATGGAAACAGCTTCCTGCCTTCCTCCAAGTGACAACCTTTCAAATACTTAAAGAGGGCTATCATGTTCCCTCTCAATCTCCTTTTCTCCAGGCTGAACATTCCCAAGTCCCTCAACCTATTTTCATAGGGCTAAGTCCCTTGGCCCCAGATCATCCTCATCGCTCTCCTCTGTACCCTTTCAATTTTATCTACATCCTTCTTGAAGTGAGGCCTCCAGAACTGCACACAGTACTCCAAGTGTGGTCTGACCAGTGCCGTATACAATGGGACTATGACATCTTGTGATTTTGATGTGATGCCCCTGTTGATACAGCCCAAAATGGCATTCACCTTTTTTACCGCTGCATCACACTGCCTGCTCATGTTTAGTTTACAATCCACAAGTACCCCAAGATCTCGTTCACACACAGTGTTACCTAGAAGCGTATCCCCCATCCAGTAGGCATGCTTTTCATTTTTCTGGCCCAGATGCAGAACTTTACATTTATCTTTATTAAACTGCATCTTGTTCTCATTTGCCCATTTTTCCATTGTGTTCAGATCTCGTTGAACTCTGTCTCTATCTTCCGGAGTATTTGCCAGTCCTCCCAATTTGATGTCATCTGCAAACCTGATGAGTAGTCCCTCCACCCCCTCATCTAGATCATTAATAAATATGTTAAAAAGTACCGGGCTGAGCCCCGAGCCCTGAGGTACCCCGCTACTCACCTCTCTCCAGTCTGATGAAACACCATTGACAACAACTCTTTGAGTGCGGTTCTCTAAGACAAATCCATGCTGACTTCCTTAGATCACCAAATTGTCCTATCTGCTCCATTATCTTCCCTACAACAGAGGTCAGACTCACTGGTCTGTAGTTTCCCGGGTCATCCTTCCTCCCTTTTTTGAAGATCGGAATAACGTTTGCTCTCTTCCAGTCCTCCGGGACATTTCCAGTCCTTAAAGAGGTTCCGAAGATGATGGACAAGGGCTGTGCAAGTTCTCTGGAAAGTTCTTTGAGCATTCTCGGGTGCATTTCATCTGGCCCAGGGGATTTGAACTCATCCAGTGCAGCTAAATGCCTCTTGACAACCTCTCTGTCCATGTCAACCTGCCACCCAGACACTATCCTTTGGCTACTGCTATCTCTAGATGTGCCTAAACACTTTGACCTGTGGGAAAAAACTGATGTAAAATAGGCACTAAGCCTTTCTGCTTTCTCTGCATCTTCCGTTTGAGTTTGTCCATCTGCACCCAATAGTGGGCCAATTACCTCCTTTACTTTACGTTTGCTCCTCACATAACTGAAAAATCTTTTCTTGTTACAATGGGCTTCCCTGGCCAATCTTATCTCACTCTCAGCTTTGGCCTTTCTGATGATTTATCTACAGTGCCTAGTAACCTGTAGGTACTCTTCTTTAGAGCTCTGTCCTTCCCTCCATTTCCTGAACATCTCCCTTTTCTTTCTTAGTTCCTCTTGAAGTTCTCTCTTCATCCAAATAGGCTTCTTAGAGCTCCTGCAGTGTTTTCGTCTTTCTGGGATAGTCATTAATTGAGCATGCAATAACTCTTGTTTGAGTAGCGTCCACCCTTCACATGCTCCCTTCCCTTCCAGCATTCTCGTCCATGGTATGACACTCATCATGTCTCTGAGTTTATTAAAGTTTGCCCTACGAAAATCCAACATCCGTGTCTGGCTACAAGCTTCCTTGGCTCCCCATCTCAAAAGGAATTCTATGAGGACATGGTCACTTCCCCCTAGGGTCTCCACCTCCACCTCATCCACCAACTCTTGCCTGTTGGTCAGTATTAAGTCCAGTATGGCTGAACCTCTTGTGGGTTCATCTACCATTTGATAAATGAAATTGTCAGCCAGGCAGGTCAGAAAGTTGCATGACTGAGGACGCTTCGCAGAGTTTGTTTCCCAGAACACATCTGGGAAATTGAAGTCACCCATGATGACAAGGTCCTGCTACTTGGATATTTTCTCAAGCTGCTCACAAAGTGCAGCATCCACATCCTCTCATTGATCAGGCGGTCGGTAGCAGACACCAACCACCACACTGTTTGTTTTCCGCTCGCTGATTTTCACCCAGATGCTTTCCACTGTAGATATACTCTCCTTCACTAGAATTTCCTGACAGATAAACCCTTACAGTGCCACTCCTCCACCTCTTTGATCTATTCTGTTTTTTCTGAACAGTTCATATCCATCCACCATTACATTCCAGTCATGAGAATCATTCCACCAATCTATTCTACATAGATTTAAGAAGCTGCTATTCTTTCTTAGAGACTAAAGCACTATCAATGTTTATTATAGATGAAACTTTGACAACTTAAAGGAGGGAGGGAGGTCTTAATTTGGTTTTCAATATTATATAAATTTCCTCTTTATTACTCTGTATTCAAATTAGCATATAATGGGATTTTGTTATAGAAATTTATATCGATTTCTTTGATTGATTCAATGCAATGTTAAATATTTGGAAATAAAGGAAATTTGAAATTTAAAAAATGGGTGTTAGGCAAAAAGAATGAGAGTTGGCATGGGGAAAAAACTGGACCATTTCAGATTTGGCCCAAGTTGATTCACCAAAGTACTCTTTCCTGGCTCAGATTCGGACAAATCCAAAAAGGTCAGAAAGCAGCTAGCTCCAGGGAGGGAAGTCGCAGAATTCCCAACACATCCCTTCCCAATGCAACCTGGCTCATTTGTGGGAAGGCTGGGAATGGGGAAGAGAGTGTGCCAACAGATCTTAACTGATCAGGTATTTTGGCAGGCTCTTTAAAAGTCCCCCCCTTCTCATGCAGTAGTGAACGCTTTCTAAAGCCAGAAAAGGCTGGGGGGGCATTTAAAGGATCTGATTAGAGCACCCTTCAAATACCTCCTCTCTGGCTTTCTCAGGCAATACCTATGAAGAAGGGGGGAGAGCATTTAAACTTACCTGTCAGGAATGACTACTAGGTCATCTGGAACTCCATAAATGAAGATTTATTTAGGAATCAGTAGAAGGGTTACACTAGCAATTCTTGGCCTGGAAAAGCAAACAAATTGAGAAAGACAAGTTTCCCTAACAAACCACATACTAAATAAGTTTTCTAGGCCAGCCCATTGGTGACATCATATGACAGGTGTAAATGTCACCGACCCCTCAAAAACTAGGTGGTACCAGGGCAGGCTTCTTGGGGATTTTCTATGGCAGAGACCAGCCCCTGGTTCCCAGGCCGAGCCTGGGCCTTATCAGGTCCCCCAACGTCTTAACTCAAACACAGGCCTTGACGAGAGAGCAGGCCTTGCCATCCCCATGGCAACCATCTGATGGGGTGCCGTGTCTTTTACCTTATAACTAAAAGGATTACATACATGGCTGAATGCATGGCTATGATTATATCTTTAAACCCCTCCCCCCGCTCCGGAGGAGCGGGAGGAATAAAGGAGTAAGGGCAAGTGGGGAGGAGTTAGGGCGGGCCCTGTCCGTGATAAAATCTCGGAGGGCCCAATCAGGAGCCGCTTTACGGCTCCTGATTGGGCCCTCCGAGTGTCACTCGAGGGGCAAGCAGCTTTGCGCGGCTCCCCATTGGCTGGTTGGCCCAGCCTTGCCTGGGCCGGCCGGGGAGTCACCGCTCAGAGGAAGAAGCCTTCCCCAGCGGTAAGTCCTCCGGCCGGCTTCCCCTCGCCCAGGGAGCCTTCTGCCGGGCCCTGGGGCAGCCGATCCTGTCCCTGGGCCCAGCAGAAGGTCCCAAGGGAACCTACCTTACTCTGTTCCTCCCTTCCTCCCAGCATTCCCTTTGCCCTTTCCTTCCCTTCCTCCCAGCATTCCCTTTGTCCTTCCCTTTCTCCCTCCCTCCCTCTCTTCCATCTGCCTCTTTCTGGCTACCTGTTTCTCTCCCTCTTCTTCTGTCTCTATCTTCCTCCCTTTCTTTCTGTCTTTCTGTCTCTCCTTCTCCCTTTCCTCTTTCCTTCGCCCCATCCCTCCACCCACCCACCATGCTAGGGCCCGCTGTATTTTGGCCACAGCGGGCTTAATATCTAGTAAAGAAATATTACTATAAGGCTATGCAGCTAATTTAGAAATGCAACTTAAGCATTGCTATATGAACTAAGATTTGCATAAGTAAATAACCACTACCTAACAAATCAAAGCACAAACAGCTAAAAACAAAATGCTAAATATTATTAACCTTAAAGGACTACAAAAAGTTACATGACAACCTATGGAATAATATGTTATAACATGAATAGCGCAAAGCATTATAACTGAAGAGCAGTGGACATCCAAAGCTGGAACCTTCCTTGTTCCCAGACACCTCCCATCTTTGAGAGCAGCTATCTCAAAGCCCCGGAGCTGAGGCCTGACCAGTGGAGCCTCCAGGCAAGCTGCTTCCACCCCCCACCCTGGGAAGAGGCTCAATTGCAGGGTGACGTTCCAAGCAGGCAAAGCTTTCTGGGGGAATGGACAAGGTTTTGGCCATAGGCAGGCCCCAATCCCAGTGCCCATAGACAACCCCAGGGAAAGAGAACCTAAGTAGTGGCAGGATTAGGCCTAATCCTGACATGGCTAAAGGCCAAATTCTGATTCAGCCACTACTGATCTGACTCATTTAAATGGCAGGGATGGGAAATTTGACTTGGATAGTAAAACTGGCTTTTACAATGGAGTTTTTGCCCAAATGCCAGAGTGTTGCCAGAAGTCACTGCCATGGTGATGTCGGTTTCTGTGCCATGCAGGAAATGTGGACTAGGCCTACCTCTTCCTACTGCTAAGCCCCTCCGCCAGTCAGTTGTTTAGCAGCTGGGGAGCAGGGCCTGGCAGTAGGGGACCCCCTCCTTCACCAAGGGGTCTGGGAACCCTCCATGGCAGTTGCTGCCACTGCTGCAATTAAGGCAGCCAGAATCTGGATTTACAGACAATGCAACAGGGTGGGGGCAAGCAGGTGGGCCAAATCCCCCTCCGCTGCTTTCTCAAAGAGTGAGTGCTAACCCCCCCTCCATGTCCATGTAGCTGCAGATGTTTCTGCTGTCATTGCAACATGAGCCACATGGCTGGGGCATTGAGTAGAGAGGTGGGGGGGATCTGCGGCTGGGCAGCCAGAGCAGTGAAGAAGTGCAGAGAGAACAGTCAAGCTGGCTAACCCATCCTCATGGAGGGAGGGAGCAGGAGAGAGATGATGATAGAAAAAGGGGGAGGGAGGGAGAGGGAGGGAGGGAGCAGGAGAGAGATGATGATAGAGAACCGGATGAGGGAGGGAGGGAGGGAGGGAGGGAGAGAAGGAAGGAAGGAAGGAAGGAGGGAAGGAAGGAAGGAAGGAGGGAACCTGTGGTGTGGAGGAAAAGTTCTAGAGAGACAGAAAGATTGACACAGAGAGAGAGAGGACAATTGACTGAGAAGGTGTGAGGAAGAAGAAGAAGAAGAAGAAGAAGAAGAAGAGTTGGTTCTTAGATGCCACTTTTCTCTACCTGAAGGAGGCTCAAAAGGGCTTACAGTCGCCTTCCCTTTCCTCTCCCGACAACAAACACCCTGTGGGGTGGGTGAGGCTGAGAGAGCCCTGATAGTCCTGTTCGGTCAGATCAGTTTTATCAGTGCTGTGACTAGCCCAAGGTCACCCAGCTGGCTGCTTGTGAGGGAGTGAAGAATCGAACCCGGCATGCCAGATTAGAAGTCCGCACTCCTAACCACTACACCAAACTGGGAAGAGCAAGGCTTTTTCCACAGCTTTTTTGGCCTTTGAGGGAAGACTCTTTGGGACCAGTCTTGCCAGCAACCATGAAAATCAGAGTGGAGTAATAGTCAGAATTTCAGATCACATCTGTGAGATTCAGTTTGAATGCCCACTCTTTCATGGAGGCTTGTTGAGTGACCTTGGGCCAGGCACTCACTGACATGGATATGGCCAGAAGTACAGGCAAAGAGTTACTGGATTTAACCATACCGTTCACACAAGGTCTCGAGGCAGACATAAATAGAACAGAACTGCCAGGAAGGTTGTCGAGAGACTCTGAATAGAACAGCCTTGAGGAGCAAGAAGAAGATGATTAGAAGCCATCAATAGCTATCACTTGCTTTGGCCCCCAAAATAAAAACGTTTGAGAACAGCAAAAATGTCCAGCTTTCAAGGTTTGGAGTATTGGTTGAGGGCCAATTGATAGTCATGTGTACGAGAAAGAATTATTCAAAGCACATACAAAGAACAATCCAGTGTATGCATTCATAGATTGAACATGCATGCTCTTCAGCCTGTGAACAGGGATCAAATTAGTTTGAATCCTAGCTAGAGATGTGCGCTTCAGCTCCGCTCGGCCTTCTCAGCGATTACTGACACCTGGGGAGGTGCGTAGGAGGCCAGTGCCACAGCGTGGAGAGCTAGGACAACTCACCAAAGCCCAAGGTGGCATGTCGAAGGCCAGAGCCACAACGGGAAGGGCAGGGGCAGCCCCTGCTCTCTGAGCCATGGCACTGGCCTCCTATGCGCCGCCTTGGGTGAGCACTCAGGCAGCCAAGCTGGGCCGAAGGGCATACCCAAATACACACGGATAGAATCCGACTACCAAAAGCCATTGCAAAATGAAAACAGACCCTTATGGGGAGCTTCTCTTCCTGATCCCCGTTGCTGAGTCACAAAGTGTTTCTCCGTGGCAAGATCTGCATGCGCAGAACGGCTCCTTGCTCTGCTTCCCGGACAATGTCTGGACGGGGCGCTATTTCAGTGTTGCCACCATCCATTAACATTGATTGCTCCATGCAATTAAATTGTAGGTGCCTCTGGAAGCAGCAGCTAGCCAAAGTGCTTAATCTCCACCGGTGGCATCTAACAAGCAAATCCATCTTTTTAAAAGGTAAAGCCGCTGATGAGTATTGGGGAGCTAAATTTGAAAACAAAACAAAACCCAAATTGGATTGTGCTTACTGCAGGTGATAGCAAAGCATATAGCAGATTTATGTGGCGGAGCGTGTCGGCTATCTTTCCTAAGTTTTTACAATTAAGCTAACAAGCATGGGTTCCATTTCTCTCCATAATGCCATAATTAGTTGATAAGGGGAGCCGTGCAGGTCGACATAATTGCTGTTCAGATGCATTTGCTTTACAGCTCCCTAAATCACTGGGTTGCAGTTCCTTCATCAAGAGCCAAGTTTTATAAAGAGGCATAAATCTTCAGACATTGCTTTGACACTTCGAAGGGAAGAACCAATAGCACCCCAACCGGCATGAGCCTCATCAAACTGACAGATGCGATTTATGCCACGTTCAACTCCCTTGCTTCAGCTGCTGATAACCTTCGTTCTCAAGAATCCCAGAACAACTGCCAGCTTTCTTGCTACTGTTCAGGATACTAGCTGATGACACCCAGCTCTATCTCCTCATGGACGGCTGCCCGGACTCCCCCTCCCCGTCCCACAGATCCATTTCCCAGATGTTTGGAAGTCACTGCTGAATGGCTCAAGCCTGAAACTCAACCCTTCCAAGACGGAGGCCCTGTGGCTGGGGGGCAGGGGGGCAGACCAGGATGCGCAATTGCCCACCCTGGCAGGGACGCAATTTAAGGATTTAAGGGTGATCATTGATGCCTCATTAACTCTGGAGGCACAGGTCAAACGAGTAGCTAGCCAGGCACAGGTCAAACAAGTAGCTAGCCAGGCACAGCTACTAGTGCCCTATCTGTCCTCTGAACACCTGGCTACAGTGATCCATGCGACAGACACCTCCAGAATAGATTTTTATAACTTGATTCTGGGCTTGATCCAGAAATTGCAGCTGGTCCAAAATGCAGCTGCTAGGGTAACACAGGAACACCATGGAGGGCCCACATCCAGCCAGTGCTGAGGCAGCTGCACTGGTTGCCAGTAGCTGTCCGGATCCGGTTCAAGGTTTTGGTTTTGACGTTTAAGGCCATTTGTGGTCTGGGACCTGCATATCTGAGGGACCGCCTGTTGCCCTTTGCCCCCCGCAGGGCTTTATGCTCTGCGGGTTCTAATTTGTTGGTCATTCCCTGCCATAGGGAAGTGCGCCTAGTCTTGACCAGGGCCGGGGCCTTTTAGGTCCTCACCTCGACCTGGTGGAATGAGCTCCTGGAGGAGCTGCGGGCCCTGAGAGAGCTTCCAGCATTCTGCTGGGCCTGCAAAACGGAGCTTTCCCGCCAGGTCTTTGGTTGAGGCTGGGCATGCAAGGAAGATCATGCCTGCAAGTTCCATCTGCACCCTCCTCCACCTCCCCCCCAGAGGTATTGCTGAGGACTGTTGGGGAGGGGGACAAAGTTCCTGCCGTATTGTTATTGCATAGTTGATATTGTGTATTTTATGGTTTTATGTCAGGGGGTTTAGTGGGGATCTTTGGGGGTTTTATCTGACACTTGTAACCCGCCATGAGCCTTCAGGGAGTGGTGGGAAATAAATTGCAGAAATAAATGATAGAGATGAAAGATAGATAGATAGATAGATAGATAGATAGATAGATAGATAGATAGATAGATAGATAGATAGATAGATAGATAGATAGATAGATAGATAGGCAGGCAGGCAGGCAGGCAGGCAGGCAGGCAGGCAGGCAGGCAGGCAGGCAGGCAGGGAGGGGGAGAGAGAGAGAGAGAGAGCACAGTTACAGACCCCAAGTTACAGACCACTGGCTCAGGCACACAGCTACACAG
This sequence comes from Paroedura picta, assembly GCF_049243985.1. Taxonomy (NCBI): domain Eukaryota; kingdom Metazoa; phylum Chordata; class Lepidosauria; order Squamata; family Gekkonidae; genus Paroedura; species Paroedura picta. The sequence goes on along the minus strand of NC_135377.1, from coordinate 78,816,485 downwards.
CTATTCGGACAGAATTCTGATGTAGACATTTCTTATCGACTATCACTTGCCAGGCAGCCAGAACACCCCAGTCCTGCCCAGGCCCCTCATAGCTTGTGAAGCTAAGCCGAGTCAGCTGTGCTTAGTCCTTGGATGGGAGACCACTGAGGAAGTCCACGTAAGGTAACAGCAAATTGCCTCTTTTCTTGACAGCCCCTGCAGAATGTTCCACACGCCAGTTGTGCTTGACAGCACATTATTATTATTATTATTATCATCAATTGCCACAGTGCTTTACGATGAGAGAAAATGACAAGTCCCTGTTCCTACAGCTAAATTCTGGAGGCGGAAAATGTAAAACGGTAAAAACTGCAGTGCTGGAATAGCTCATCATATCCAATGTTCTGCATCAATCGGTAACCAAAAAGATGCAGCTGGGCAATTTGCAAAGCAGTGGCTACCTCTGTGTCGGCCTTGGGCCACTGTGGCTAAACCCAGAGCTATCATTCATTCATCCGTCTGTCTGTCTTTTCTCCTGCAGGCCAACGGCAGAAGTGCATTTGGCCTCCACCAGAACCAGGGCCTTTTTGGCCCCGGCTCCTGCCTGGTGAAATGAGCTGTCAGTAAAGAGCCGGTTCTATCGGAATTATCAAAGGGCCTCCAAAACGGCGCTCTTCCACCAGGCATCTTACACCAGGTGTAGGGTTGAGGCCAAAACATGCCACCAAACACTGACTGGGCCCCCTCCATTCCCCTTCCCCACCAGGGGAAATCAGAATTTAGAATAACTGAACAACCCCCCAAAAGAAGAAGAAGAGTTGGTTCTTATATGCCGCTTTTCTCTACCCAAAGGAGGCTCAAAGCAGCTTACAGTCGCCTTCCCTTTCCTCTCCCCAACGGACACTCTGTGGGGTAGGTGGGAGCCCTGATATTCCTGCTCGGTCAGAAGCCCAAGGTCACCCAGCTGGTTGCATGTGGGGGAGCGGGGAATCAAACCCGGCTTGCCAGATTAGAAGTCCGCACTCCTAACCACTACACCAAACTGGCTCTAGTTTAATTACAGGAACTCTACTCTTACCTGGTAGAAAAAAACACCACTGGACATTGTATTGTCTTATGCTGTGTTTCTATGATTTTAATTTCTATATAAATTGTATGTTGCCTTGGGCCTGCTGTGCAGAGAGGGACGGCCTAGAAATCAAATAAATAATGCTAGAAATTCCCCATGAGAGTGAGCGAAAACCCCACAGCTGTTCTGAAGCGCAGGAAGAAGAAAGCCGGGTGGCTCTGCGGAGCTTCACAGTTCAGGGTCAGTTCTCAACGCTGGAGGCCCCACCGTCATTTTCCACCCGCCTGAGTGGAGTCCCACTCTTAAAACTAACTTTCAACCTGCCCTCACTGCCTTTGCCGAGGCAAGCAAAATGACTTTCTTCTTTATCCTCAGGCTGAGGACAAAAATAAAATAAAACAACAGCGGTCATCTCAAAGCCTCTTGCCTTGAGTAAGGAAAGCTGTCGTTCAAATAGGGATACTACACAACTATTTTGTCCCTAGAGGCAAAAAGCAATTATATGATATCTGGAAACAATCCCCACTACAGTACTGGTCAAGTGTGAGCCTTACAGTACCTCATATAGCAATATGACTAAAGATCCAGCAGTAAATCAGCGGTACAAATCTCATGGACACTCAGAAACGGCTCCCTTCGATGCATAAATGGGATAATGGACAGGCTCAAATGGGCCGAGATGTGGAGGACAGTCTCAAGCACTCTACACCCTTCAAGGTCATATGGGATCAAAATCACGGAGCCTTGAAAACTTTACAAAGAATGCATCTGAATTCCCAGGTCTACATTTCAAATAATTACATTGTGAAAACCTCTCAGTCCTCAATCAGCATGTTGTAGTAGTAAGAAAGTTGGGTACGGATGCGAGAATCTTAGCAACAACAAAGGAGTATGCCACTAGAATCACAGAAAGGTCTCTTGGGACAGGGGACTGCTACCCACAGGGCTATCATGAGGAGGACCAAATAAAATGTTAAAATGTATGCATACATTGGAGCATACAAATGTATGCACTCATTGGAGGACAGGTAGAACAGAATGCCTATACATGGTCTTAGTCGCACCATACCCAAATTCTGACACACTTCTATATTATAGGGCAGTGGTCCCCAACCTTTTTATCACCGGGACCACTCAACGCCTTTTACTGAGGCCCGGGGGGGGGGGTAGTTTACTCCTCTACTCTCAACCACTGCCCTAACGCTCTCTGATTGCTATGGTAATATTTAAACATCCCTTCAAAATAAGATACAGACACGCCACAACAATGAAGTAAAGGGCTGGGGGGGATGAAGTAAAGGGCCGGGGGGGGGGAGAAGGCATCCTTCGGGGCCCACCTCCAATTAGTCGAAGGACCACATGTGGTCTGCAGCCCACAGGTTGGGGATCACTATTATAGGGGACTCCTGCTATTCATTTTTGTGTAGGCTGAAAGACACAATCAATTAATCAATGAAATCAACCAGCCAATTAATTCATCAGAAAGGAAACAGTGAATGATGAGTTTGCATCACAGCTGTGCCTAGAAATGTGTATTCAGTGCTGGCCTGGAGATACAGAGATCAAACTCTCCACTGGACCTGGCAACCAATGGGCATTCAGTAAGAATCTACCATGATGTGGATGTCAGCCATTCAGTTGTGCCCGACTCTTGGTGGTCTTTATGGCACAGCGGTCACCACATCTTTGGATCTTGCACCACTTTAGTTGCACGATGCTCTGGCCAGTGTCCATTTTAATTGTGTCCAACCCTCGTGTTCTTTGTGAACCATCATGTTCTTTCTTTACCAACCACTAATCACATTCAAGCTTATTGATATCATTATAAATCATTGATGTACATAAAGATTCACAAAAGTGACTTTCAGGATGCACCCAGTTAAAATAAGTCTTTGACCTAGGGATGACAGACCCCCTGCTGGGGGTGGGGGTGGGGGCTCCCACTGCCAGGCCCTAACTCTCTGCTGCTGGCCAGTTGGCCAACAAGGGGGAATTGTCCCCACAAAAGGAAATGCCTAGCATTCCAGCAATGTCTTGCAAATACTGGTGGCCTTCACAGTCCCACAGCCTCATTCCACCAATGGTCACCGCCACGGCTGAATGTCATGATGAACTTTTTTGTTCAAACACTGTCGCTATAATTGTTTTGTTTTACCGTGCTTTGCTTTAATAAACTACATACTAGTGAGAGGCAATTAGAGAAGGTTTAGCATATTAATTCTTTTTTCTTTGCAGTCTCTTAGCTTATTAAAGCTGCCTTTGCCAAAGGCACCTGATCTGAACTAATATACCAATTAATTTTTATAAAGAAAGATTGTAGTGAAAGTCTTATCATTATCCAGTTAGCGATGGGACACCATCAATCTCCATTGGCCTAGTGACAATGTCTCAATGGTGCCATTCCTCAGGAGGTACAGAAGCAGCCATAGTGACAGGGAAAATACTGAACCCCTGGACTAGCAAATTAGCAGCCTCGTGCTGATGGATTTGGATGGCTGAAAGACAAGCTGGTAGAATTCAGTCTGCAGTCCTGCTGAGTAAAGTCTTGTGGCAAATTATTCTAGAGCAGATAATTTCTGCAGTACAGTTTGTTTTATTTTATTAAAATCTGATCCCAGGTTCTGCAGCACTCAAGTTAGGCGGGTCTCCCCCCCCCCCCAATCCACATACAAGTTTGTAGAAATCGATTGAGTCAACATTTTAAAATGTTAGGGATGCATGTATCAAATTTTGCTTCTTTCTAAATTCCCTGAGAACATCCATCCCAATTCCTCTAGAACTTTCATTTTCAGTCAACCATGAAGAACTTCTCACCAATGAGGGCCCTCGGAATACCCCTGACTAGGAGATGCAGAGACTTTAGAAACAGGATGCATTCAAGACACCCTCAAGACATGCTGCTAGCCTCACATGGCGTCCTAAAACAGTGTTCCTATTAGAGTGAGCAACTCAGCATGTGTGGACTTGGGGGGGGGGGTTGCTATATCACTCCCCCCCCCCCATCCCAAGAAGGCTTACCGATGGCTGTGAAGGCCATGGAGGGGCTTTTGGGGGTGGTGCAAAGGGGGTCCTGAGTGGCCGCCAGTGCCTCCTCCTCCAGGCCTGCCAATGGATCTCCAGGCAGGGCTGCGCACTTCCCCCTCCCCCATGCCCCAGGAAATACTGCCATCACCACGTAGACCATGGTTGGCCCCCTCGACCCCAGCAGAGGGCAGCCAGCACTCCAAGGACCCACAGGCTGCAGGGCCTACTCCCTGGCAGCTTAGTCACTGGGCATACGGAAGCTCACCGAAAGGGCAGTGGACCTGTGTGTGGCCAGGGACTCAGGCAACCTCAGAGGAGTTGATGGTCAGAGGAGGGGCACGTAGCCTGATTGTGCGGCCATTGAGCGGGCAGTTAATCAGGCTGCAGGAGGACGCAGTCAGTAGCCGTTAAACATTGGCCGTTAAACAATGAGTCCCAACACCTCCTAAGACCCCTTACTGTGATTATTATAGTGGTTACAGATAACCTCCAGGAATATTTCCAACGCAGGGGTAGGCAACTTCCAGGTGGGGCCTGGAGAGCCCCTGGAATTACAGCTCAGCTGCAAACTATAAAGATCAGCCCCCCAGGCAGAACGGGCTGCTTTGGAGGGTGGTCAGGGTTGTTGGAGAAGAGACATGCATGGCTTGGCTAAGTCTTCCCTCCAGCAGCGAGGCTGGCCACAGCAGTATTTTAAGTGAGAGGGGACCTTTCTGTGGCCTCCCTGTCAGCCAGCTTTAGGCAGGATAGGAAAGCTTCCCCCCCTCATAAGGAAAGCACATGTATGTCCACAGACTCCTCTGCATAGTTCTCCGAAATGCCTCCCTCCCCTCAGTCAGGGGCTATCAGAGGCTCCTTCACAGCAGGCCTGAAGGGAGGGGGGAGTTAGCTGCCAGGGGCAACTAATTCACTGGGCGATGGACCAACAAACTGAAAGAACTGTCAGGTGAAAGAACTGTGAGGAGATGGTCAGGGGCGGGACGTGCATGTTGATTGGGCGGACACTGGGCGGCCGGCCAATCGAGCTAGAAGAGGACACAGCCCGGAGCCATACAGGTGACCTTTGGCCAGTAAATGGTGAGGCCAAACTCTTCCCATCACCCCCTTACCATTGTATCTGTATGGTACAGATGGTATAGATAGGTTTTTATGTGCATGGAAGCTTCATAGATACAATGAAATAGGAGTTACCAGTCCACAGTTATAGGTAAAGTGTAAACAGTACATTTATAGCATGACAAAATATTTTATACATTCCAGCACAGATTCTGGCTAGGGATCATTCTGACTTTGACTTTCTGTTTGTGTGAATCACACTTTTTAACACACAATCTTCACTATTTTTGTACTGACTCTCACCATAAAATAATAATAATAATAATAATAATAATAATAATAATAATAATAATAATAGTTCTTCTATGCCGCTTTTCTCTACCCGAAGGAGGATCAAAGTGGCTTACAGTCGCCTTCCCTTTCCTCTCCCCACAACAGACACCCTGTCAAGGAGTGGAGGCTGAGAGATATTCCTGCTCAGTCAGAACAGTTTTATCAGTGCTGTGGCGAGCCCAAGGTCACCCAGCTGGCTGCATGTGGGGGAATGCAGAATCAAAGCCGGCATGCCAGAATCGAACCCGGCATCCCTACTGGATGGGGGATACACTTCTAGGTAACACAGTGTGTGAACAAGACCTTGGGGTACTTGTGGATTGTAAGCTAAACATGAGCAGGCAGTGTGATGCAGCGGTAAAAAAGGCAAATGCCATTTTGGGCTGTATCAACAGGGGCATCACATCAAACTCACAAGATGTCATAGTCCCATTGTATATGGCACTGGTCAGACCACACCTGGAGTACTGTGTGCAGTTCTGGAGGCCTCACTTCAAGAAGGACATGGATAAAACTGAAAGGGTACAGAGGAGAGCAACGAGGATGATCTGTGGCCAAGGGACCAAGCCCTATGAAGATAGGTTGAGGGACTTGGGAATGTTCAGCCTGGAGAAAAGGAGGTTGAGAGGGGACATGATAGCTCTCTTTAAGTATTTGAAAGGTTGTCACTTGGAGGAGGGCAGGATGCTGTTTCTGTTGGCTGCAGAGGAGAGGACATGCAGTAATGGGTTTAAACTTCAAGTACAACGATATAGGCTTGATATCAGGGGAAAAAATTTCATAGTCAGAGTAGTTCAGCAGTGGAATAGGCTGCCTAAGGAGGTGGTGAGCTCCCCCTCACTGGCAGTCTTCAAGAAAAGGTTGGATACACACTTTTCTTGGATGCTTTAGGATGCTTAGGGCTGATCCTGCGTTGAGCAGGAGGTTGGACTAGATGGCCTGTGTGGCCCCTTCCAACTCTGTGATTCTATGATTAGAAGTCCACACTTCTAACCCTTATACCAAGCTGGCTCTTGGTATATATTGTTCAAATTGCCCACCAATAAATCATCATTATACAACTCTGATATGTATGAATGTATTAAAAACCCATTAAAACTGCATAGGAAAATCATGCATATGCAATACAAAGGAATTGAAGAAAAGAACCCAAATCAGTACCAAAATATGGATGAGCATAAAAATAGATATTAATTCAATCTTGTGTGTCATGCGGCCACACTGTTTTCCTTCTTAGGAAGTTTATCATGTACCCTGCAGGATCTTCTTTTCAAACCAAGAATACCCTGTCCTCTTCTTGTGAAATCATCCCAGGAAGTCAAAATGATTACACTAAGAAAGAAATCATCTTTCTGTGTAGCATCTCTGATACACTTTTTCAATTCTCCTTCCTTCTCCGTGGTACATCTGGGTCGAGGTCACAGGTATAATTCCAGGAAAGTGCTTGTTTTTAGTTCTCTGCTTAAAAGTAGGACGCTAGAGCTGCCAAGAACCTTTGTGGTACCTTTCAGATTTTGTTGAAGTGTCAGTTTAATCAGATAGGCTTCCTCTCTGCTTCACATCTCCAGTTTACAGGGAGGTCACCTTCTGGTATGCTAGGGACACATTGACAGATTTGCTATTCACCCATTCTTAGCTGTGGGAGTTCTTTCCATACCAGCGTCACTCTGTTGGGGTGCCTCTTCCTGGGTCCAGACAGGGGGACATTTCCCCCTTTGGACCTGATCTGCCCCAGATTTGCCCAGATGAGGCAGCTAGGGCGGCGAGTTTCCACCAGGTTGCTGGGTGGTGGGAATCGATTATTTTGCTTGAAGAACATGGTATTGTGTGACAGCACAGCCAAGCTACCTGGGGCTTTTTGGCCCTTCCAGGGTGCCATAGTCACAGCCTTAGGTGGGGAGGAGCTGGGTCAGGATGGCACCTGGGGCAGAAAGGGGAATATGGATATATCCTTGCCCTAGGGCAAATGAGGGCCTGAGTTGGGCCAGGCCTGGGATGGCCCCGCCCTGGCCACAATGTTATTGTGAAACCAAGAATTTGCCCTGCCGTTGCATGAGCAGTGGGTCAGGGCAAATTCCCAGTGTGGAAAATGTCAGAGGCCAAGGAAAAGGGACTCTTTACCTGAGTCCTGAGGCTCCATCTCATTATTATACTTTATACAGCAAAAGTTCCAGCTTGCTAGTGGCCTTGTTCTACAGAGGATTTGTATCCCTTGTGGCCCATAAAGCTGAGCAACCATTTTCCGTGACCTTCTGAGGATGACCACCTCTCTTTCTCGGGGTGCCACATAGAGAGTTCAACAAGGAGGTGTATTGAGCTACTGAAGGCTATTCTGATTGGCTAATGAGCTACCTAATGGGTCACCATTTGTACCAACCTGTGTTGTTGCATGCCTTTATTTGAAATATCTATTACTGGCAAAGGTTTTTGAAATGGAAAAAGAACCATTTGAGCTTTGTAAAAACACAGAAATTGGGTATTGGTGACTGAATAGGAGTGTGGACTTTTCCATCATTCAGTCTAGATGGCAAGGAGGTTGAAGGGATTTTTTATGAAGCTTCTCATGTAAGTATATATATATACTAGCCTCAAAGCCCGTTCATAAAAACGGACTTTGAGGTGTCCCCTCCCCCCGCCGCCATGAGGCTCGATCCCTTTCCCCCCCTGTGATACCGTGGCTTCCCAGTGTGCTTCATAGCCTGGGGGGGAGCCATCCCCGCCTCCACCCCCCTGCTGCCGTGCGGCCTCCCCCCGGACCACGAAGCACAGGCCTGGGGGGAAGCCAGCCTCACCCCCTCACCCCTGGAGTCATGTGGCTTCCCCCCGGGCCGCAAAGCACACCCGCAGCCTGGGTGTGCTTTGCGGCCCAGGGGGAAGCCATCTGGGGCCCCTCCCTCCTGCGGCCTCTTACCTGGAGAATCACAGATGTGCCAGATGTAGCAGCCAGGCATATCTGTGAGGCGAGAGTTGAGGACTTGGTGAGGGAGGGTGGGAGCTGTAGGGGCAGGGCCGATCAGGGTGGAGCTAGCTCCACCCTGATTGGCTCTATTTCCAAGTCGGGCAGCCGGACCATTCCACCCCCAAGGCTGTTTCATAAATATATACAGCAAGCATGGATAAGGATAAGCTGGGACATACATGAACAAAGTTACAAAAGATGCAACTGCAAAGAACTATTTTACCTTTTCTGTTGGGAAAATACAACAAAATCAACACATTTTGTAGCCTCTGCTCAATAACCGGCAATTGCAGACCACGAGGCCTTAATGCTAAGATGTGGAAAGCTAACTTACACTCCTTCCCTTGCATTTCGATGATGGGTATTTTTAACTGCAATTCTGCACAGCAAAGACAATAGCTCAATCAATAATTATTGTGTGACTCGCTAGTGAGAAACAAAACCTGCAATGTAATTTAGGTGCCATGTAATTACCGCTTGGAAAAAATGAAGCCGCTGCAGCAGCAAGCAGACGCCGATAATTGAGTCTTCACCAGAGTCCCATTAGAAGTTATTGGATGCCTGCAAAAGTGCACAATGACAGAGGCAGGTGTCCTTAGGCCTGTGGCGGAGCACAGGGGCCTCCGGAGGGCGTTTATGCTTGTTTATGCTCCCCCAGCCCCATTCTTCATGGCCAGCAGCTGACAAATCGGTTTACGAGAAGCTGTTTTGGGTTGCAAGGATCACGTCATTAACGAATTTAAACAGCTGTGTTACTGTCGGGGTACCATTCTACCCTTTAATTATTTTATGCTTGTATTTGCATACCTCGCTTCCTTGGGGGCCCAGGGTGTTTTACATATAATTAAAAACATACAATAATATAAATAAACAAGTTAGAATCTAAATTATTATAGGTTTTAAAATCCAGCATTAGAACTAAGATTCCTTTGCCTAGGCTGTCTCCTGCTCAGAGGGAGGCGAAGGGATGTCTGATAATAATCAGGTAGATGTCTCCGTCATACCACGCATCACAATTGGAGCCCTACGTCTTGGCACCAGACCCAGCCAGGGTGACCCAGGCAACAGCCACCTCGCGATTAGATCTCTGCAACTCATTCTATGCAGAGCTTGCTTTGAGACTGGTCACCAAACTCCAGCTGATACAAAATATGGCAGCGGAGGTCCTTACCGGGACTCACAGGGGGGCACACATGACACCGGTGCTCTCCCAACAGCTGCATGGGTTCCAGATTAAAGGCATTAACCTTTACAGTTCTGTATGGTTAGGGACTGGTGTTAGGCTTGTGTGCTCCAGTGAGCACCGAAGCCTGAGGTGGGCAGCGCTACCCCTCCCCTCCCCTCCCCTCCCCGGCACTGGCGGCCTCAGGCTGCGGTGCTTGCTGAAGTGGCCAAAGGTTGAGCGCTTCAGCACCCAAAGTGACCGGTCTCTCCCGGCACAGCCACGGTGGGTGTGTGTGTGTGGGGGGGAGGGGAGGCTCGGGCGTCAGCGTGCCGGGAAAGACAGGCGCTGTCTTCAGACAGGTGCTTCAGGCGCTGTAGCGCCCAACCCTACGCACAACCCTAACAGGACTGCCTTTTCCACTATGCCATCAAAGGGTTAAGATCATCTGACCAAACCCTCTGGAGGATCCGCAGGCCAAAGGAAGTGAGAGAGGCTTTGATCAGGGCCGGGGTCTTTTCAGCCTTGGCCCTGGCCTGGTGGAATGTTCTGCCAAGAGAGAACAGGGCCCTGCAAGTCCTCAACCAGTTCTGCAGGGCCTGTAAGACCCAGCGGTTCCAACAGGCATACGGTCGAGGCCCTGATAGAGCATTAAGAAGAACTGCTGAAACTTGAGGGAAGATCTGTCCTCCAAGGATCTGACCCTCCCCCGCCCCAACATACTGTAAATAGGAAATGTTTTACTGAATATTTATATGTCTTAATTGATATTGCACATTGTTACACACCGTGAGCTCCTCTTAGGGTTGTCAGCTTCCATGTGAGGCTCTGTATCGTACCTCCGTCACGGGGAGTCTGTTATGGGGAGAGGAAGGGAAGACGATTGGAAACTGCTTTGAGACACCTGAGGCCTGCTGAGTCACTGTGGCCCATTCCCAGTTCTCTCAGAGCTCTCACAGCCCCACATCCCTCATAGGTCATCTATTGAGGGGAGACAAAGGAAAAAGGTGTTTGTAAACTGCTTTGAGACTCCTTTGGGTAGTAAACAACAAGGTACAAAAATCCAGTTCTTTTTCTAAGGAGCAACCATGAAAGAAACATGTGGGCACATAACATTTTATCAACAGTGAAAAAATGGAGACAGAAGGAACAGGGTGGACATCTGTGTACTGTGACTACTCCATGTGGATTAGGGCAAGGGGACATTTCAATGTCTGTGGCCTAATTCACACAAGAAGGGAAATGACACAGAACTGGGAGGAATTGGCTGCCATGTAATCTTCCCCTAAGAAGAGTCTCCAGTCTGATTTTCCCTTCACGTATCTGAGGACATGGCTCTGGAAAGCTCATCTGTAACCACTATGCCAAAATTCCCAAAGATCAATCCTCTCCCCCACTCAACGAACATTGCACACCACAGGTTCTTGACACCCATCTCTCCACACCCATGCCCTCATTTGCCACCATGCCACCACATCCCCCCACACAACACACACATTCAACCCCATGCCCTTACAGACTGGACAACTCCTCCCCTTCCTCTTCCCACTGCCAAGCTCTAGTGCCCGTCGTATTCCTGGATACAATGGGCTTTGCCCCTAGTAATAACAATAATATTGAAAAACTGGCAACCAAATATATTCCCCGAAATTCCAAAAATATAGGTGCAAGAAGAAGAAACATTGGTTTTTTATACTCCACTTTTCACTACCAGAAGGAGTCTCAAAGCAGCTTCCAATCACCTCCCCTTCCTACCCTTCCTTTCCCCATAGCGGGCACCTTGTAAGGTAGGTGGGGTTGAACAAGCTCTAAAAGAACTGTTACTGGCCCAAGGTCACTCAGCTGGCTGCATGTGGAGGAGTGGGGTATTAAGCCTGGTTCTCCAGATTAGGGACTGCTGCTTTTAACTACTAAACACGCTGGCTCTTTTATTTATACAAATAAATGGGGAAAAATAATCTCTGCTAAATTTATCTCTATTTTTACAGTCAGTCAGCACCTTTAACGGCATTAAAAAACAATGAAACTTGCAGCAAGTAACCTTCATGACAAAGTTTTACAACTGAAGCAGGTACAATCATATAGATATCGGTCTAAGTAATAACAAAACAATCTAGGGACAATTATCCTTTAGACCCGAGCCACAAAACCAAAGATAAAAATTCTGCAACCTGCTCATTGATTTCCGGGGATTTATCGCCCATCAATAGGGTGATCGACCTATCGTCTTATACATTGCCAGGAGGCAGAGAAAGAATCAAACGTTGGCAAAGTTGAGAAATGTCTGCTACAACGTAGTATGATACGGAGTGAATTTAGTTCGTTATGGAGGTTAATGCAAATTCTGTATCTGCCTGTCACTAGAGCCGAGGGGAAGGTATTGAATCTGTCCAACATAAAAGCTCTCAGGCATGAAGGGGTTATTAGATTAAAGAAGGAGCGGGCCATATATTTCGCTGGATAAGAAAATCCCAGGGAGCATGGCGAGCACATCCCACCCACACCTGCATAGATCAACTGGCCATCGATATCCCAAATTCTTCTTTGAATTACCCGGAATATGTAATCACTGGGGGCAAAGTCCGTTGTATCCAGGAAGGCAACAGGCGCTAGACTGTGGGGGCGGGAGACGTTAGTGGAGGGGTGTTTAGTCTGGCCCAGCCCGCCCCCTGCCCTCCCCAGGGTATTAGGGTGGGTTGTAGCAGCGAAGCTGAGGCTCATCTCCCTCCAGAGTGCTTGGCCACCATCTGGTAGAGCTCCTCACGGGAGTACAGGAGCCAGGTGGGCCACAAAGGTGGCTCGTGCATGATGTACAAGTGGACTTGGACCATGGCTGGGAAAGAGGCGGGAGACGGCACACTTGTCATTGGGCCTGGTCCCCTGTAACCCCTCCCCTGGGCAAGTGGGACAGAGTCGGGGCTGGCACCTCCACAGCCCCAGTCTGGCAGCCAGGTGGGCTCACGGGGGGGGGGGGGATGCAGCCATAGGGGCCAGGAAGGTAGCAGAGCGGGCAGTCCAGAAGTGAGCCAGGGCCAGGGAGGCGGGCAAGTGTGGACGAGGGAAGGCTAAGCATCTTCGGCGTGAGTTAGTCGGGGCCCAGTGGGGAGGCAGGGAGGGGGGCCCTGGAGCTTGCATGGTCAGGCAGGTGCAGGGCCAGACCACCCCCGAGCAACAGGTAGAGCTGGCCATGGAGCCCAGCAAATGGCAAGTGACTGGATTAGAGGCTGCCATGGGGCCCCTCCCTGCCATGGGACTGAAGCGAGGCGGGCACAGGGTAATGATGGCAGGGCCAGCCACCGCCCAGAGCCCCCACACCAGGTGGCAGCACTCCTCAGAGGAGGCAATGACCTGCTGCAGAGCTCAAAGGTGAACAGAGACAGGGGCAGGAGGCAGGCATCAGCTACGGGTGGGCAGGGGGGCATGCATGGCAGGGGCTTGGCTCCCCGCCAGCTGTCACACAGCAGTCAGGCAGCCCCCAGACAGGAGAACAAGTGAGCAGTCTGCACAACTGGGTGAGTGCGTGGTGCAGAGGCAAGCCTGGAGCCATATGTGGGCAGCCAGCCATGCAGGCACCAGTGCCCACCCAACTGAAGCAAGGCCCCAGTGGCCCCTGGCAGCCAAAAAGCCATCGTGGAGAAGGCCAGCAGGGTGCTACGTAGCTTGTAGGCAGCCAAGCACCCAGCTAGGAAGCAGGCTGTGGCTGTGGCTGGGAATGTGACAGCGAGATCTTATGCTGCAGCCCCCCCCCCATCCTTGTCTCTCTGGATCTTGGCAGCAGTCAGGTGGCTGCCATAGCATCAAGGCCGGATCTTCCTCCTCCCTGCCCTCCAGGTCCCCTGATGGGCAAAGTGACAGCTCGGGTGGCAGAAGCCTGTCCTACCACCCCACACAGTGAAGAAGATGGCTGGCCCCTCTCCCCTCCAGGCCCCAGAGGCCACCAACATGCAGGCCCTCCACTCCTCCTTTCCAGCTTCCTCACCAGCTGGCACAGCTCTGAGCGGGCAGGGACTCAGTGCAGGTGAAAGAACTTGGAGGAGACGGCCATGGGCGGGATAGCCTACCTGACTGGCTGGTAAGCGAAGTGGCCCAATTCCTTGTAGGACCCCTTACCCGCTGTATTGTAATGGTTATAGGTAGTTAGAATTGGCCAGGGATTCTAGGTCAATAGGTCCACTCCGCACAACCGCCTGTGTAGCCAAATGTAAGTGTTATTGTAAAGTGCTAGAATTAATAGCGGCAGGTCTTGATGCACACAGCCATTCTTACCGCAAAAAGGGCTCTCCCACCAGTGATGTTTTCATTACCCACAAGTTTCCAGTCTCACCGGAACTGCAACAAAGGAGGCGATACTGTTCCGCGCTTCTTCCCGCCCCCGGCCATCAATCAAACAGAACAGCCAATGAAATGTTGCGTTTGTGCTCCCGAAAAGCCCCTTTCCCTTTAAAAACAGTTTTTAAAAAACCCGAAAACACTAGTAGCAATGAATATTTGTTCATTCGATTTCTCAGAAAGACCTTTTCGCTGGCATAGGAGCTGGCGCGTAATTGTTTACATGCTCTTCAAGTAAAAAAAAAATCCTCCCCATGGGTGCAATTTCTGGCCGAAATTACGGGCAGCGTCGAACAGGGGGCAGTTTTGTGCTCGGGAACTTTGAAGACAATTGCAGAAGGGAGCTTTGTCTTACTGTTAAGCACTTCAGAATTGCTTGTGGAGGGACTTCAGCCGGAGAAGCCTCGCTTATTCGTTGCTTTCGCTGGTTTAAGGGAGGGGAAATGGCGATCGTGTCTCCGGAAGCTCAGGGGCAAGAGGTAGGGAGCGACATTCTTTCTACTGCTATTTTGAGAATGCGCATGTCTTTTTCGGATGTGTTGCAGGTTGTTCTCAGAAGTTTAGCAGTTTTTAGGGGGAATCCACTTTTGACGATTCCCCGAAAAGCGCTACATCGAAGCGCTTTTTGCAGGAGTGTTGCAGGAGTATTGCAGATTGTGTACGACATCAAGCATAACGTTAAAAAATAGCATTACACAACGGTAAGACTTCAGCTACATTAACACTGAGCAGAATGGACCTTAGAGATTTTATTTTGGAATTTTCAATTGGGATTATTTCTAAATGTACAGGCCCGTAAATAATGATGTAGCCAAACTGTTTGGTGGTGCATTAAACTGTGTCTGGAGCCAATATTTGATGGTGATAATCCACACATGAGATTCAATAGAACGGTAATCCAAACTCAGTACGTAAGGAGAAATAGGCTACAGAGCTGGAGGCACCCAGTATCCAAATCAGTTGTTTTTGTTTAGGCTATGAATAGTGCTTTGTAAGGAACCTTTCAAGAATGACTGTAGAATTCCCTGATAGTAAATTTAGTAACGGCCGTAGGCATGAATGACTTTAGAAGGGAAATAGATATATTCATGAAAGATAGATTCACCAGTAACTTAAAGCCATGATGCCTAAAAAGGACTTCCAGACCCAGAGGCAGTAGATCTCTGAATACCTGTGCTAGGAGGCAACATGGGAAGGCCTCAATGCCCAGTTTATATATCTATCAGGACATTGGGCTGGCCACACTGTTTGGGCCACTGGTCTGATCCAGGAGGGCAACAGTTGTTCTTATGATCTTCCTCTTGTTGGCCTACTACAACTTCTGCTCATTGTCATGGATCATCATCAATTATAAGGAAGTGAAGTAATAATGGGATATATAGGTGAGGCTTAGAGAGCCCTGAGATTACTGAAGAAGAAGACTTGGTTCTTATATGCTGCTTTTCTCTACCCAAAGGAGTCTTTTGATGATTCTCCAAAGCGGCTTACAATTGCCCTCCCTTTCCTCTCCCCACAAGAGACACCCTGAGAGGGAGGGGAGGCTGAGCGAGCCCTGAGATTACTGAAGAAGAAGAAGAGCTGGTTCTTATATGCTGCTTTTCTCTACCTGAAGGAGTCTCAAAGTGGCTTACATTCGCCTTCCCTTTCCTTTCCTCACAACAGACACCCTGTGGGGTGGGTGAGGCTGAGAGAGCCCTGATATCACTGCTCGGTCAGAACAGTTTTATCAGTGCTGTGGTGAGCCCAAGGTCACCCAGCTGGCTGCATTTGGGGGAGTGCAGAATCAAACCCGGATCACCAGATTAGAAGTCTGCACTCCCTAACCACTACATCAAGCTGGCTCTGGAATGTGAGAGGGGCTTGGTGGGGTGTTTTCCTAGCAGGGCTTCTGATGAGCTGAGCAGATCAAAAGGCATCTTGTTAAACAGAGATTCTGCATGAAACATCACATTGTTATGACTAGAGTTATGTATAACCTCACTCCCTGTTTGTGTCTTCCTGCAGCAGTCATTTTATCATTAGCTCCACCTTCCGTGGCAGCCATTTTGCAATTGTGCCCACCATTGTGTGTCAGAATTCCCAAGGTGCCCATCTGCTCGGGGACCCTGGGAAAGCTAGAAAAATTAATGCAACTTTTTTGGCTTCTATTTGACGCATAAATAATACAATATATGCAATGCTCTTGTGCCATTTCCACAGTATGTTTCTGTGTATTAACACAGTCTGGAGGAGTAACATTATGCAGAGTAATTTATAGTTGCAGATGTGTATATTCAAAGGCATAATAATTCCCTATGAGTGAGTGAGCTCACGGTATATTTTTAGCCTTCTGTAACCATCGATGATGCACTTCAATCCAGCAGTGACTACTATTTAATTATATGGGAGACATTTCTTTATATGTAACCCAAATCTCTTTTGTTACTGAGTTCCAAGGATGAGGGACAAAGAAAGTTTTCTCTTCAGGAGAACTGGTAGATGAAATACAGGTTCATTCCAAAAGTGCAACTTCTATAACTACAACTGTCACAACTGTATATTCAGGCATGTGTTTGTCACAGCTGTTATCTTTGTGTGTGCTGAACCAAATCTTGACAAGATTTCCTTAGCTTGAGGAGCCAGTCTAAAATGGAGGAGCCGGGCTGCTTTTTCTGCCTTTGGGGTTTTGTATTCTGTACTGGCATCCAAAGCACAGTTGCAGTCTTCCAATTACATTGAAGTAAATAGACCCAGAAGGACGTAACTTCAGAAGGTATTGTAGACAACCGGGTTTTTGATTTATTGCTACCACAAAAGCTAATTACTGTATATACTCAAGTATAAGCTGACCCGAGTATAAGCCGAGGCACCTAATTTTACCACAAAAAAATGGGGAAACTTATTGACTCGAGTATAAGCTGAGGGTGGGAAATGCGGCAGCTACATTAATTGAGGCATCAGTAGGTTAAATGTTTTTGAATATTTATTTCAAAGAAAAACAGTAAACTAGATCTGTAAGTGCAAAAGAGTGTCAACAAGAACAATATGGTATCAACAATAACTTTAAATGTGAAAAAACCTTAGCTCAATCAGCAACTGAGCTAAAACAAAAGAACTAAAATGTTTCAAAACTGGATTTTTGTACCCACTTTTCACTAACCAAAGGAGTCTCAAAGCAGCTTACTATAGCCTTCCCTTCCTCTCTTCCAGTGGTCCCCAATCTGCGGTCCGCGACCCGGTGCCGGGCCGCGAAGGCCAGGGCGCCGGGCCGCGGTTCCCTCTCCCCGCCCTCCCGCAGTAAAAAACTTCCCAGGCCGCAAGCTTGCGGCCCGGGAAGCTTCTTACTGCGGGAGGGGGGGAGAGGGAATAAGGGCCGCGCATGTGCACATGCGCGCCTCGCGGCTGAAATCACGCATGCGCGGCACTTTCGGCCACGCAACATGCATGTGTGCATGTGCGGCCCGGCCGCGCATGCGCGATGTGTGGGCGCGGCCACGCATGCACACTGTGCGAGCGTGGCCGTCTCCCTGCCGGTCCCAGCCAAAAAAAGGTTGGGGACCACTGCTCTCTTCATACCAGACATCCTGAGAGAGCTCTGACAGAACTGCTCTGTGAGAACAGCTCTGGCAGGAGAACCAAACAGTGCCCCCCAGGCCAGCAAACCAGAGCAGAACAACAGTACCCGATGTTGGCAACGTACTACAACAAATACAGCAGCTACCAAACTGGGAGAATGGACAATTCTAACTACAACTACAATACCCCCCAGAACAAACACTGAAATAAAGAACTGAACACTGAATGAAAGAACTGTAAAAATCAACTTTTTAAAAGAACACAAGCCCAAGAAGAAAAGCCAAACAATGCTGCCCCTCTGATAAAAGAAGAAACAAACACTAGGAGAAAGAAACAATAAATCCCAAAGCACCCCCAAAACCTACCCACAGAAACCAAAAGAATAGTGATTAGGAAGAGGAAGAAAAAAATGAAGGTAGGAGGAAAAAAAGAACAGAGTCCCTCAGTCAAACCTTTGATGTCCTACAAGCTGTCAGAGCACGTTCAGCTTGCACTACGTTTGCAAAATTTAAGCTCGCTGTAAGCTTAATACAGTGGGCGCTAGCGGGGGGCGCAGGATCAGCCTGGCCGTGTCGCCGTCGCGGTGAGGCTGTTCCCGGGGCCGGGAGAAGGCTGCCACCCACCCAGTCACCCACCTGGCAGCGACCCAGGGCCTCAGGGCGGGAAAGGAGCAGGGACACCGCGTCTTCGATACAGTGTCCCTGCTCCTTTCCCCAGGGCGAGGGGAAGCCAGCTGGCGGACTTACCATCAGGGAAGGCTTCTTCCTCCAAGCGGTGACTCCCCGGCCGGGCCAGGCGAGGCCACTTGGCACTGGATGGACACTCGGAGGGCCCAATCAGAAGACACTTCATGGCTCCTGATTGGGCCCTCCGAATTTTTATCCCGGACAGGGCCCACCCTTTCTCCTCCCACATTGCCCTTACTCAATTATTACTACTGCTCCGCAGGAGCGGTTAAAGACGTGCTCTTTGCAGTTTCTATTTTTTTTAAATTTAAGCAATGACAAAAGTGCTGTAGTGTACAATAAATATGGAGGTAACCATAAACTCCGTGGTAAGAGCCATCGTCACTGCTCGCTTATGGCAACCTTTTGAGTTAGTTCTCCAAAACTTTCAACCTTTAGCAGCTTGGCTTAGGTCTTGCTAACTGAGGGCCATGACTTCTTTGAGTCAACCCATCTCCTGCAGGGTCTTCCTCTTTTCTTGCTGCCTTCCAGTTCCCTACTAGGGTTGCCCGATTGGGTGTGGTTTGGCCGTTTCAGCGATCACGGAAGCCTGAGGTGGCCAGCACCACGGCATGGAGGAGCAGCTGGTTCACCACCGCTGGCACCACCCCTCCCCTCCTCTCCACAGTGCTGGTCACCTCGGGTTTCCATGATCACCGAAGTGGACAAACTGCACTGAAGCACACAACCTATTCCCTACCATTTCCAGTGAGTCTGGTCTTCTCATCATGTGACCAAACTCCCCTAACCTAACCTGCTAATTACTCAGCATTTAGGCAAACAATGACAGGGATGTCATGCGCAAGAATTTTAATGTCATGCCTCCAAACATTCAGATCTGCAGGGACTGATAAGATTTGTAGTTTCCGAGAGCGTAGCCGAGAAACACTGCAACAAAAGCATTGCTGGAAGAAAACCCTGAGTCCAAGAGCACCTTTAAGACCAACAAAGTGTGAGCTTTCGTATGCATGCACATTGCTGCAAAGACTTCGTATCACAATGGAATTTCACTGTGAATGCCAAAATATGTCATGTGGGAAGTAACTTTTTTGAGATGTCTGTAGAAATGTGTAGCAAGGAGGGGGGAAAACATTTCAAATAAGATTATCTCCACTTCTGCATGATGTTCTGGACACCCCTTGTTACAGAGAGACTTTCAAGGCTTCCAAAGACTTCTGGATTGAACTCCGAGAGACTCACGTCAGCTTTCAGCTTGATTCAGCCAGGTGAAATATGCCTGCCTTTTTGAGGAGCAGCGATCTGCGTAATGTGTAGAGTTAGGATGCCCTTTTGGAGAACTGACCTTGTTGCTTGAAGTTATTTTGTCAGTTGGAAGATAAAAGAACTTTTGATCTTGCTCAGGAAAAGAAGCCCATTTACAGAGAGAGAGAGACAGACAGCCTGAAATGATGCCAAGGAGACTATGCTGACTTAACCATGTTTAATTTTTCAAAAATAAAATCTTTCAAAGGAAACATTGCTTCTATCCCCCTTTATTTTTCTGAAGTAGAAGAGGATTCTCCTATTTTTCCTTACATTCCTTTTTTCTTTAGCTTTATAGACTGCCCTCTCTAATCAAGTTGACTCAGGGCAGTGTAAGAAGAACTTGTTTTGTACGCCACTTTCCTACTACCTGATGCAATCTCAAAGCAGCTTACAATTACCGTTCCGTCCTCTTTCCACAAGAGTCACCTTGTGAGGTAGGTGGGGCTTAGAGAGCTATGGCCACTCTGAGGTCATCCAGCAGGACTTCACTGTTGTTGGGATTTTTGGACTTGATTTGGTTCTGCAAAGTAACAGAGTACTCGGAATGTTTTGAAAATATGCCGTTATTATATACCTTTGTGGGTGAGGAGCAGATTCAGACTCATGGGGCTTTAAGGTTTAAAGGAGAGTAATCATCTGTAACCGCTCTGCGGAGTGGTATAAATAAAACAGTAAGGGGTGGGCGATTGGCCCCTGGTTCCAGACTGATGAAGTGCCTCCCAATTGGGCCCTCCGCTTGTCAGTCTGGGGCCAAGGGGCCAATCAGCAGCTGCGCAAAGAAGCCCCAGGACTAACCAGTTGGGAGGCGCAAAGTGCCTCCCAACCCGCCCACCACCCCACGTGGCCCACCTTCACCCCACGGCAGCTCTTCTGGCCACCGAGAGGTGAGGTAGGCCCACAGGCCCCAGGAAGCTGGCCCGGGAGGGGGGGGGGAAAGAGGCCTTCACGTCCGGGGAAGGAGCTGGCCTGGCGCGAAGATGGGAAGCTGGGCCGGGAGGGGGCAGAGAGAGCCTGCTCAGGCGGGGGGGCTCAGGCGGGGAACACATGGCTCAGATTTCCCTGCAACCTCAAAGTGACCATTAGGTGTCACTAGTGAGAACATAGGTAGCTCTCAGCTGTCTAAACTAGTGATCCCCAACCTGTGGGCCGCTGACCACATGTGGTCCGTCGACTAATTGAAGGTGGGCCGCGAAGGACACCTTCTCCCCCCCCTCCGGCCCTTTACTTCATCACCCCCGGCCCTTTACAACACACTTCGGGTGTTATTGTCTCCCATCACTCCCAGATGGGACTATCTCGTTGCAGAGAAACAAGCTCAGGGTTCCCATTGATTTGTCATTGTCATGAGTTAAAATTTCCATGAAAATAAAATGTTCCTTATGTTCATTGTTGTGGCGTGTCTGTATCTTATTTTGAAGGGATGTTTAAACATTACCATAGCGATCAGAGAGCGTCAGGGCAGTGGTTGAGAGTAGAGGAGTAAACTGCCCCCCCCCCCACTGGGCCTCAGTAAAAGGCGTTGAGTGGTCCCCGGTGATAAAAAGGTTGGGGACCACTAGTCTAAACAGCTTAACATCAGCCTTTCATGGTTGACTTCAGCAAATTATTTGCTTATTGCAATTCCAACAATGGGTGGGGAATTGAACCTGGGTTTCTAGATGAGAGGCTGCCACTCTTAACAACTACACCAAGTTGGACAGTAACCTACTTGTATCTGGGTAGCTAGCAATGCATAGTTCTCTTCAGCAGAGTCATCAGATCTTC
The DNA here is from genome assembly GCF_049243985.1 of Paroedura picta. Lineage (NCBI taxonomy): Eukaryota > Metazoa > Chordata > Lepidosauria > Squamata > Gekkonidae > Paroedura > Paroedura picta. The sequence goes on along the minus strand of NC_135377.1, from coordinate 78,795,264 downwards.
CCAGAAGAGACATTTCTGACACTCTGACCTGAGGTCTAGCAAAAAATGTGGGATATCTCTATTTTAACATAACAATGTTTGAGTCCAGTGGCACCTTTAAGACCAACAGTTTTATCCCAGGTATAAGCTTCCGTGTGTTCCCACCTGAAAACTTATACTCAGAATAAAACTGTATTGGTCTTAAAGGTGCCCCTAGAATCAGATGTCATGTGGCTGCTTCAGGCCAGCACATTTGCCCACCTGAATCTTTCAACATGGTAGAATCCGCAGAATATCCAGGCAACCATTCATTGTGTCACGTACAAGACAAGATATGTCTCCCAATCAATTCATTTCTGTTCTAAGCAGGAGGTTCTGTTTCTGGGACTGCGTTTGAAGGTAAATCAAGGGGCAGCTGCTGCTTCAACAAATCTTCTCCAGCACATTAGAAGCAACTGAGCCATGAGAAGAATTCCTTTCATTTTTTATTTGCTCTTAATCATGTTTGCCGTGAGAAACGACAGGAGACATGGAACACCAGTGATAGTGATCGTTAGAATTATGCCCTGTGACAGGTACGTGTGGAAATAGATCCGTTAAGAATTTGCTGGTAATTATTGGGTTGCCAGCTTCAGACTGGGAAATACCTGGAGATTTTGGGGGTGGAGCTGAGGAGGTCAGGGTTTGGGGAGGAGAGAGACTTTTATTATATTACTATTATTATTATTGTATTTATTAACCACCCCTCCCTATAAAGGCTTGGGGCAGAGTACAACATATTAAAATCGACAAAACCATTCCATAGAAATTGTAGATAATAAAACATTTGAAGCCACCATTTCAGTTGCTCGCTGGATTTCTCAGCTGGTCTTCGTGGAGTGGAATGCCTGCAGCCCGGCCTCCAAAGTGGCCATTTTCCCCACCTGATGTCTGCCAGGGAATCAGTTGCAAGCGCAGGATCCCTCCAGCCACCTGGACTCTGGCAAACCATTTATTCCACACAGAACTATTTATTACCACAAGCCTTTTGGTTTAAAATTCAAAATAGCCATGCTTTATCCCATGAACTCATGCCTATAAGCACATCAGTAGCTCTGCATGTACAGCATTATAAACTATGGCTCAATATTTTCCTGACAGACGTATGACTGCAAATAGAACGGGGTGTTCAGAAAGGTTTTAAAACATATAAAGCTGCTCTATCCTGAGACAGAAAATTGGTCTCTTCTGACCAGCAGCAATTCCTCAAGGTATGAGGCTGAGGTCTTTGACATCACCTACTATGGGCACTTTTGAAAAAACTGGGGATGCCAGAGAACCTGAGAACTGCAAGCCAATAGATGCAATACTTCCTAATGGTTTTAACAGATATCCCACCAGAATGTTGGCAACTATGCACCAAGCCACTGAGAAGATGCTGTTGCCACCAAAGTATTCAATCATTTTGCCTACTGAACATCAACAGGTGGCTTCAAATTATGATGAGGCTGGAAGCCGAGATATTCAGGGTAGGCCAGAAGAAGAGGCATCTAAACAAATATGACTCAGACATCAGGATTAAGCGACCATGCAGAGGAAGGAGCTGTACAGACTCTCCCTCCCCAGGTTTGTGCACCCACTTTCTCTGCACAGTCACATGCCCTGCGCATGAATAGGTGAGTGAGAGGAGGCAGGGAGCAAGGTCAGCGTTCTCCTTCCCACACTCCCTCACCATGCGTTAATGAGAGGGCTGCCGCAGGCATGGACATGTGGGAGACTTTCATGCTCATTTTAAGCTCTAGTCCAGGGATGGCCAAATTGGGCCTCTCCAAATGCCCATGGACTGCAATTGCCAGGAGCTTATGGTGCTAGCAGGGGCTCATGATAATTGTAGTCAGTGGATATCTGGAGGGCCACAGTTTGGTCACCTCTGGGCTCATCAAAAACATACTTTGGAATTTTTAACCCATGAAAACTTGCCTAACCGATTCCATTCAGGCTGCTTGGCCAGCTTCGAAAGACCATCTATAGAAAAGAATTTGGAATTCTGATCAGGCTGATAAAAGCCCGTTTTGATTTACTGCTGCTTCCTTGGTCTGTCAGTTCGGGTGTTAGATGAGCTTTAAAATAACTTTTGATTTTTTTTTATCATCACACTGATTCAAGCTGCAAGCCAATTTGAAAGCCCAATAGGGTATGATTAAGTAGAGTATAAATATTTCAATAATCAATCTGGGCAAAACACACACACACACACACACACACACACACATACACACACACACACACATACACACACACACACACTCGCACAGATCAGGAAAGCAGACTAAAATGTTTCTTTTTAAGTGCCACATAATTACTTTGGTGGTGGGAAAAAAGATGACCACTTTCCCCAGGATTTCCACTTTAAAACTACTCATGTAGTAGCTTTAATGATCTAAAAAGTCACATAGTAGACCGAACATTATATTTCATTTGTCTTCTGCCTTCTGCCCTTACAAGGGCCGCCATGGCAGCGGATAACTTAATACACATACAATAAGGACAATTAGAATCCTCAGATGCACATCTTTAAAACATAGGATTGCCAGCTCTGGGTTGGGAAACCTCTAGACATTTTCGGGTGAAGCCTGAGGAGGGTCGGATTTGGGAAGGGGAGGCACTTCAATGGGGTCAATGTCATAGAGTCCAGCCTCCAAAGTAGCCATTTTCTCCAGGTGACGAGATCTCTGTTGCCTGGAGATTGCCTGAATTCCAGATCAAGTTCCAGATTTTGGTCTTCACCAAAAGGCCACGTGGGGTCTGGGCCGGGTACACCTGACAGACTGAGAAGTACGTCTGGCCTCAACCAAGGCCAGGGACTTTTCCGCCCTGGCACCTATCTGGTGGGATGAGCTCCTGGAAATGACTTAATGACACCACCACAGGGGGCCCACCCTAAGAACAACCCACCCCTGTAGGATGGGGAGAAACAGAAAACAAGATTTTCAGTTGATGCGGATTTGATGTAATTTTAACTGGTTTTAACTGTTTTAGGTATTTACATTTTAAGTGTTTAAATGATGTAAACCTCCCCGAACTGGTGAAAACCAGGAGGTGCATTACAGAAATTTAATTATAAATAAATTTCAAAAGACAGTTTTTTAGGCCTGCTGCAGACAACTGGAGAAAATTCAAACAACAGTGGAGGCCAGTGGGGCTGTGGAGAAGTCAGATCATCATCATCATCATCATCCCACCTTTCCAGCGCTCAAGTCAGGCTACAACCTTAAAAACACATACAAAGTTAAAACATTCAAACAGTCTAGTGCTGCCAGTCCTGGCCCCCACTAAGTTCTAGACGGGGGGGGGGGGGGGTTGGCAGGAGCAGGGCCCCCATCTCCTGTCCTTCCTCCCCAAGCAGTGAGGCCAGCTGCTATGAGCGATGTGATTTCTGGCCTCGATCATAAGCCCGGCAGCCTAGCTCCATCTGGCAGGCAGGCCCTGCAGAACTGATTTACCCCCCCCACCCCCACCCCCACCCCCACCCCAGGGAGCTCTCCCCACCAGGCCAGGGAGGGAAGTCCTGTTTTTGAATCTTGCAGAGCCCCACAATACTGATTAATTTAATAGATTTTATAATAATTAACAATAATAATACTTTTATTTTTCTTGCTCGTCGTTCTCAGGAAACTCAGGGATGGTTATCTGTATACAGCTGTCGCTGTATAAACATAAAGGGCTAATGCCTAAGTGGGTGGAGAGTGGGCGGGGCCAGTCCGGGTGAGGGCCCAATCGGAAGGCGCAAAGATAAGATCACTTATCTTGTCCTAGCTCCTCCTACAATTGTCTCTGCCTCTTCCCCTTATTATTAGGATCCTTGACACTCTTGGGCCGTCCATTGTCATTCCTCCCTCGGTTCCTCGCAGTGCAAATGAGGTGTCCATGGCTCATGGCTGATTTGATTTCTGACTGCTCTATTTTCCTGTGGGTTTCCTGCTGGCTTGACTTTGGTTTCCTTGTTGTTGTTGTTTCTTTTTTGCTAGGTGTCTTTCTTGTTCCCTGGTTCTATACTTGGGTAGGTGGGGGAATGGTTTCTGGATTGTTTTTTGGTGGAGTTGTGTGTTTCTGGAGGGAATAGCCCTAATTGCTCATTGTGGCATCTCAGTTCTGCCAAGTCCACTTGTGGGCTGCAAATTAAGTGATTTTTGATTATGTGTTAGTTCATAATGTGTGTTGGGGGGAGGGAGATGTCACTTGAATGACAGGGTGTAGTCAACTTCATTAGCATATGTGTGGTTGTTTCGGTCACTGGGTGGTTTCTGTGAATCAATTGAATTAATTGGGGCAACCGGTATGAATTGAGTTGATTAAACATAAGTGCTCTAGAATTAATAAGGAAACAATCAATCTGGATTTGGTTGAAGAAAGGGTATTCAGGCTGTCTTAATTGGGATGAACAGTTTAGGTTGAATTAATCAGAGGGTAGTACACATTTGTTTTGGAGGCGGGTGCTGAACTAGATGGTTCTGAATGTGCCCATTTTTCTTCCCTTCTTTTCCTTTCTCCCTGCACGCCAATGTTTCCTATCCAAACTTACCTGCCTGAATTTGAGGCTTGATAGGAATTTGGCTGGGGGGGGGGGTTGGTTATTCCTCCGTTTTACTTAATGAATTCTCTTTACACTGGGCCCTCCTGTTGAATCTGCTTCCCCCTCCTTCCCTCCCCCCTTCCCTCCTCATAAGGAACCAAGTTTCATCTCAGTCCTGCAGGGAGTTCCCTCCGGCAGCCTCCCCACCCCCACCCCGGATCACCGTTCTTCGTACTTCACTTTTTTCTACTTCTTCAGTCCTTCCCCTGTGATTCCTCGTCTTCAACACTGACCAGTTTTGAGACGTGTCTGTTACAGGTGGTAAGTAGCGATGTTCAGCAGCTGCTGGTGTGGTTTCTTCTCTTTGGTTTTCCTCCCCTCCCCCAATCTTTTCTTGGTTGGGTTTCTTCTATTTCTTTTCTTCTTGTTGTTTGAGTGTGTTGGGTCCAGTTCCTCCCCACTTGCTTTGTCGTATGAGTTCAGTTTCTGACCTGTTAGATTTTAGTTGGTTTTTTTTTCATAATTTAATTCGACTTGGGAGTTTATTATTTTTATTTGAATTGGCCAAATTTCAATGTTTTTTTTTTTTGGGTGGCTTTTTTGAGTTGGGCTGGTCTGATCTGGGGAGCATTCTGATTGTTTGACCGCTCTGGCCGCCATCTTGGCACATGTCCTATATCTTGGAACCGTATGGTTAAATAAGTATTTTGGGATCGAATGTGCCAAATTATTCCTTGCTGAAATTGAACTCTTACATAATCTGAAGCAATAACTTTCCTTATCATGGCATATCACCTCCATGCCTGCCTTGCCCCTTGTCTGTTATCCAGGTTGTATCTGGGGGTCGCTATCCAAGTGTCCATCCTAATGACCACCTGTGGATTCAACTTCTTGAAAAGTTTTTTTTAATCTTATCGCATCAGCGTAGTATTACTTTTTGCTTCTAACAACTGTCCAAACATGCTTGTCATTTAACATATACTACAGTAGTAAAGATTGTAATCTTTTAAATAAGCTTTCGGCTTATCTGACAAGACATTTTTCTTGCATATGGCTATCTAGGAATAACATGATTAAGGAGCAAAAATACGGAGTTGTTTTCTTTCCCCCTCCCTAGTGAAACCATGTTTGAAATTACATGAGATGTGGGGGATGGTATACCAGAGATGGGGGTCCCTCCTCCATTTTAATAAAATCCTCTGGGAGTTTTGCAGCAATAGGATGACTCTATTAGTAGTTCTGGAGCTAGAAATTGGGATTTAAAAGAAAATTTTAGAAAAGAGAAAGTTTCTCCCTCAAAAACTGGCTAGAAACATGAAACGCTTAGCAGTCCCCTATGACTGCCTTGAACAGTGGGAAGCAGTAGTACCTGTGGCAATTAAATGTGTCAGAAAGAAATCTCTTGTTGCAGAAGCAAATTCTGTTTCCAGCAGGGTGCTAAAGCCCCAGAAATTACGAACATAAAACCAGCAGAGGATCTGGGGATTACTTTGTGGGAGGTTCTGGGGGGCAAACTGATATGCTCCTTTAAACAATTTCCCATAATTCCTGAAAACAGCAGGTAGTTTATTTCTAATAATCTTCTTGCAGGAAAGAATTATTGAGTACAGAAACATTGTGGATACTTTGGTCTTTTCTGCTCACCATAAATTTAATGTCATGCTTACCTAGTGAAGACACTATATTCCAGCCACTCTGCATGACGTCGCCGGCTTTCTGTGTCTGGCCAGCAAACTGCTTGCTATATATGCCATTTTAAAGTGCAAGTTGGTGAATCCCAAAAGGCGCTACCCCCCAGAGGACAACCAGCAGGCTAGCAGAAAAAGAAATGAATGGAAATGAAGAAGCGCTACCTCTGCCTCCAATGTCCCACCTTTGCACTCAACTCCCTCTCTCTTCTTTCTTTCTTTCTTTCTTTCTTTCTTTCTTTCTTTCTTTCTTTCTTTCTTTCTTTCTTTCTTTCTTTCTTTCTTTCTTTCTTCAAACTGCCTGGAGCAACGAATAGGCAGGCAAGCACGCAGGCAATGCCAGAAATATTTTTTCCCCAAAGTTGTGACATGAAGGATGCCTCTGTAAAGTTCCCAACCCCCCAAAATCAGGAATGAGATTAGTTTGTAGAAGTATCAAGACTCGGGATTCCATAAGGGGTGGTGCTCAAAAAGCACGATGCATTATGATTCGATGTATAGGCTTTTCAATGGCGTTTCAATGAATTAAAAAAAAAAAGATTAGCAGGCATCATGGGACCTTTAAAACATGGAGAAAGGGGATTGGTTTCCTGGCTTGACTGACAGGCGCAAGAGAAATATATAAAGTGTGTTGCTCTCTTCCACCATTTCCAGCAGCACTCGTGGAGAGTGAGAAGTGCAAAAAGGCAGCAGAAAAGAGCAAGAGATCAAAAAGGTGAGGGGCTGGGAGGCATGATAATATTTAGAGCTATGGCATTCAGCTGGCATAACACCATTTTTACCGATGAATGTAAATGCCCTTTCTTTCATGGGAGGATTTGGATAAAAGTTATCCCCTGACAATGGTTTATATTCCACGAACAATCATTTCCCAGTATAAACCTCTTCTGGGCTTGGATGCCTCTTACCTTTAAAATTATCTACACATAACTTTCTGCATTTTCTATCTTCAGATGTAATTTTTCTTTTCTTCTTAAATTACTAACAACGAATAACCTGAGGGACCGCTTCCCTATGCCCCTCAAATAGCTCTACTCTCCACCACCAACAACTGGCTAATGGTCCCTGGCCCTAAAGAAGACCGCCTGGCCTTGACCAGGGCCAGAGCATTCTCTGTCCTGACCCCCACCTGTCCTGACCCCCACCTGGTGGAATGAGCTCCCGAAGGAGATCAGAGCTCTGATGGAGATAAAACAGTTCCGCAGGGCCTGCAAAAGGGAGCTCTTCCGCCAGGCATTTGGCTGAGGCCAGGCACAACCAACAACATCCTGCTCCCTCCCTCCCAAAATTCCATCAATGCGCTCTGCTCCTGGACCTGTATTAATGTTATGGTTATTTATACGTTATGGATTGTTTCTTGTATTGTTTATACGTTTTATACACAAATTCTTATATGTGGAAATCCATCTGTGGAGGACCTGCCCCACTATGTTTTGTCTTGTCCCCTGTACTCCGAACCCAGGAACAAATTCCTTGCCAACTTACTACCAAACTCACACCCCACTTCTGATTTTGATAAAGTCACCTATCTTTTATCAGATGTCGACCCCTATATTTCCTATAGGGTGGCACTTTTCTCTCTGGCCGCCAGGAAGATCTGAGCCAAAGCTTTTTTACAGGTGTCCCCACCTTGATACTCTGTGTTTCTTTTAAATTGTAACTCAGCAATCCTCGTCTACAATTTTATGTATGCAATTTTGGAGAAATATTGTTTTATTCGTATTTGTACGACTTTGTTTTTAATTATGTTTTGTAATGGCCTTTGGCTATACACAATAAATGTTATCGTATCGTATCATAATACAAATTTTCTAGAGTTTGGCCAGTCATGGCTCTAAAACAAGCTTTCTCAGTGAGGGTTTTGTGAAATCCTGGATGGATTTCTTGATGGTCCTGGAAAGGTTACCTGAATGCGTGGGAGTTAATTAATCTTTATATATTTAAAAATTTTGTTAAACATTTATCAGGTGGTATGACCATATATGGTCATGTTGACCCATCCCTCCCCTCCCAAAATGGCCAATGATTGCCTGGAGGGGGTAGGAAGAGTAAGGGCCACAGGTGGGCGTGTCCACAGCTATACTTCCCAACTAAATTCTGCATGACCGCATCACTTCTGGGATTTCTCAAAGCCTGAGGAATGTTTCAGGGGTTTCTCAATGATAAGAAAGTTGACAAAGGCTGCCTTATGAGAAGAGGTTGAGTGCATTGGGTATGTGTAGCTTGGAGAAGAGAAAGGCAAGTGGGGATAGGATAAAAAGGTAAAGGTCAAGGTATCCCCAGTGCAAGCACCAGGTCATGTCTGACCCTTGTTGTGACGCCCTCCAGCGTTTTCATGGCAGACTCAATACAGGGTGGTTTGCCAGTGCCTTCCCCAGTCATTACCGTTTACCCCCCGGATAGTTATGTTTAATTATAAAGTCAGACATGTTGACCCCCACCTCCAAAAATGGCCAGTTATGGGACTAGAAAGGGAGGGACCCCGGGTGGGCATGTACACAGCTAGGCTTCTCAATGATATTCTGGAGGGCCATGCGACTTCTGGGTTTTCCCAAAACCTGAAGAATGTTTCAGGGGTTTCTCAACAGTAAAAAAAGGGAGAAAGCCTGCTCTAAAACGATGGCACTTCTTCTTTAAGAGGATTCATCTGTCTCTCGATATTGTCTTCTGCAGTAAGTGAAGATTTCTGTTTTGTTTTGCATTCTTTCACAATCTTCCTCCTTGTTTATGTGCTGTATATAGTGAGATATATTTTTAAAGTTGGTTTTAGTGTACAGTATTTGGCTGTTCAAATTGTTGCACTCTTCAGTATATTACGGGTAGAAAAGTGACGTTAAAATGTTTTAAGTAAATAAAGTAAATAATGTGCATCAAACCTTCTAAACCATGAATATGCCCACTGTCCTCAATTCATGTTATCACCAGCAATCTCTTTTGTGTTCAGAGACTGCTCCAATTTTGTTCAAGCCCTGCTAAATAAAAAACAACATGGCTGCTTCAAAGGTAAATCCTGTCTCACTAACTATTTAGAGTGCTTTGAAAGTGTCAGTAAACATGTGGAATGAACTGGTAGGCATTGCTTATCTGGACTTGCAGGAAGCCTTTGACAAAGTCCCTCACCAAAGACTCCTGAGCAAACTTTAAAGTTATGGGATAAGTGGACAAATCCTCTTACAGCTTGGAAATTGGCTAAAAAAAAACAGGAAGCAGAGTAGGAATAAATGTTCAATTCTTGCAATGGAGTAGTGGGATCCCTCAGGGATCTGTTTGGGAATGGTACTTTTCCACGTGTTCATAAATGACCTGGACTTAAAGGGTGCACGGTGAGGTGGCCAAATTATTAATCTTTCATTTAGAGTGGTTAATACGAAAACAGATTACAAAGAGCTCAAAAAAGGTCTCATCAAATCTGGGAAATCAGCACTAAAATGGCAAATGAGATTCAATCTGAACAACTACTAAGGGATGCACACTGGGCCAAATAATCCCATATTCACACACACGGATTGAATCTAAGCCAGCAGCAACAGACCAAGAAAAGGACCTGGGATTTCTCAAAGCCTGAGGAATGTTTCAGGGGTTTCTCAATAGCTTGATGAAAATGTGGATCTAGTTTGTGGCTGCTGTGAAGAAGGCGAATTCAATAGTGATCATAACCAGAATGGAATAGAGAATAAAACAGTCATAATCATGCTGCCTTTTACAAATCTATGGGGAGAGCACAGTTGAGATGTTGTGTTCAGTTCTCATCACTGTGCCTGAAAAAGGCTATTGTAGAGCTTGAAAAAATGCAGAAAAGAGCAACCAAAAATGATCTGTTTAGCCTAGAAAACAAAAGTAAATCAGGGTAGACACGGTTGAGGTCTATAAAACAGCAACAGTGGACAAGGAGAAACTTTTCTCCCTCTCCCACAACAGTAGAACCTGGGGCCATCTGCAGAAGCTGAAGGGTGCGAGACTCAGGACAGACAAAAGCAGGTATTCCTCCACACAGCATAGGATTAATTTGCAGAACTCACTGCCACAAGATGTGTTCACAGCCACCAACTTTAAAAAGGGAGTGGACAAATTCATGCAGGACTGGGCTCTCAAAGTCAACTAATCATAATGGATATCTTCCCCAACCAGCACCTGAGGCAGTATGCCTCTGTGAATCAGCTACTGAGAAGCTCAGTTAGGATGGTGTTGTTCCAGCTTTCCTCTTCATGAGATTCCTAGAGGTAGCTGATTGGCCACTGTGTGGACTAGATGGTCTTGGTGTCTGATCCAGCATGGATCTCCCTATGTTCTTACATTAGAGTGTTGCCTAATTTCTAAAGAATTTAGTGGTTCTAGCCACGGCATCTATTTGTGGAGTTAAAAGTGTTTAAAGCAAGCTGCAATGCTAGGTCTCCCAAAGATAATATGCAGTTCATTAACTTACCTGGGAGGGAAGGTGGCACGGCATAGCCAGGTCTCATCAGATCTCAGAAGCTAAGCAAGGTCAATACTTGGATGAGAGTCCCTCAAGGAAGACTCCGCACAGGAAGGCAATGGCAAATCACCTCTGCTTCTCATGTGTCTTGAAAACCCTGTGCTGGGGTCACCATAATTCAATTACAACCTGATAGCACTTATGTATGTAATTCAGAAGAAGAGTTGGTTCTTATACGCCGCTTTTCTCTACCCGAAGGAGTCTCAAAGTGGCTGGCATTTGCCTTCCCTTCCTCTCCCCACAACAGACACCCTGGGAGGCTGGTGGGGCTGATAGAGCTCTGACAGGACAGCTCTGTGAGAACTGCTCTATCACGTCTGTGATGAGCCCAAGGTCACCCAGCTGGGTGATTATTATTATTATTAAATACCAATCTCCAATGGAATGAGATTAAAAGGACACCATTAATTGGGAATAAAGCCCAATGTAACCGTTTGCTGTAAATCTAACAAATCAAGTTCTAGATAAAATCATCCCTGGGCGATTCCTTACCCAGCGCTCTGACTTCAGCACTTCGGACTGCTTTCCTGCTGCATTTAGTATGACTTCCATAGAACTGCTTTAATACGTCTGAGTATCACTTTCTTCCTAATTCTGTCAATATGTACTAAATGGTTGCCATTGTGATGATATTTCTGGAGTTTATAAACGTTTTGCCCCAAATGAGCATATACAGCACACAAAAAGTTTATTCATCAGTATCACAAACCAGACTTCCGTAAGCCATTTTGAACCTTCAGTAAGTTGGCTGAGTTTTCCATGCTGGAACAATTAAAATGAAAACAGGTCCAGCCGATGGAACTTTTGATCCCTCTCGAGCCCACTAGGCGGATTGCCAAGCCACGTAAGCCCTAGGCCCAGTCTGCATCTTTAAACGCCGCCCGCGGCGCAGCGCACCGCGGACTAAATATTTCAGTAAGGGCTCTGTGGGAGGAGTTAGGGCGGGACCCGTCCGGGATAAACACTTGGAGGGGTCCAATCAGGAGCCGCGAAGCGGCTCCTGATTGGGCCCCTCCAACTGCCACTCGGGGGCCAAATGGCCAATTGGGAGTTGCGTCGAAGACGCAGCGGCCCTGCTCCTTTCCCGCCGCCGGAGCATCTCCCTTCCCTCCGCACAGCCTCGCCGCCAAACTACCAGGGAGAAAGGACCACCCCGCGCGAAGACTCCCCTATGATGGACTGGGGGACCTCCACGACCCTCCTCCCCTCAAGCCGGCCTCAAGACGACACGCTTCCCACTCGCCTTGCCACAACCGCCGAATCCCGCCTGCCGCCAACCCTCAGCACGCGCCGTCAGCAACCCCCAAACCTCGCTCCACCCCCATGGTAAGGCTGCCCGACGCCCAGGACTCCCCAGCCAGCACACTCCGACCCTCAAACACCCACGTCCCCAGTCCGGAGACCCTCACCCACCCGTCCACACGCCTCACCGACACCCCCCCACACTTTGGCCCGCCCGCCCCTCAACGCACTCCCCCTCTCCTCCATCGCCTGTCTTCGCCACGCCTGTCCACCGCCCGAGCGACCCGCATGCCAGAAGCCTCCGCCTTACACTGAAACACACATGAGCGGAGCCCCGTGCATGCATGCTTCCTGCCCACCAAGCCCGGCCCCGTGCCCCGCCCCGCCGACTGCGGTTCAGGCCTCCTCCCCTTCCTCAACCACCGTCGCCACCACCCCCTGTGACAACGACCGCCCACACACGCTTCAAGACGCCTGGACTGCCGCCGGAGCCCACCCTACGCTCTGCCCACGCCCATCCCGACCCCTACAGCCGCTCCAACATGCTCACTCACACACCTATCGCCTGCTGTATTTGAAGGACAGTGGGCTTAATTTGTAGTACATAGGATAATGCACTTTCAATGTGCTTTGGCAGCTGGACTTTCCTGTGCAGAACAGGAAAATCTACTTCTAAAGTGCATTGAAAGTGCATTATCTATTTTGTGCAGTCTAGGCCCTGGGTTCCTACTGAGATGAACCGTCACTCTCTTAGAAACCACTAAAGTCTTGCTCCACCATTCCTGCACCAGCGAGCACTTCCACCAACAGTGGATCTAAGTGCTAACCGCCTTCCTACATTCAATACAGAATTTGACTTTGTAATGTGAACTGGTCCCACAGCAAGATCATTTCTCTTGATATATAAATCCTCCTTAGATGAACAGATATGGAAGTCAGCGAAGTCTTAACAATATTTTCCAGCCACTTGAGCAAGTCGTCTTCACTATCAGCCTCTTCTTTTAGACACATGATTCCATCCAGTGCAGCCTGCATTTGAGAAACGTGATTTATAAGGTGCCAGTGAGGACCGGCTGAGGGATAAACCCACTTTCAAGAGGCCACCCGTGTGGAGCTGAGAAGCGTTACTTGCAAGAGAGAACAGGAAACAGCTCGACTAGGCGCAAATTTGGCACCAAAATGACTGGCAAGCTATGTAATGTACAGCCCGCAACACCCAATTTGCTTATCTATACCCACCATCTGCCAGGAACATAAATGGTGCTCCATAACGCTGTATTAGGAACAGATGCTTCCAATTAACCTGCAGAAAGCAAACTGGACAATGGTATTATTATCCTTCTACTGATGTGTAACATCTGCAACAAATAATTCTCACCAGGATTCCTAAGTTGCAGAAAGCTGCATTGCAACAGAAAGCTTACCTGCGCCCAGGGAGAGGATATGCTAAGTAGCCCTGGTATCAATTTATTCTTTAATATCGCCTTTTTATTGCTTAACAAATAGGAAATGCTTTTGCCAGGCTTTTTGTCAAACGCTGCACAACACAGACACCACTGGAGAATGCTTTTTAGTCCCCAGTTGCTCTGCGACATTTCCCCCTGGTTTTAAAAGGCCGCCCACAAATTGGGGAGGGGGGAGGAAGAAATGAATTGAATAATCCAGTCCTTAATCGTTGTAGCAAAAAGAAGAGAAAAAAGTTCAGAGTTTAGTAGAAAATGTCATCAAAGGGCTAAACTACAAAGGATGAGCTACAAAATAAATGCAAGTGACCCAGGAGCAGAGACAGCCTTAAACTCACCTGGAGCCACTTTTGCAGCCACAGGGCAAGGAGTGAGCGAACAATGGCAGATTTTCCCTTGGCAACTATGAGCCACCTGGGCTGGCTGCAGAGGCAGCTCAGGCTGACCAATGAGACACTTGAGGCTGGCCTAGAGAGGCATGTTTGCCGGGAAAACCTGGAAAGCAGAGTGTTTATTCCAGTCCACCCCACTCCTTCATACATGGGGCTGCCACCTGGGCCTTTGGCCATTCTGCAATGTGCCCAGTACAGGGGCTGTCAGCCACCTGCCACTCCTCAGGGGCTAGGCAGCCATGCAGTGGCTTGTGCCCACATGGAATCTCAATACTTGCCATCCCACATTGCTCCCCAGTGGGCAAGGGAAAGATGCCCTTAGCTGACAGGTGGTTTACCCAATGCTGGATTCATGCGCTCTGTTACACCACTGCTCCAGTAGTTTTCACTCAGTCACACTGTCTGCTGGTTGAAAAAAGTTTTAGTCGGGTGGCACTTTTACAACCCACATAGTTCAATTCTGGGTAGAAGCTTTTCTGTGCATGTACACGGTTTCTGCCCCCTTGCATCTGCACTCTGTCCTGTGCTCTGCGGGCAGCCTGATCAGCCTTCACCTGGCCTGGATGAATCTTGAGGACATACACTGGAACAGGAGACATGGCACTGAAGCTTGAACCTTGTGCACCTATCAATCTGTTAAGGTGGCCTTCCCCATGCTGGAGTAAGTGACTCTGCATGCCTACACATGGGTGGTGGGATGCTACTACTCTAAGGGCCATTCCGCACTCGTTCAAAATAGCAAAATGGTTACAAATTGAAATCGCTACTGTTTTGCTGTTATGTACAACGTCGTTGACAATCTGCAACACTCCTGAAACCGATCCGCAAAAAGCGCTTCGTTGTAGCGCTTTCAGGGAAATCCCAAAAAGTGGATTCACCCTCCGGAAAGCGCTACACTCTTGCAACCAATCTGCAACACTAGCGGGAAAGTTCTGTGCATTACCATTGTTGCGGTTTCTGCAAAGTCCCTCCCCCTAGCTCTCTCCTCTGATCTTCCGGAGAAGCGATCACCATTTTTTTTTTCTGGGAGCGAGCAGAGATCAACGCACCGGCGAGCCTTTGTTTACCCAGCAAGGCTTCCCCGGCTGCAGTCCCTCCCCAGAGCTGTTTTAAGTCACCAAGCACGAAGCAACACACAGCCCCGTTTGCTGGTTTATTTTCCCTTTATTTTTCACTGTATTTTCGGCCGAAAATCGCGCCCATGCAGGGGGGGGGGGGGTTATTTTTTTTTTCACTCAGGGGGAGCGTGGCAACGATGAAACGGCAGCTCAAACACCACCTGCTAGCTAGATGGTTCTCTCCGTTGCAACGAATCAACGCAAATTCGTTGCAACGTTTGTGTGTGTGTTTTTAAACCTTCCTTAAAGGGAAAGGGGCTTTTTGGAAGCATGATAACGGCCGGCTATTGGCTGCTTGATGGCCAGGGGTGGGACAAAGCTCGGCAATATCGCTTCCTGGCTAGCGATTTTTGCCGAGACCGGAAACCTGTGGGAAACGATAGAAACGCATCTGGATTCCACTACGAAGCCAGGTATGCATAACAATGAATTTTTGTTCCGCAACCAATTTGCTACATAGATCCTGGTGCGGAATGCCCCTAAGTGTGTGTAGGTATTATCTCCTTGAACGGGATGCCTCTCTCTCTCTTATCCTAGCGGCTGCCTCATGGCCCTTCCTCTCTCTTGCTTTGTCCTCTCACTCTTTCTCATGGCCTTTCATAGAGACACGTGCATTTGCAGGTCTTCCTGTAGATACAAAGCCCTCATACTCCGACACACATGATGCTGAACAGGGTGAGCATTTATGAGAGAGAAAATTTAGATTAAACTTCATTCTCTTCCTCTGAATGCAATCTGAATAAATGTAAATTTGCCCTTTTCTGTAATACCCCCCTTGGGGGATTTATTTACTTTACTCAGTATTGCACTGGACAAAACCCTGCTATATTAACCAAATATCTCAATACCTAAGCCTCACCCTAAATAGGGAGGTAATCTTGCAAAGTGATACTGCAGAAGCACCTGTGACTGTATTTGGCCAGTGTCCATCTCACTGTATGGCTGTGGAATGGGGTTGCATGCAGCTAGTCTGGCCCTTCACTTAGAATCATAGAGTCATAGAGATGGGAAGGGGCCAGAATCGGCCTCAAACATCCAGGATAAGCCACTGCTTGAAGATTGCCAGTGAGGGGAAGCTCCCCACCTCCTTAGGCTGCCCATTCTACTGCTGAACTACTTGGACTGTAAAAAAAATTCTGATATCTAATTGGTACCGTTTTACACATAGTTTAAACCCATTACTCAAGGTAGAGGCTCCTCTGCTGTCAACAGGAACCTTTCCCTGCCGTCCTCCAAGTGACAATCTTTCAAATACTTGAAGCCAGCAATGATGCCCCCTCTCAACCTTCTCGTCTCCAGGCTGAACATTCTGGGTCAAAAAAATGAAAAGCATGCCTACTGGATGGGGGATATGCTTCTAGGTAACACTGTGTGTGAACGAGACCTTGGGGTACTTGTGGATTGTAAACTAAACATGAGCAGGCAGTGTGATGCAGCGGTAAAAAAGGCAAATGCCATTTTGGGCTGTATCAACAGGGGCATCACATCAAAATCACAAGATGTCATAGTCCCATTGTATCCGGCACTGGTCAGACCACACCTGGAGTACTGTGTGCAGTTCTGGAGGCCTCACTTCAAGAAGGACGTAGATAAAATTGAAAGGGTACAGAGGAGAGCGACGAGGATGATCTGGGGCCAAGGGACCAAGCCCTATGAAGATAGGTTGAGGGACTTGGGAATGTTCAGCCTGGAGAAAAGGAGGTTGAGAGGGGACATGATAGCCCTCTTTAAGTATTTGAAAGGGTGTCACTTGAGGAGGGCAGGATGCTGTTCCCGTTGGCTGCAGAGGAAAGGACACGCAGTAATGGGTTTAAACTTCAAGTACAACGATATAGGCTAGTTATCAGGAAAAAAAATTTCACAGTCAGAGTAGTTCAGCAGTGGAATAGGCTGCCTAAGGAGGTGGTGAGCTCCCCCTCACTGGCAGTCTTCAAGCAAAGGTTGGATACACACTTTTCTTGGATGCTTTAGGATGCTTAGGGCTAATCCTGCGTTGAGCAGGGGGTTGGACTAGATGGCCTGTATGGCCCCTTCCAACTCTATGATTCTATGATTCTATTCCCAAGTCCCTCAGCCTTTCCTCACAGGGCTTGGTCCTCAGGCCCCAGATCATTCTCATTGCTCTCCTCTGCACCCTCTCAATTTTATTCATGTAACTTTTGAAATGTGGCCTCCAGAACTGCAGACACGGCAGCAAGTGCACTCTGACCAGTGCATATACAGCAGGACCTTGACATCCTGCGATTTTGATGTCATGCCTGTCGAAACAACCCAAGAGTCCATTTGCCTTCTTTACTGCTGCATCACACTGTCTGCTCATATTCAGTTTACAGTCTACAAGTACCCCAAGATATTGTTCACACACACTTGTAACCTTGAGTCCCCAGGGCTAGACCCAGAAACTAGGGTAAAATTAAATCCAATTTATTTAAACGCAATCAAAAAGTTTCTATGGGGTGACTGCCAGCTAACCAATTATCCACAGCAGAGTCTTACTTGCAGCCCCCTGTGTGGAAGGCACAGCAGAGCCCTGGACATCTAGAAGGCTTCTGCGATAGCCAGAGCTCTTCTGGGGAAGATGCTGAACAGCAGGGGCTCTTTTGGTGGTCTTCAAGCTTTCTGTAGCAGTCCTCCTGCCACAATGAAGTGGCACAGCTCTGCATCCCCCTGATAGCTTTCCACGGCAGCCAGAGCAGAGTTCAACTGCTAGCAAGTCCCTAGGGAAGATTGTGGACAAAAACTTTTCAAAATAAGCCTTTCCCTTCTGATTATAGAAGTCTTCCCAAAAAGCAAGGTCAGCTCTTTTTCTTCTTCACTCTCCCAAAAAATCCTTCTTTCCCTTTTAGATGGCTGAGTCTGCACTTACTTTGTTTACCCGTTGTGGATCCTGCTGAATTCAGATCAATTTGAACTCAGATCTTCCTCTATCCTCCCCTCCCATTGAAACAAAAAAGTGTTCTGCACATGCTTAGGAAAGCTCAGAAGGGGAGGGGGGACAAGCACAGTAGAAGCCTCTTTCTTTCTTTTCTTGAAAGTGGGGGGAGGAAGTTTGGAGACAGACAGAGAATAAATCCAAAAAGAAAATCTCTGCCCAGAGAGCTGCACTTATGCCAATTTACAACCCCTCCAGGATATTATAGTGGAAAAGTAGGGTCACTCCAGATAAGTGCTTGTTGCAGATAGAAAACTTAAATCACCCCAAATCAAAATGGAAACTGCATTCAATGTAGACCTACAGACTAAAAACTTGGGACCAGAATAAAAGCACTGTGCAGATTCAGCCCTAGCCTGGCTTTACAATATCTTTAAAGGTTATAGTGAGTCTTTTCAAAAGCCCACCCATGAGCCTTTGCAAAACATGCAAATTTACACAAGTTTTCTGTCATCCTGATCTAGTCTGAGGGCCTATTTTTGTATCCTCAGTCGGCTAATCTTGCCTGGGCTGGAGCCTTTTTCCAGTACAGACTTGCATTCCTCCCTCGTCCAGTATCCGTTGCCATCCCAGCAAACTGATTCATTAGGGTGGCATGCCAATTTCAAAGTGCATCCACCCATGCCCAAACTTGAGAAATAAACATTTTTAATGGCTGAACATGGGCTTCAAACTGCAGGAAAGGAGGTTCCACCTAAATATTAGAAAGCATTTCCTGACAATGAGGGCTGCTTGGCTGTGGAGTCTCCTTTGGAAGTTTTTAGGAGGAGCCTGGATTTAGCACCTGTCATGAGTGTGTGTGCTTTAAGTCTTCAAGAAGGAAGGCTCTCTGAGGTCTCTTCCAGCTCTGTGTGATTCTGATTCCCGGGGGGGGGGGGGGAGCTGAGAGCAGGAGACTCTCAATGGGCGAAGGTCTGGTGTTCTGGCAGCATAGCTAGATGGGCCACAGGACTCCTGGTCAGGCCTAACAGGGGAATTAAGGTTAGAACTCCACTGCAGATGGTTATGCAAGCATTTCCCCTCGGGGGGGGGGGGGGGACAGGGACTGTTACATAACTCTAATTTGAGCTGAGACCCGCATGTCCTTGCCATAGTGAGCTTTTCACATCCCTTGCAATACTCTGAATTTTATTTAATCCTTTTCTATTATCGCAGTGGATAGTCTTGTTATTCCTATAAATGACTTTTTAATGAATGCAGCTATATTTCAATTCTTGATTATTAAGCAGTCACAGGCTAATTTCTGATTACAAAGTTGAATGTTTCCAAGTAGAAATTTAATAGTGTACAAGGAACAAAGCAATATCTGCGGGAAGGATTGCTCGGTTCACGAATTGTGACAGCTACTCCGAACCGAGCCGCGTTCGTGCCACGTTGCTAGCTGCAAACTAAACATCTGCAAAGGGGGTTGGGGGTGGGTAAAGCAAGCACGCTTTTAATTGCTCACTGGAATTGCTCTTAATTCTAGGTTCACTGGAAACAACAGGAGATTTCTGACAGTCTTTATATTAGCTGTGAACAAGGAAAATTAAGAGTTTCTGAAACGTACTCTTCAACGAAGGAAGAAATGAATGAAACTTTACAGCAGGGGTAGTCAAACTGCGGCCCTCCAGATGTCCATGGACTACAATTCCCAGGAGCCCCCTGCCAGCATTCGCTGGCAGGGGGCTCCTGGGAATTGTAGTCCATGGACATCTGGAGGGCCGCAGTTTGACTACCCCTGCTTTACAGAGTACTTTTTAAAGGCATACGTTATCATTGAAATGGGCTAAATGTTGGAACATTAACATTTGATGGGGTGGTGATAAAGGAAATGATTACAACCTGCTACTTGATCATAGAGTTATTGGGAACTGGCTTTAGTTCCACCCTGGAGACCAAGATCGGATCTCTAGTCTTTCTCCAGATAGTGGAAAGTGGCTTGTTTGGCCAGGCTTTGCTCTGTGACCTTTTATCTGCAATGGAAGAAAGGGGGAATGGTTCATAGACAGCTTTACAGATATGCTAAGGAATTATGTTTTGACTAAAATTAAGGGTCCCTTTAACTTTTATTTCTAATAGCTGAGCACAAGCTTGTGCCAGAAGCAGGGGGTGGTTAGGAGTTTGTTCTGTTTAGTATAAGCTGGAGGGATACGTTCTGACCTGGAATGTTTATGCATGCTCCTAAAAGGTGCCCGTGGTACGAACGTAAAGGAAAGACGTTAAAAAACAAGTTTAAAATACCTTGGGTAAACGATGTGGAAAATGCGCACTCACCACCAGGAGTGAGTCCCATGTAGAATTGAGTATATCATGGTGGAGAAAATGGTACTAAATGCAGAAGAAAGAAAGAAAGAAAGAAAGAAAGAAAGAAAGAAAGAAAGAAAGAAAGAAAGAAAGAAAGAAAGAAAGAAAGAAAGAAAGAAAGAAAGAAAGAAAGAACAACAAACAGTGTTTTTTGCTGAGTAACAACATGGTTTTCTCCTGTGCATAATTTCCCCTGATGACCCTGCCTATCAGAGATCAGGGCTCCAGGACTAGCCTGGAGACTTTGTGGGCGGATCTAGAGAAGACTCTGGAGAAGTGGCATTATTGCATTGTTCTGAGGTAGATGCATGAGGTAGATGCATACAATTCTATGTAATTATTTGGTCTTTGCTTGGGTTTTTATGGATTTGAGTCCTCTGTGACTGTCCTATTTTTGCTGCAGCTAAAATAGGGGGGGGGGGGTTCTGGTGTGTTTTCAGGTGATGTTATGCCAGGCAAAGGATCCTTTTAGAGGCCTGCAGGACTAGGATATCACATCCATCCTAAATAGTTTGGGTGCTAGGTGACTAGCAGGAGTTGAAGAAGATCTGAGTGGAGTTAGTTTCTCCTGGAACTCAAGCCTTGGCAATGTCATAGGAAGAAGGCGAAGGTCAACAACCAAAGGTCTCTTGGCCCTCAGTTCATAGCCCAAGGCCTTCGGTCAAGCAGGCCAGTGGATCAAGACCTGCCCAGGATGTGTCTGAATTGTGTTATTAGTTTAAATTCTTTTTAAATTGTATTGCAGTATTTTCTGTAAGTTACTTTGGTTCCTTTAAAGCAGTGGTCCCCAACCTTTTTATCACCGGGGACCACTCAACACCAGGGACCACTCACCGGGGACCACTCAACGCCTCTTACTGAGGCCCGGTGTGTGTGTGTGTGGGGTAGTTTACTCCTCTACTCTCAGCCACTGCCCTAACGCTCTCTGATCGCTATGGTAATGTTTAAACATCCCTTCAAAATAAGATACAGACACGCCACAACAATGAACATAAGGAACATTTTATTTTCATGGAAATTTTAGCTCATGACAATGACAAATCAATGGGAACCCTGAGCTTGTTTCTCTGCAACGAGATAGTCCCATCTGGGAGTGATGGGAGACAATGACACCCGAAGTGTGTTGTAAAGGGCCGGGGATGGGGATGAAGTAAAGGGCCGGGGGGGAGAGAAGTCGTCCTTTGGGGCCCACCTCCAATTAGTCGAAGGACCACATGTGGTCTGTAGCCCACGGGTTGGGGACCACTACTTTAAAGGAGAAAAACTGCATACAGATGTAAGGAAATAAAGTTTAAGAGGAGGGTAGCTAATTGTCTGCGCTCATCCCCATGGCCAGCTTGTGATGAGGGTACTTTGGGAAACCATGTGGCACTCATAGCATAGAAGCACAACTTGGAAATTAGAAAATTAGACAGGTGGGTGGGTGGATAGATGGGAAATGTTATGTATGTGGTCATGATAACTATCCGAGGCCTCTTATGCATGGGCCAGAAGGACTGTGCTGGCGGCAGCAGCACTTTGGTTAAAACCACAGATAACGCTTGCTGCTGCAGCCAGTGTGGGCGCCTCCCAGCCCAGGGCTATGGAAGGCCCACGGTAAGCGACCACGGGATCTTCCGCAGCTTCCTGGGTAACCCAGGGCTGCGGTGGGCCGGCGCTCTGTGTAATCGCAGCATCAGGCTTGTCGGCCCGCCTAGCCCCAACCCTATGGTGTCCCTGTAGGGACACCGCGTGCCCCTGTGAGCTCCATGGAGCCACGGAGCTGGCAGGGGTGACCTCCTGTCCCCACCTGGGCTTGCGGAGGAGGCCTGGACCCCCCCCCCCACTCCCTCCCCGGGCTGTCCAAACCTCCCTCTGCCCCGCCGCACCGGCTTACCTTCTGGCCCCGGCGTTCAGCGCACGCGCTATGCCAGGGCAGCCCAGCATGCCCCGCTCCCATACACAGGGAATGGCAGGGCATCTTGGCCCAGTGCAATGGGATGGCGGCAGCGTGCAGTAGCTGGCGTCATGCATAAGAGGCGCTACAGAGGACCGAGCTTAAGATCCGAAGTAGAAGAGTTGGTTCTCATATGCTGCTTTTCCCTACCCGAAGGAGTCTCAAAGCGGCTTACATTTGCCTTCCCTTTCCTCTCCCCACAGCAGACACCCTGTGAGGTGGGTGAGGCTGAGAGAGCCCTGATATTACTAAAGAAAAAGAGTTAGTTCTTATATGCTGCTTTTCTCTACCCGAAGGAGTCTCAAAGTGGCTTCCAATCGCCTTCCCTTTTCTCTCCCCACAACAGACACCCTGTGAGGTGGGTGTCTCTAAAGAGCCCTGATATTACTGAAGAAGAAGAAGAGTTGGTTCTTATATGCCGCTTTTCTCTACTCGAAGGAGGCTCAAAACGGCTTACAGTCGCCTTCCCATTCCTCTCCCCACAACAGACAACCTGTGGGGTGGGTAAGGCTGAGAGAGCCCTGATATGACTGCTCGGTCAGAACAATTTTATCAGGGCTGTGACTAGCCCAAGGTCACCCAGCTGGCTGCATGTGGGGGAGTGGGGAATTGAACCTGGCATGCCAGATTAGAAGTCCGCACTCCTAACCACTACACCAAACTGGATCAAAGCAAGGATAGTAGTGACCAATGTTCAGCCAGGATCCCAACACCGGTATCCAATCAGTTAGAATTAATCAGCTAAGGTTTAAGCAATGGTGCACGCTGGCAGGAAGATCTATTGTTCAGGTCTGTATATAAATTGGGAATTTTGAGGGGTTATTTGGTTCGGTTCTGACTCTTTTACCACCATGCTGATATCACAATACAGAGCTGATTGCACCTGCCTTTCTTCAAGCCCATGGATTTAACAGAAAACCTTAATTCTTCAGTGGTCCTAGCCAGCATGGTGTAGTGGTTAAGAGTGGGGGCTTCTAATCCGGCAATCTGGGTTTGATTCCCCATTCCTCCACTTACAGCCAGCTGGGTGATCTTGGGCCAGTCATAGTCCCGTTAGAGCTGTTCTGACGGAGCAGTCCTGTCAAAGCTCTCTCAGCCCCACCTACCTCCCAGGGTGTCTGTTGTGGGGAGAGGAAGGGAAGCCGCTTAGAGACTCCTTCAGGTAGTAAAAACCAACCCATTTTCTTAAAGTGTAGCAATGGCAACTACTGTACTCTTTTGCGTAGACGTTGTTATAAATTAGTGTAGTGTTATAATTGCACATGGTAAGTTTGGAGGTTTCTGTTTCAAGTGTCACCAAAGCCACAGGCTCCCTCATTTTTTAAAAAAATAGTTGTGATCCTCAAGTAACCCAAAATGGTTAACACCAAGCAAACAAATAAACCTATTAATATACTTACTATCTAAAACAGGGGTAGTCAAACTGTGGCCCTCCAGATGTCCATGGACTACCATTCCCATGAGCCCCTGCCAGCATTCGCTGGCAGGGGCTCCTGGGAATGGTAGTCCATGGACATCTGGAGGGCTGCAGTTTGACTACCCCTGATCTAAAAACTAACAAAAACATTTAATTGAAAAATAAGCAAAAATCAATAGAAAACAAGAGGCTAGTAAGTACTTCCACTAATTCCACTCCCGGGATGGTTTAGAATTTGGGATTATATCTAGATGAAAATATCTAAGAAATGCTGAGGGGAGGAAGAAGCGTTGACAAGGCTACCAATGTTTCAGCCTAGCCCTAAAACAGCCATTTAGCCACAGTCCATCAGAACATAGTCCTACTGGGCAACCAATGGGAGACTAGGGGCGGGAACATGCAGAGCAACTATCAACAATGTCATATCACTTCCAGGGCAACATCACACCTCTCTAGGAATCTCTGGAAAGTCTATAGTTTAACGTGGTGCAGCCATTCCTAGAGAGGAGACATCATGTCGTCAGCCCAATGGCCATTTTTATACAGTTTTCTCTTGCCATGGTTCTCAGCAGCAGAGGGGGTAGAGAAATTAAGCTCAAGAGCTGGGGGGGGGGAGGGGAGGTATATTTGCCAGCAATAAAACAACCCAGCAATAAAATGTTAAACATTAGAGAGCCAACAGGAACCATGGGCTGCCTACTAGGACTGTCAACCTCCATTCAGAGCTTGGGGTCTCCCAAAATTACAACTGGTCTCCAGACCATGCCGATTAGTTTCCCTGGAGGCAGATTGGCTGCACAGCATTCCACCTCATGGAGGCCCTTCATCTCCCCAAACTCCCCCTTTGGCACCCACAGAGCCAGAGGCAGCCCCCCCCCCCCCACTGTAGGCTGTGCAGAGATACTTTCAAGCAGTGCTAAATGAACACAGACCTTTCCTCACAGCAGTCAACTGCCGGGGGGGGGGGGGCTTAGTCCTGGAAAAAGCAGCAGATGCACCAGCTGTGTGGACAAGAAATCTCCTTAGGTCCCATTGTGTGTGAAGCAAAGGTCTCTCTGCAGCGGGGGGAAAAGACAACTTCACAATTCTAAAAGAAACACATAAAATGGGGTGAGGTTTTTAAAAAGCAGTATGTCCATTCAGAAAGTTAAAGTGCTGTTCAAAACTCATTGGGAACGAAAGATCTTTTCCCCCATCCTGTTTCCTTGCTTTTTTGGCAGCTTTTGGTTTTGTTACTTTCATCTGAATCTGGACAAAGTACAAAGGCTAACAGCAAACCCAAACTGTGCCGTGATGAATCACTCCCGTGGAGGGTGCCAGGCTCCTTGGGGCTTGTGGTACTCGGCAAAGCAGTCAGTTCCATGGCAGGACAGAACAAGCAAGGGAGCAGTCACAGCCTCCCTTCCCATGACCCATGCAGTGTAGAGCCTTCTTCATACATATTCAGACTTCCACCTCACAGCCTCAAGATAAAATGTTCATACGGATTCAGCTTCAAACCGGACTTAAAGATGCCCCTCGATCGATGAGGGAATCTTCCGCCAGGAGGAGGAGCCTTGCTGTGCTGGAATTGATCTTTCACTCACATCCCTCCAAAGGAGAAGTCCTGCGTTCACAGAAGGCATCTTAATTGGCAGGAATCCTTCCCTGAGTTGGAGATTTCTCTGTCAGTAGATCTAACCCAGAACCTTTGAGGACTTTTTTTATCTCTTTGGCTAGCCACATTTAAAACACTGGTCAGTTCCTGCTTTTTCAGTTCATACCTCCTTCAGGTAGAGAAAAGCGGCATCTAAGAACCAACTCTTCTTCTTCTTCTTCTTCTTCTTCTTCTTCTTCTTCTTCTTCTTCTTCTTCTTCTTCTTCTTCTTCTTCTTCTTCTTCTTCTTCTTCTTCTTCTTCTTCTTCTTCTTCTTCTTCGTCAGGAAGTCTGTTTCTTAGAGTATCTGCAGAAACATCCACAGAGAAAAATGCATGCCGCTGTTCTGCAGCTCTGCCCCTCAGAGAAGGCTTTCGTGTCATCAATGCTTCCTGTCCTCACCTGTTCTCTACTACTGGCCTCAAATCCTGTTCCCAGCTCTGCTGCCCAAAACAAAAAAAGGGCCTGAGAAGATCTCCAAGGCATCAAAATAATCCCATCTGAGAGCACTGCGGACTAGGGTTGTGTGCTTCGGTGGCTGAAGCACACAACCCTGTGGACACAGAGAGATTTAAGTTGTATTTACAAATAGACACTGGCTACAATCAGTATAGATCAGTGGTCCCAAACCTTTTGAGCCTGTGGACACTTTGGAATTCTGACAAAGCACAGTGGGCGCAATCACAAAATGGTGGACATAAAATGGCTGCTGCAGGAGGTGGAGCCAGCTGCAAAATGGTTGCCTCAGTTTGCCTTCAGGCACCTAGTGAAGAGTCTTGTGCTGTGGTGGCAGCTGCTGGAAAAGCAACAGTTTTAAAAATCCGGGCAGCCCTTCCCTTGCTGGGAAGAAGCTACTTTTGGCCCCTCTCCCTTTCTAGAAAGACCTGGCAGGCATAAGAAAAGGTGTCCGTGAGTAGCAGGGAGACCCTGAGGGGACCCCCGATGAAGATGAACAGTCATCATGATTCCCAAACAACCTCTCCAAATCCACAGAACTTTGCTGAAGGTCCTACTTGCCTTTTAAAAAATGCACACCGTTAAAGTTTCGAACAGCCTTTCCTATTTGTAGCTTTCGTGTTTGGTGGCTTTTTCTGAGTTTGTGCTTTTTTTATGGGGGAGGGGGAATCCAAAGGGCAGAGGTCAAAACATCTTGTCCCAGCATTGGCAATGCATTGTGTTTATGTGGGTGAAAGGCACAGAATATCGCTGCCAACAGAAACGGCCGCGCACTCCACTTTTCTGTGGACTTGTACACGTCTCATGAAGGACACACCACAAATGTCCATGCTGTGAAGAGCTACAAGGATTAACGTCACGCTGCCCTACGAATCCAGTGGGGAGATGCCAATTAATATGACTGGAAGAACTCCGCAGGGGAGCCCCCGTGATTCAGCGAAGGTGGCTCTCAGGTGCTGCTGCTCGGAGAGAGCACTTCTTCGCGGGCAACAACATAAATGAAGTTCAGCCAGCCATGTTCAGGGAAAGGGGCTGTTTTTTCGGGGCAGAATAAGTTCCTGAGAATGTGTGCCGACACGCCATGAGTTTCAAAGGACTACCAGATGTGTTTATTTTTGATGTCGGTTCATAGAAGCTGCCTCCAACACTGTTAGGAAGGAGAATAAAAATGAATAAGTCAATGAATAAAATCACAGCCAAAATCCTGTGAATTTTCCAGTGCAGCCATGTGGGACCATCTTGTCAGCCATGAAGGGGCACAAAAAAAAAAAAAAAAAAAAAAAGAGCCAGAGGCCAGGAGCACCTTAGGGACAAACCAAATTTGTGGCAGAAGATGACTCACTGCTTACTTCTTCGGATATTCAGAAAGCTCCTCCCCTGCCACAAATTGTCTCAGTGCTTAAGGTGCTGCTGGACTTTGCTGTAACGTAAAGGTAAACCACCTTGAAGGCTCACCTTTGTACCTGCGTCAACAAAAAAAGCAAACTTAAGGGTAGTTTATTGCGCTTCCAAGACACAGAAATGCAGCTGCAACTTACTGCAGATTGCAGATTGCAGCAGTGCAGGGATGATGGGGCAAGGCAGGGCCCTGGATGGCAGTGCTCCATTCCCACCTTGTGGAGGGGCAGGGGATCTCCCACTGTGAGAGGTCTCCTGGATTGACTGTGAGACCTTAGCTCGGGATAGGCTACCCCGTTCAAAAGGGGCTGCCTCAAGCCCTTTCAGCCTCTCCTCCTCTTCCTGCAGCATTGGCTTTTCCCACCCGTCCCACCCTCATTGTATTGTTAGTTGTCAAATATATTATGTTGTATTATTTTTGCTTTTTGTCTCATTTGTTCCTTGTCATGGCTGTAAGAGGCTGTGTGGATGCGGAGTGACGGCACCATCCCTGGACATCCCATGCAGGGCACGGTTGCTGGCTTGCATTTCTAAGTGGCAAGGGAGGGGCTCCTAGATGAGGCCGTCGCCCACAGAGCCCCCTGCTTACTTCCTACCTCCCAGTTGCTCAGCATGCCACCTCCTGGGTAGCCAGCATGGGTCACCTGGAAGTTATCTAGGAAGGTTTAGGAACCCAGACTCAATTTTAAAGCTACATTTAGGCTAGCCCCCAAATTAACCCTAGTCTTGAAACATTTATCTCTTGAAATATTTTAATGTTTTTTTACTGGTTGTTTTAAATCTTTTTTTAAAAATTTAGAATGGTATTTGTAGATGTTTTACTGTTGTAAACTACCCTGGGTCCAAGTTACCCAGAAGAAATGTTTAGCTGTGTTTTGAATAAATAAATACGTGTGAATTGGATGTACAGTTTTCCTTGAGAGCCAATTTAAGGATAAGCAGGCAGAATAAGTGAAATGAAACCATGCATACTTGCAAAAAGCAGGCTAAAGTTACATTAAAAGGCAAATCTCCCCAACCACCATCAGTAGCTTCTCTGTTTTGCCAGGATTAAATTTTAGATTATTAGCCCTCACCCATTCCATAATCTATTAGTTTTGCTGTCACACACTATGGTATTCACCAGTCAAGGAAGGGACATGGAAGCACCAAAAATATCCTGGCTCTGGAAAAGGCCAGACTTTCTTCCCAAAGAAGTATCTGAACAGGTGACCAGTGATTCACAAAAGCTCCAGGATTGTCTCCTGTAATACAATCCTAACTGATCAAACAATGAAGCTTAAAATGTTTGGCTCCATTCCAGTCCTGCTTGAAGAACATCTTATTTCCCCTCTATCTGTAAACTAGTCTGGAGATGAACAGCAATTCCAGGCCCCACCTGGAGTTTGGCTGTCCCTGGTCTGAACATATTCCTTGAAGTCTGAGGGCCATTTCGCACAGAGCTCAAAGTTGCCATTTGGTTGCTGTTAGCGAAATCGCTACTTCAACTAGCGAAATGTAACTAGCTGTGCCCGTAACGCACAGCTGCGGTTTTTGCGGAATTTAGCACTTTCACTTCTCGTCACTTTCGTAACCCACAGGCTTCCGGTTCTCCGTCTTTTCGCTACAAAGGAGGTCCCTTTTTAGCGCTTCTGGCCTCCCGTGCCCGTCAATCAAACTGCGGGCACACCTTTGACCTCGACCCTAAAGCCGGACTTGTCGGGGTCCCCCTTTTTTTTTAAAAACCTTGGGAAACCCGTAGCAACGCGTTATCGTCAAATCATTGGCGCCCTTGGAACGTGTTTTCTATTGTTTTCTATGAACCAGAGGTTGATGCATTGATATGTTTGAAAGGTTAATCCCCGCCCACAGTACACGCCCACAGGTTACCTGCTTATATGCACCTGGGCAGACATGCGGTCGGCCTCTCTTTGTTTGCGTAGCCTACTGCCCGCAGCACAGGTTAACGTTGCAATGGAGAGGATTATTGTTCAATTGTTGGCTCGGATGATTGCGTTGGTCCAGCGTATCCGCACCACTGTGCAGCATAGGAGGGCTGCTTCAGAGGAATACCGAGAACGTATTGCCAGAGCGATGACCAGCAGCACAAGACGTTCTCAACGGGCAACCATGGCGGCAAAGAGGCACTGGCAAGCTCTGGCAGAGGTCCGGTTCCCCCCCCGGTTCTGGGCGGACGAAAGATCCTCTGACTGGTGGGAAAATTTTGTGTGGGCTCGCTGGGATGATGACCACTGGATTGCCAACTTTAGAATGTCTAGGGGGACATTTTTTGAACTCGTGGAGGCTCTACGTGGACGCATGGAGAGGCAAGTCACTGGCATGCGGCGACCCGTGCCAGTGGAAAAAAGGGTAGCGGTCGCATTGTGGTACTTGGCAACCCCTCAGTACTTCCGGACAGTAGCCCAGCAATTCGGACTCGGAGTCACTACGGTTGGCGATATCCTTAAGGAGTTCTGCCTCGCCATGGAGGCGGAATTGTTCAGCAAAGTCGTGTGCCTCGGAGACCGGCTTGGAGCGGTGAGTGTCATTCGATCCCCTTTGCCCTTTAAAATTTTTTTCTTGTTTGACAGGTCAGCAACGAAGACGCGATACACCCCACGCTGACTTGCCATGGCTTATATTCTTTTCTTTCCCTTATTCCAGAGTATGGACGGGTTTGCCAGGCTTGGATTCCCGCATTGTTTTGCGGCCGTCGATGGAAGCCACATCCCTATCCGTGCCCCCGGGGGAAGCATAAAGGAGTACGGTAACAGGAAGGACTTTTGTTCTGTTCTCCTGCAAGGAACTGTGGACTTCTCCGGACGGTTTATCGATGCCGAGGTGGGGTGGAGTGGCAGGAGGCATGATGCCCTTGTTTTCAGGGAATCCAACCTCAGGAAAGCCATGGACGAAGGGGTCTTTGTTCCAGGAAACCCCACCGCCACCATTGAGGGCGTGCGTGTGCCGGCGTTGGTGCTCGGTGACGGAGCCTACCCATTACGACGCTGGCTCATGACTCCCTACAAGCGGCCAAGGACAGACGTGCAGAGCCACTACAACCTCAGTCACTCCCGGGCAAGGAATGTAGTGGAGCGTGCCTTTGGACGTCTGAAGTCCCGGTTCCGTTGCCTGATGTCCCGACTCCATGTGCATATAGACAATGTGACTCCGCTGATCATCGCGTGTGTCATTTTGCACAACATATGCGAGGACAAGGGACATAACATCCCCTTCCCTGTGGATGAACCTGATCCTGTGGTCCTTGAGGACACTCAAGACATCCCTGAAGCAAGGAGAAAAAGGATCTATGCTGAGGGGTGCAAGGTTCGGGACGCCATAGCCACCCACATCTACAGAAACAGGAGGCGTGTTTAATTGTTTTTCCCACTCTGTTGTTGAATAAAGTTTGGTGTTCTTTGCTTAACCTTGTCTTGTGCGGTTTGTGTACTTTGCCTGCAAAAAAACGGGGATTCTCTGGTAGAAAAGCACTTTGACAGCCCTAAATGCTAACTCCCCACTGAAATTGACACACACAATACGGAAGCGCTGAACGGGGAAAGTTCGGGGAGGCGGGTAGCCAGGAAGTATTGGCGACCCCTGTCAAACCGGAGGATCAATCCACTTATGTTCCAAGGAATAATTTTATTGGTGGGCAGCTTTGATACATTTAAAATAGGGGTGGTCGATCGGAGCAACGCACGTTCGTTCCCTAACCGTCATTCCGAAGATGCCGAAGCCACGGAAGGGCTCCTTCTGGCAGCGCGCCGAGGCTGAGGCACTTCTGGAGCTTGTTCTCCATTCGAAAAGTGTTGGCCGCCTTATGGCCAGCACCCACTGCCACACCAAGGGTGCTTACCTGGTGTTGGCATCGAAGCTGAGGGAGAGGGGCTATGTCCGGACCTGGGAGCAGGTCCGGACAAAATTTAAGCGAGTGAAGCTGGACTTCCTCAACAGTCTGGAGCAGTGGGGGGGGGGGGGGGGTCCCGCAGCCAAGCGGCAGGACGGTCTTCCACGACCAGATGGTGAAAATATGGGAGAAGGCTGGGAAGCCCCCCCTGGAAATGAGGAGGCATATGGGTAAGTGCTGCCCTCGTTGTGTTTTGCCCTTAAACATGCATGGCATGACTAGCTGCCTCTTTCCCCTACTGTCCCCAATGCAATTCGAGAAAGTACTTAGATGCTGTCAACCCCCTCTGACTTAGCCCGCCAGTACTGTGTAGAACCACTTTGGTTATGCGCTTTGACTCTAACTGTGGTGTGTCTACCAGCTGTGTTTCATCTCTGGTTTGTGTGCTTTTAATTATGATTTCTCTTTTTCTTTGCCCAGCCACACAATCACCATCCAAGATGGCAAAAGCACCTGAGCTTGAGGAGGGGGAGGAAGAGGGACCTTCCACCTCGGGACAGGCTGCAGGTGAGAGTTTTATGTCTGTGCGGGAGACCCATGTGTGTGTTCCCCCATGGAGCAATATGGGAGCCTGCTGTGATGCCTCCATTTTAAGTGCTATTAAATTCTTTGTTTGATTTCTATAGCAGAAACTATGGAGGCAAGGCTGCGTGCAATGGAGGCCAGGGTGGCTGCCTTAGAGGCTGAAGTGGCAGACCTCAAAGGGGAGTTACAGCAGCAAAGGCAGCAGAGGGAGGCGGAAGAACGTAGGTTATGTTCCCCACTGCCCAACTCTTCTCACACTGTGGTTACGGCCACCAAAAAGTGTATGCATGTAAACTAAAAAAAATTGGAAAATATGTCTGGCACTAATGTGTACTTTTTCTCCCTCCCCACACAGTTAAGAAGAAGGAGGACGAAGACCTCTTCCGCCGCAAAGTGCGGGGGACCATGGGATGGTTGTGCAGGAGAGTGAGGGAGCTGGAAGGGGCTGGGGAGGGGAGCGGTGGGACCTAAGTTTTGTTTACTTTTTGTGTTTTGGGGTGGGGGGTGTTGGGGGGGTTCCCAGTTACTTTGCCCATTTTTCTATCCCTGTTAAATATTTGAATTTGTTAAAAAAAAGTTGGCTTTCTTGGAGGGTGGTGGTGGTGGTGGGGGGGTCCAAGTTACATTCCCTTGTTTTTTTCCCCTGTTAAACTGTTTCTGAAAATAAAATGTTGTTGTAAATTTCCTGAAAAAGACTCCAGTGTGACTCCTTACACTCGCACACCTTTCACCCCAAACTCCTAAGACACCTTTAACCTTTAAAACACCCTCCAACCTCTAACCCACACAACGGTGCCAGAATTGGCACAATCACTAGAGAGGGTACACAGAGACAGAGTCAAAAACATAAACTTTATTGAACAGAAAACAGCAAACACAGATAAACAGACAAAATGGCCCAAACTAGGAGGGGGAGAACTTGTCCGCGGGTTTCACGACTCTCTTCCCGAGAACAGTCCTCCTTCTCGTTTGGGTCGCGGCATTCTGAGAGGGGGTGGGTGGGGTGGGTGCTGGAGGTGGTGGGGGGGGTGGGGTGGGTGCTGGAGGTAGTGGGGGGGGTGTGGGTTGGGGGGGGGGACGTTCACTGTAATCTGAGGAGGGGGGGCCGCCTCCATAACCGCGACCGCCCTCTCCATCAGCCTCCTTATCATTCGAACTTCCTCCACGCTTTCGCGTAGTGAGTTGTTCGAATCTCTAAGGATGGCACGGAATTTTTTGCCCTCCTGGGCCACGAGGGAGAGCATCGCCTGGTCTGCAGCAGCTGCACGCCTGGACTCCTCCTGGCAGTGCTCCAGGATCCTTTCTCCCACACTAGTGAGGACGGAGACGCGCCGCAGCCTGCCGCGTTCCCTGGCCAGCCTCTCCTCAGCCGGGAGAGCGCCCCTGGGTGGTGAGCCAGCTGGCTCGTCGTCTTCAGAAAGGACCTCTGTTGGCAAAAAAAGAGAAAAAGAACTGTTAGTAACAACGAGACAGTCAAAACCCACCCTGGTGCACATGGTGGCCTTTCTTGGTCACATATTGTTAAACCAAGACTCAGAACAATGCCAGGGGAGCACGCGGTTATTGTTTGTTTGCCCATGGTGGCCTGTCTTGGTTACATGTTAAACCAAGACTCAGAACAATGCCAGGGGAGCACAAAAATGAAAAGGAAGCACACAGTTATTGCACACAGACATTGTCCTGCAGCCATGGCTCGAAAGGAACAGTTCATGCACGCTCACCATCTTGTATCTGTATCCGCCTGCGCAGGGCAGGAGGTCCAGCCACCCCACGCTCCTCCTCCTCCTGTGTCCCGGGTATGAAATCTGAAAAAAGGGAACAAAGAACATGATTAAGGACCAAAGTGTGGCAAACCAAGCTTCAAACCCTAAAGCAGCAACGTTGAGGGACTATCTTCTGTCTCTTGGAAGTGCTGCTGCCCTGCACAAACAGAAAAGCACAAAGCAGTTAACCCCCCCCCCTTATTGCAACTGATACTTACCAACATTTGTGGACGCCCCAGAATCACTGTCCTCTGCTACTGCTGCAGGGGACTCTAGGACCACCGTCCCAGGCATCTGTGTCTCTGTGGACAAGAGCAGAAAATAGTGAAAAAGGAGCAAGCATACAACCTGAACCACACAGCAAGCTCCCAAAGAAGTGGCTAGAGCACTGCAGAAGGCCTATGGCTGAGGCATGCAACAAAACTGTTTGGGTTGTTGTTTAAACACAACCGTTTTAAAAAGCCACCCAAAGCAATCCACAAACATCCAAGCATAGCATGCGTTGCAACGAACACAAGGCATACAATGGTGAAAAAGGAGCAAGCACACAACCTGAACCACACATCAAGGTCCCAAAGTAGTGGCTAGAGCGCTGCAGAAGGCCTATGGCTGAGGCATGCTGCAAAACTGTTTGGGTAGTTGTTTAAACACAACCGTTTTAAAAAGCCACCCAAAGCAATCCACAAACATCCTATCATATTATGCGTAGCAACGAACACACGAGAAAACGATCCCCAAACGTCAGAACACACATTTGCTCAATATAAAAACAATAAAATATAAAATAAAAAGAAAATTACTTACCGGAGGCAAGGGGCGTTTGCTCAGGAACCTCCTCCGGCTCCCCAGGAGCGATGGCCATCAGGTCCACCGTGACCAATTCCGCTGGTCGTTGCTGGACGGGGGGTGGAGGCCGAAAGCTGGACGAGGTTCCCTCGCCGGGATCCTCCTCAGCGGGTGGTTCCTCGACCGGGGCAGCCGGCTTCCGAACCACCTTAAGGCTCCTCCCGACGCGCTTCGGCCTGCCGGCTCCTTCCCCGTCTCCGTACAGCTGGCGCTGCTCCTCGAAGTAGGGGCAGGTAACCTTTTCGTTGCCGGAACCCTTATTATGGTTCACGGCACGCATGTACTCCGCCCTCATTGTTTTGGTCTTCGACCGGCATTCAAGGCCGGTCCTGTTGTGGCCCAGGGCACGCATCTTAATGGCCACTTGTTCGAAGACCTCCCTATTTCTGTGAGAGGACTGGAACGCGTCCTGGATTTTCTCCTCCGAGAAAATCGCGATCAGGTCCCTGATCTCCGCGTCCCTCCAAGTTGGGCCACGGCCGGTTGCAGGGACGGACGAGGCTTGAGAAGAGGATTCCATGTTGCTTTCGCTAGTAGCTGAGCAAAATGGTGGTGCGAGGTGCAGGGTGCAACGGATCATATACCTTCCCGCACACAAAGACAAAGGGACTAGCCGGCTCCTGATTGGTAGAGGGCAGTAGGGGCATTGGCCACATTAGGTCACATGTCACGTTCAAAACTCCTCGCGCGGGAACAGGATCTGCTCCTAATGGCCAGATTAGCGCCTTTTGTTTGACTTCTCGCATGCGCTGATTCGTCCACACGCGGGAAGAGCAGTTTGAACATGCAGCGGGAGCCATTTTAGTGAGATGTCCGCCATTACAAAAACGCATGCCGGTGTAAAACCGAGAGCAATTGCAGTGGTACGCGACAGTTCCCCAATAATATTCACCAACCAAAGCATAAATCAATGACATGTAACTGGCGAACGTTCGTTGGCACGCTCAGCGGACAGTTTTTTAAAATGAACGGCGGACGGCGACTCCGCTTGCCGGAGGTCTAGCCGCCGATGGAAGGGGTTGTCCGCACCCAAGCACAACCACGCACCCGGAACCACACAAAGACCCACTACACATAAACCGCCCCTCATGCTAGAATCATTTCTATTGAACCCCTGTAAGCTAAACTGGAGACTGCGAGCGGTGAACGTTCGTTGGCACGCTCAGCTGAAAGTTTTTTTAAAATGAACGGCGGACGGCGACTCCGCTTGCCGGAGGTCTAGCCGCCGATGGAAGGGGTTGTCCGCACCCAAGCACAACCACGCACCCGGAACCACACAAAGACCCACTACACATAAACCGCCCCTCTTGAAATCACCTCGAATCATATCTATTGAACCCCAGTAATCTAAACAGGAGCCTGCGAGCGGCGAACGTTCGTTGGCACGCTCAGAGGAAAGTTTTTAAAAATGATCCCCGTACGTTGACTCCGCTAGTACTGGCCTACGGTAGACGGGGTTTTAAGCTATGGGCAAATGTTTGGAACGTGACGGTGTGTGCCACTGTGCTTTTGGAAAACTATTGTGGTGTCCGGGCAGAATTTCAGAAAGTGATCTTGCTTGAAAGCCAGTCGCTGTCTCGTTGCCTCGTAGATCCCTGCTCGCTCGGAGAAAAAAGATGGCGGACAGTTCGCCGGAAGTTAGGAGGAAAGGCTCGGGAGGAGGGACTTTGAAGAAACCGCAACAATGGTAACGCACAAGTCTGTGGCGCTACTGTTGCAGATTGGTTGCAGGAGTGTATCGCTATCCGGAGGGTGAATCCAGTTTTCTGGATTCCCCTAGAAGCGCTACAACGAAGCGCTTTTTGCGGGTCGGTTGCAGGACTGTTGCAGATTGTGTACGACGTCGTGGGTTATGGCAAATTTGTAGCGTTTCCAATTGGCAACCATCCTGCTACTTTGAAGCCGTGCGAAATGGCCCTGAAAGTAGGGCCTCAAAATTGTGTAATGCCCCCACAGCTACCTAGCACCCCCTGACCTAATTCAGGTCAAGAAAACATTGCAGAGAGGAGGTAAGGTTGCCAGACTGGTTTAAATTCATCTTCTGGAATTCCACACTACCTAGGTGTGCATAACCCTGACTAAGGTCAAGACTGCTGTGCACAGAGAGTCTTCCTCTTAGGGTTGCCAAGTGCGGCTCTCTACCCCACCTTCCTCATGGGGAGTCTGCTATGGGGAGAGGAAGGCGATGGGAAACTGCTTTGAAACACCTGAAGCCTGCTGGGTCACTGCGGCCCATTCCCAGTTCTCTCAGATCTCTCACAACCCCACATACCTCACAGGTTGTTTACTGTGGGAAGACGAAGGGAAAAGGTGTTTGTAAACCACTTTGAGACTCCTTTGGGTACTAAACAGCAGGGTACAAAAATCCAGCTCTTCTTCTTCTAAGGAGCAGCTGTGAAAGAAGCATTTGGCCACATAACATAGAAAAATGGAGACAGAAGAAGCAGGGTAGACACCTGTGTATTGTGACTACCCCATGTGTATTAGGTCAGGGGGACAAGAAGGGAAATGATGTTGAATGCAGAACTGGGAGGAATTGGTTGCCATGTAATCTTCTCCTAAGAAGAATCTCCAGCCTGATTTTGCCTTCCCATATCTGAGGACATGGCTCTGGAAAACTCACCTGTAACCACTATGCCACAATTCCCAAGGGTCAGTCCTTTCCCACACTCAACGAACAGTACACACCACAGGTTCTTGACACCCATCTCTACACACCCATGCCGTAATTTGCCACCACGCCACCACAACCTCCCACACAACACACCCATTCAACCCCCTGCCCTTACAGACTGGACAACTCCTCCCCTTCCTCTTCCCACTGCCAAGCTCTAGCACTCGTCGTAATCTTGGGTACATCGGGCTTTGCCGCTAGTTGCACATAAAGCTCTGCAATAAAGTCACAGGGACCCCAGCATTCCTATCAGGCAGAGCAGTAAGAAAGATCCTGGCAGAGACAGCAACTAATCCTCTGTGATCCCCCCTGAGAGCCAATGTGGTAAAGTGCGGTGGGTTCCCTGTTCTTCCACATGCAGCCTGCTGGGTGACCTTGGGCCAGTCTTGCCGAGCAGTCCTCTCAAAGCTCTCTCAGCCCTACCTACCTCACAGGGGACAGGGGTTGTGAAAAGATGAAGGGGAAGGTGTTTGTGTAGCATCGTGAACACAGGACACCTCAGCTTGACGGCAGACTTACAGACGGTTTTATTCGGCTCTCCGGCTGGGCCTTCTCGCAGTCTGCCCTTGCTCAGTTCCAAACTCCTCTTACAGGAGCCTTGCAGGGTCAAAACCCTAAGACAGGAGTAGTCAAACTGTGGCCCTCCAGATGTCCGTGGACTACAATTCCCAGGAGCCCCTGCCAGCGAATGCTGGCAGGGGCTCATCGGAATTGTAGCCCACGGACATCTGGAGGGCCACAGTTTGACTACCCCTGCCCTAAGACCTGCAAAGCAATAGCTTGCCCCCCCCCCCCCCCGGAGGCTACTTGTAGACATTACAACAGTTTGTAAGTGGCTTCGAGTAGTGAGAAGAGGGGTGTAAAAATAAGCTTTTCCTCCTCCTGTTCAGGTGACTAAAGTTTAAATTAGATTAATTTGGGGGTTACATTTACTATCCTAGAAATGATTGCATTGTAAACAAATTTCCTAATGAACAATGTTAACCCCTATTCAAGGAAGTAATAAAGAAAATGCAACCTTACAGAATTGGCCATTCGTGAGTTCCACATAACTGTAAAATGCAACTAGTCGTATGGCAGACATCTCATCATATCCATAAGTCGCTAGGAAGAAGACATTAGGTACAGACAGAACATGTAGTTCTGGTACAGTTACACCAAATGTGGGTATCTGAAGGCAACTGAGAGGCAAGCAAAAACTACCACTACACTAAACGAAGTCAAAATAACTGCATAAGAACTTTGAAGGAGGGTCCCCCAAACACAAAAGACCTGATCATTCTCTCTCTCTCTCTCTCTCTCTCTCTCTCTCTCTCTCTCTCTCTCTCTCTCTCTCTCTCTCTCTGATCCATCTCCCCAAGTATTACTGAATTAAAACTATCATGTTTATTTTCATCCTCCAAGGATCTCAAGATGCCATGCAGAATCTACTCCATTTTATCCTTGCAGCAACCCTGGAAAGCAGGCTATGCAGAGGGACTGAATTCCACCTGCTCAGACAGCTTCGTACCAGAGCATACGTGATCCCGGGCCTGCCAGATCCCAGTTCCCTGCATGGGTTGCACTGGAGAATGTACTGCGGTGTAAACCCAATCCACAAAAGGCAGAGCAAATTGAGGCTATTGAGATATTTTTGTTGTAGCTCGGTTGGAATTGGATTTTAGATGTTTTTACTTTCCCTGAGTCTTTGGCATGCGTCATGTTGGGAATTTCAACAAACTATGACAGAATGTTACCGACTCTACAATAATAGTTTTAATTTCCAGGAGTAAGAAGAATAGGTGACATGGCTGAACATGTTCCAGACAGATCTTTGCTCTGGGTTACTTGAAATGAAATTTTGTGCATTGTTTAACCTGCAAACCCAGCCATTTTCCTCCTGTGAGTCCATAAAACTCGCCAGGAGAACTATGATTCTCTCTTTATGGATCAAGGCAACATTTTAATATAACACAGTGTGCTGGAACTGCACTCACTTATCACACAGGCTCCCTGGACTATCTGAATCACTTTTACCAGCGTTTTGCCTTGTCACTTAGCCCAAGCAAGAGCCAATATTTCTGCCTTGGCTTCAACAATTCGTCTTCAAGAAGCTTGTTGACTTACAACAGCTTCAAGCAGAGCTATCATCTGAGGCTTTTTGAAATAGGCCTCACAAACCCATGAGCTTTCTTTCTTTCTTTCTTTCTTTCTTTCTTTCTTTCTTTCTTTCTTTCTTTCTTTCTTTCTTTCTTTCTTTCTTTCTTTCTTTCTTTCTTTCTTTCTTTCTTTCTTTCTTTCTTTCTTTCTTTCTTTGGATTTTTTAATACCGCCCGTTTTTTACAGCTCTGGGCAGTTTACATGGAATGTTGCATAAATTCACATGGAATATTATAACAATCTATAACATTATACAGTTTTCAATAGAGCATGACAATAATCTATTGGTAACAATTACAATACAACATGAATAACAACAACACTGGGGGGGTCAAATTGTTTGGTCATGGAATGGCGTCTGAGGGGGGGCAGCAGATGTTCTGAGTCGCTCAGCCTCCAGTGAATGCCTGGTGAAGGAGCTCCTGCAGAACTGTGGAAGTTCGGGCAGGGCTCTGATCTCCTCAGGAAGCTTGTTCCACCAGGTGGGGGCCAGGACAGAGAAGGCTCTGGCCCTTGTTCAGGTCCGACACGCATTTCTGGGGCCAGGAGGTCCCTTCCAACTCTATGATTCTATGATTCTATGACCCAATTTTTCATTTTATTGGACGCTTCACTCCCCAGGAAAACCAGACTGACTTGCTCGATTTTTTAATAATGTCAGACTTTCCTAGTGGATTTCTATAAAAATGAATTTCGTCTTTCAGTGGTTAGAAATTACGATCCTGCTGCTGAGCTTCTCTGCCTAGAATTTGGGTGGGACCCAAGAGATTGGTGGTTTCATGGTGGGTTTTGTATCATCAAACTCTCCCCTCAGCTATTTTTATTGCCTCTTTTGCAAACAGAATTCAGAAGCTGTCTCTTTTTGCAGAAACAGGGAAGCTTTCCTGGCTGTAACGCTGTCCAAGGGCTTCTCCATGCCTACTTTGCTAAAACTCAATACGACAAGAGGCCAGGCCAGGCTTCTTCAACTAGGGTGGCATGCCCTGGTGCAGTTCGGTCGATTCAGCGATCATCAAAGCCCGAGGCAGCCAGCACCACGGCACAGAGGGGAGGGCCGGCACCATTGAGCTCTGCCAAGCTCTGCACCTGTGGGTGGGCGCAGGGTGGCACGCCATCACCGCCCCTCCCCTCTATGGCGCTTGCTGCCTCAGGCTTTGATGATCGCCAAAGTAGCCAAACTGCAAGCCTATTCTCAACCAGGGCCTCATAAAACCCTGGAGTTTCTTGATGACCCTGGAAGTGTTTCCTGAATGGGGGGGGGGGTAGTTATCTTTAACACTTTGCTCTATTATATATTTGTGAAAAGCCCCCCTGGGCAGAGACTGTCCGAGCCCACCGGCACCCACCCCCAACAGCCCAACCAGCCCAATCAGGCTGCGGCTCCTGCCCCTAACTGTCACGTCCAACCACTTCCCGCCCTTTGCCTCAGACCACTGACAGAGCTGGCATGAGGCTGATGAGTGCGCTCCCTCCCTCCCCACTCCCTCCCTCCCTCCCTCCCTTCCTCCCCCCTCCCTTCAGGCCTGCTGCGAAGGAGCCTCTGACAGCCCCTTTAATTCTAGTTTTTTTTTTTTTAATTCTAAATTGGTTAAACATTTATAGGGTAATATGGCTACATAGAGAGCCTCTTGTGGCGCAGAGTGGTAAGGCAGCTGTCTGACAACTTTGCCCGTGAGGCTGGGAGTTCAATCCCAGCAGCCGGCTCAAGGTTGACTCAGCCTTCCATCCTCCCGAGGTCGGTAAAATGAGTACCCAGCTTGCTGCTGGGGGGTAAACGGTAATGACTGGGGAAGGCACTGGCAAACCACCCCGTATTGAGTCTGCCATGAAAACGCTAGAGGGCGTCACCCCAAGGGTCAGACATGACCCGGTGCTTGCACAGGGGGTACCTTTACCTTTACCTTTATGGCTACATAGAGTCAGGTCAGCCTGCCCCCCCCCCCAGTGGCCGCCGATGGCCCTGTAGGAAACGGGAAGGGGAGGGGCCTCAGGTGAGCATGTACCCAACCATATTCTGCATGTTCGAGCCACTTCTGGGCTTTCTCAAAGCCTGAAGAATATTTCAAGGTTTTCTCAACAGTAAAAATGTTGAGAAAGGCTGGTCCAGTAGCACCTTAAAGAGAAACCAAATTTTGTGCAGGGGGTGAACTTTCAGGAGTCACTGCCTGCTTCTTCAGATACAGTTAGAAGGGGAGTCCATCTGCCCTTCTATCTTGGAGAATGCTGGCTGACATTAGCGGGCAAATGACCAAAGCAGGCATGACTGGACGAGGTGTGGCATGGAACATGCCATTTTTGTTTTAAGAATTTCCACCAAGCTCTTTAGGATTTAGGCCTCGGGAGCCAAAGGTTACTGAGCAAGAGCAGTAAGTTCAGTGGCTCACCAATTATGAGTTGCCAAAGCCCCCCCCCCCCAGGTCAGGCTGGCCCTGCAGCAGGAGAGGGGAGGCGGCCCAGAGCTTGACGGAGGGAAAACTGCTAATTCCTTTGCAGGCCCAGGCCAGGGAAGCAGCAGCAGCAGCAAGTCAACTCCTGAAGCATCAGAGGAGAAGCAGCCGCCCTGCACTTCTGTAAGTTTGGCCTTTCCCTCCTCCTGGGCATCGTTTGTTGGGACCTCCCCTTTGGAAGCACACAGAAGAGTCTGGTTCCATTAATGTTGCTTTGCTCACAGACATTGTGGTTTTATTCTTTTAGTTGTGAAGTTCTGGGGTTGATTATAAATATTGTGATTATAAATGTTGTCTGGAATGTTTGTTGTTGTTCTTTTACTTTTGAAGCAATTTCCCATCTTGTCAAGGCCTGCAGATGCTGCCATGTATTGATTTGAACTCCCCCATTGGAAAGTGTCACCCATCCACCTGGACTGATTCGTTGAACCTCATTATGAGCCCTAATTCGGCAATCGCTCTTTCTAATCTCCCTTTGAAATTCCTTTGTAAGAGAAGTGCTCCTCTTAGGTTAGTAACAATGTCCTGAACCTACAGCAACTGATGGGGACATTCAGGACATTTAGTTGCTGATCTAAGTAGCAGTTTTCTTTCAAAGGAATTTAAGGGGGAGAGTTTTAAGAGAGAATTGCAGTGGATAATGAGGTTCGGGACAATGCATCCATCTGAACGGAATGGTTTCCTGTCTCGATACCAGAGCTGGTTTCTCCAGACTTGCCACCCCTCTGCATAGCCCGCCTAATCCAGTCGCACCTGCTAGTGCCATTCTGCATCTGAAATGCCTCCACTCTCTGAGGCACAGTGAGAGATGGACTCCCATTCCAGCTGTATGTGGAGAAGTGAACAGTGACTGAGGAAAGGGCCTGCCCTGCCACAATTTCGGTGGGTCTTTAAGGTGCTCTCTTTTCTGTTGCTACAGATGGACTAACATGGCCACCCATCTTTATCAGAATGGCAAGCCACCTTAATATTATATTTTATATCCCACACACATATTGTACATTGCCACTAAAATTGCCAACTGGATCTCAGCTCATCCCCATCTATTCTCACTCCCTGTTCAGTCCTTAAAACAGACAGAGTGTGCAAAGGAGTGACTAAACAGCACATCGTGACAAATGGGAGGCATTACAGTTCTGCCGGGTGAATGGGGCTCTTTAAATCCCCCCAGTGCAGCCATGAAGGGGGCTAAGAAGAACAGAAGATCTATGGATACTGCAGCAACCGTATAGAACGGCAACATTATGAATTCACAGCAACTTGTAGCTCTCTCCAGGTAGTAACCGGCCTGTAAAAAGCTGCGATGTCATCCCAAGGGCTGGGGGCTGGGGGGCGAGGTTCTGGGTTAATTTTCTAGAAGAACCAAGAAAAACAAGCAGCCTCTCTCAGTTATCATAATGTTTTTGCCAATCCCTTACGATGGCATGTCGCTTCTCTGCCTGCGGGAATCTTACTGGACTATTTTCTAGCAAGCTTTTCCCGTCCCCAGCAGCCGAATGACTTCAAAAACTATTTCATTTTATCTAGGAGTCCAAATTGGAAATCGCTCTGATACCTTGTTTGCTAACAACTACGGGGAGCTCTGGTCACAAATCCAACAGGACATTAAGAAGTGGAACAACTTGAACCTTTCGTGGTCAGCAAGAATGGCCACAGTAAAAATGTCAATATTACCAAAATTTAACTTCCTTTTTCAAACTCTGCCAATAGATATTAATGACTCTGTGGTAAATAAATGGCAGTCTGAAATAAATAAGTTCATTTGGAACTATAAGAGGCCAAGAATTGCCTTTAGAATTCTACAAGATGACAAGAAGAGAGGGGGACAGGGCGTCCCAAATCTAAAATTATACCTACATGCGGCAACACTGACAGCAGTGACAGACTGGATAATTGATCCAATGACAAGAGAGTTGGTGTTGGAAAAGGCAGATAGTAAGCAAAGCTTCCATGAAATGCTCTGGCCCTCTTTGAAAACAAAAGCAAAGGAAAAACCTAAGGTCAGCTTTTGGACAAGATCCCTACTAAAGATCTGGAATAAATACAAAACAAGACTTTGCTCCTCATCATATTTACTGAAATCGCCAATAGAGGCGTATTTCTCCAGACAACAGCAAAGAAGAATAACATGCCCAATGTACAAGGACTTGTTAACGAGAACAGGTGAGCTCAAGAGTCTGCAAGAATTAAACAAAGAAGGATATGAGCTACAATGGATGGAGTATAACCAACTGAAAGCCAGACTAAAAACAGACTTTGAGACTCGAGTGGACAAAAATTCACCTCTTAGTGATTTTGAAAACATGTTATTGTTCAAAAAACCACACCTACAGGGCCAGATCTATAAACTTCTTTTGAAATACGAGACTGAGTCAGAACAAGTAAAGAATTGTATGATTAAATGGATGCAAAACCTGGGCTCCATAATTGGTATGGAGGAATGGGAGCGAGTTTGGATCAAAATTCCTAAACAAACCAACAGCCAAATTTTAAGGGAAAATTGGTATAAGATGTTTTATAGATGGTATATTACTCCAAAGGTCATTGCAAAAATCTCAGATAGGTTTGATAATAAATGTTGGAAATGTCATAAAGCAGTAGGTTCTTTCTATCACATGTGGTGGAATTGTGAAAAAGCAAAAAAGTATTGGGTTAAAATACATATGGTGTTACAGGAAATATTTAAAATGCGATACCCAATGAAGCCTGAATCTATGCTGCTAAGCTTCCACCCAAGTGCTTTACCTACTTCTTCTAGAATCTTCTTCTTCCATGCAACTACGGCAGCACGGTTGGTGTGGGCGAAGCACTGGAAGGCGACTGAGACTCCAACTATTTCTACATGGCTTGATAAATTAGTGGACTTAGCAAAAATGGCAAGACTCACCAACATGGTTAAGAAGAGATCTCCGGAAGAATATGATGAACAGTGGAGTGATTATTTGGACTTTCTTAAGAAAGACAGCAGTAACTGTTAGAGTAAGACCAATATGTAATGGGAACTGACTATATATCTCTTGAGATAAT
The DNA here is from genome assembly GCF_049243985.1 of Paroedura picta. NCBI lineage: Eukaryota > Metazoa > Chordata > Lepidosauria > Squamata > Gekkonidae > Paroedura > Paroedura picta. Next base: position 78,750,988 of record NC_135377.1, on the reverse strand, counting down.
ATCAGACTACATCAAGTATGATATACGTGTATTGATGACACTTATCAGCTGGTCGCTTTTTTTTTTGTCTTTTGCTTTTCTGTTTTTGTTATTTGCTTTTCTGTAAAAGCTTTTTATAAGAACAAATAACAATAAAAACTGACTTATAAATAAAAAAAAAAAAAAAAAAAACTATTTCATTTTCCTGTTCCTCAACTGACTTTGTTGTTTATGTGTTTTTCTCAGGGATAGGCCACCAAAATATTTAGGAAAGAGAGAATATACACTGTGCCCTCTTTCCTCCTGGCAGCCAGACAGGAACTCCTGGCAGACAAATGAAACTTGGGGCTACACAGGGCTTGCAACCTCCAGCTGGAGTCTGGAGATCTCCTGGGATTACAACTATCTCCAGACTGCAGGGATACATTCCCTAGAAGGAAGTGGCTGCTTGGAGGGTAGACTATGTAGCATTATGCTCCACTGAAGTCCATCCCCTGCCCAGACTCTGCCTTTCTGAGGACCACCCTTGAATCTCCAGGAATTTCCAAATCCAAAGTTGATTGAATCATAGGGTACCTACAGTCCCACCCCCTGCTCAGTGCAGGATCAGCCTAAAGCACTGGTCCCCAACTCCTGGTCCGGGGACCGGGACCGGTTCGTGGCTCAGTCGGCACCGGGCCACGGCTCCTTCTTGTCCTCGTCCTCGTCCCTGGCTGCTGTTCCGGGGGCTGCCCTGCCACTCTGCTGCCAGCTCACTTTTGATGCTCTCCAGTGGCCGCCATGGCTGGGGCTCCCCCTCGGCGTGGCACTGCAAAGTTGCTGGTGGCAGCGCCCCCCAACAGGCGGCGGGAAGTTAGGGGCGCCAGCAGGAAAGCAAATGGAGCAGGAGCTCAGGCAGTGGTGGTGACATCCCTCGGCAAAAGATTACCCCCTCCCCCGGACCTCAGTAAAATTGTCAAGCGTTGACCGGTCCCCGGTGATAAAGAGGTTGGGGACCACTGGCCTAAAGCATCCAAGATTAGGATCTGTCCAGCTGCTGCTTGAAGACTTCCAGTGAGGGGGAGCTCCCCACCTCCTTAGGCAGCCCATTCCACTGCTGAATTACTCTGACTGAAAGTTTTTCCCTTGATAACTAGCCAGTATTGTTCTCCATGTAGTTTAAACCAGTGGTCCCCAACCTTTCTGAGGCTGGGGACCGGCAGGGCATCGGGCCGTGCCCGCACGGGACTCGCATGCGCGAATGCACCATGCGCGGCCGATTTCGGAGGGGGCCAGGATGGAATAAGCTGGGGAACTGGTTGAGAGCAAACAAACTTCCCTGGGGCCAGGGATCACCAGGACGTTGAAAGTGCTAGAGCATAAGGCTCTTTGGGGGGTGTAAGCAGAGAGGTGATCCCTCAGGTACACTGGGCCCAGACCACGTGTGGCCTTAAAGGTGATAACCAGAACTATCAGTCTGGTTATATATCTCCTTATCCATGGTGCCCATATATATTTGTGAAACACCCTGATGGGTGGAGCATGTCAGGCCCACTGAGACTGTCTGGACTCAAATCTGAGCCAATAAAGGTGCCCTGATTGGGCTGGCCCCTACAGAGACTGCCCTCCCTAGGCTGCCGCATGCCTCTCTGGCAGCCTGGACGCAGATAAGCCTGGCTGCCGTGGCAGGTGCATGTGCAGTGCTCCACCTAGGCGGGGGCCACCAGGAGGAGGCACTGGCAGCAGTGCTGCCAAGTAGGAGACCATGGGGAACACAAGGAGGCGGCCGTGGAGCCACCATGGAGCCAGTGGGCGGCGGCAGTGCAGATGCCCTACGCGAGACCACACGCGGCTGAGCACGTGGCTGAGATCAAGAGCCCTTTGAGGAGCCTCTGGCCATGGCACAGGGGATGTGGTAGTGGGGAAGGCGCCTAGCTAAAGGTAATCAGGCAGATGGCAACGCCAGCCCAAGGCTAGCCAGCCCCAAGGCCGACCCACCTCCCCCCCGCCTTGGGAGAGCGAGGTGGGCGGGGGGCTGCCACTTTTCCGTTAAAAGATATACCTGAGTCAATTATTATCATACAGTAAACAAAAGCAGGATTCCAAGACTAGCAAAATTTGTGGCAGATTATGAGCTTTCAGGCGATTAATAACTCAAGCACAGCTCCAAGCCTGCTACAAAACTCAAATCATTTACAAAACCATAACCCAACAAATCATGGTCATGTGCAAATGTCCATCATTACAAACACTTAAAATCAAACATTTAAAACATCATAAAACTGTAAAAACACGTCAAGATCACCTAAGGCAAATTTCCAATCGCACGGTTTTGCGTGCTCTGCATGCTCTGGCACAGTCGTTGGCTACTTGTTTGGGGCCCTCAGTATTTCCCCCGGAGAGGAGCTCCTAATTTCCCCTCCCTCAGAGTCACCAGGAATCCGGGCCAGAGGGGAGTGATGGTTTTATTTCACATCAAGTGAGCATCTGAAGGGGACATGCTGCACGGTCTCCAATTCCCTGCCTCCACATATACAGATCCTCTCTGCTTTTGGAAATTTTTATAGCACCCCTCAAGCAAAGCAGATGGTAAAGCAGAGCACCTCGCAAGACTAAATGCCCTCCTGTGGTTCTTAAACTCCAGAAAGGACAGAGAAGCTGCTGGTTTCCGAATATATCTGTTTTCGGGGAGGAGGGGGTGTGAACTTGGGCGATCTTGACAGGTTTAGTTGGTGCTCTGTGCCATTAATCCTTTCTTGAATGACTTGCCTTGCTTGGTCGTTGCCCAGGTCCAGTAAAGCTTGTGCAGAGAATCCAAGGGTTAAGATCCTTCCTTCCTTCCTTCCTTCCTTCCTTCCTTCCTTCCTTCCTTCCTTCCTTCCTTCCTTCCTTCCTTCCTTCCTTCCTTCCTTCCTTCCTTCCTTCCTTCTGTCTGCTGTCGCCATCTAGATTTAAAATTGTCTTGAATAATTAGGGTTAGCAGACCATTTGGGAAATAGTGGGCCTTGAGCCAAACCATAATAGATGAAAAGCCCATTCTGGCATCGATCTTGAGCTGCCGTTTCATCGTTGCCACCCTCCCCCCGAGTGAAAAAAAAATACCCCCCCCACGGGCACGATTTTCGGCTGAAAATAGAGTGAAAAATAAAGGAAAAACAAGCCAGCAAACGGGGCTGTGTTTTGCTTTGTGCTTGGTGGCTTAAAACAGCTCTGGGGAGGGACTGCAGCCAGGGAAGCCTTGCTGGATAAACAAAGGATAGCCGGTGCGTTAATCTCCGCTCGCTCCGAGAAAAAAAAAATGGCGATCGCTTCGCCGGAAGATCAGAGGAGAGAGCTAGGGGGAGGGACTTTGCAGAAACCGCAACAATGGTAACGCACGGAACTTTCCCGCTAGTGTTGCAGATTGGTTGCAAGACTGTAGCGCTTTCCGGAGGGTGAATCCACTACAACGAATCGCTTTTTGCGGATCGGTTTCAGGAGTGTTGCAGATTGTCAACGACGTTGTGCATAACAGCAAAACAGTAGTGATTTCAATTTGCAACCATTGTGCAATTTTGAACGAGTGCGGAATGGCCCCAAGTTGCTTAACAACAACCCCTCAAGGCTGACTTCACTAAATTACTTGCTAATTGCAATTTCCAACATGTGCTGCTTGGTGAAAAGTTTTAAAATGGGCAGTGATTCCCTATTCTTACAGGTATGGCTCAGATGACTACACATGATGCAATCACTTGTGTCTCTAACCTTCAATTTGTTGTGTCGTGCAGAGGAGGGAGGGAGAAGAGGAAATGGTATTTTTAAAGCTATTTTCTTGTGCAATGCAAAATACATACGACTGGCATATTGAGCCCAGTGAAAACCCCATATATTAATTATAAACACAACAAGTCTGTTTTAGAGTTTAGGCCTTCAGCTTCCAGACACTTCAGCTTGTAAATCCAAAATGTCTCTTTTCTCAGAGAAGCACAAGGCAGGATTCTCCCTTCCCCGGGGGAGGTTTGTAATTCTATGAACATGAAATATATACTGTATATTTTGAAGATATCACTGTATATTTATTAATTCTAAGTTATTTATTAGGAATAAGAAATATTTTCTGGCCGAGGATTCTGCCAGTATGAATACCTTGCAGAACCAGAACCAGCCATAACAGATGAAAGAAGAAAGCAAATACCAGTAGAATTTATACACTTGAATGGCAGCAGTAAGTTCCCATTAGAAATAAGTAAGTTCCCATTAGAAATTACCCACAGGTTTGTTAACCCCTGTTGAAAATGGTAAAAAAAATTGTTCTATACAATTGTGTGTATCCGTAGATTGGCCCCTGATGAAGTTCAGTATGATTGAAACACAGCAGGTCTGAACTTGTTGGCATTACTGGGGTACTCACTGAGATGTTTTATGTGTACCAAATAGATATTCTCTTCTGGTTTTTGAACACTTTTGAGCTCTAATAATACATTGTTTATATTTTTCTACATTTGGTTATATCCATAACCTTTTTGGTTCTCACACAGTGGCCAACCAGCTAACTAGATAGGCTTGAGAAGTGGGCTAAACTGAATAAAATGAAGTTCAATAGGGACAAATGCAAAGTTCTGCATTTAGGTAGGAAAAACCAAATACACCAATATAAGATGGGGGAGACTTGTCTTGGCAGTAGCATGTGCGAAAAGGATCTAGGAGTCTTAGTAGACCACACATTGAACATGAGTCAGCAGTGTGACTCAGTGGCTAAAAAGGCAAATGGGATTTTGGGCTGTATCAAACGGAGTATTGTGTCCAGATCACGGGAGGTGATGGTACCGCTTTACTCTGCTCTGGTTCAGCCTCACTTGGAGTCCTGTGTTCAGTTTTGGGCACCCCAGTTGAAGAGGGATGTAGAGAAACTGGAACGTGTCCAGAGGAGGGCAACAAAGAGGGTGAGGGGTTTGGAGACCAAGACGGATGAGGGAAGGTTGGGGGAGCTTGGTCTGTTTAGCCGGGAGAAGAGACGACTGAGAGGGGATCTGATAACCATCTTCAAGTATTTAAAAGGCTGCCATATAGAGCCGTGGTCCCCAACCGCTGGTTTGCAGCCCAGTACCGGTCTGTGGATCAGTTGGTACCGGGCTGTGGCTCCTCCAGCGGGCGACAGGAAGTCAGGGGCGCCGGCTGAAAAGCAAGCGGAACAGGGGCCTCCCAGATGCATCTTCCGCCTCCTGGGGAGATCATGCAGTGATAACAGCTGATAGGCTTGGGTGGGCGGGGCGGACACTGGGACAGTGTTCGGGAGAGCTGGGCGGTTGTTCTGTTCCTGGGGTTTCAGATGGCTTCTCTCCCCGGCGTGGGAACCCCAGCGTGGCCTGGTGATGCAGCGGCTGTTCGGTGCACTGGTTCTGATGGGGCCTCAGGCTGCACGATAACCCCGTGCTGCAGGCAGCCATCTGGCCAGGCAGCTCCGTGCTCTGCATCTGCATCCTGGATCCCTGGATGCCTCCTCCACTGTGGGCATCAACCGCTGGCGGTGAGTGGGGGGCCTGGCCTGGTCTGACCTGGCGCGCCGAGGGGCGGGCATCGGGATGGGCCAGGCCTCACCGCGGGAAAACCCCTGGAAAAAAACATTTTATATACAAACATGAACAATAGGGGCCATTCCGCACAACAACCAATGTAGCGAAATGTAAGCACTATTGTAAAGTGCTACAATTAATAGTGGCAGGTCTTAACAACGGACACAGCCGTTTCTAGGGGGGGAAAGGCTCTCCCACTAGCGCTGTTTTTGTTACCCACAAGTTTCCAGTCTCTCCGGAATCGCAACAAAGGAGGTGATATTTTTCCGCACTTCTTCCCGCCCCTGGCCATCAAGCAAACAGAACAGCCAATGAACTGTTGTGTTCATCCTCCCATAAAGCCCCTTTCCCTTTAAAATCTGTTTATTAAAAACCCAAAAGCACCAGTAGCAACGAATATTTGTTCATCTGATGTTTCAGGAAGACCTTTTTCACTGGCATAGGAGCTGGCGCTTAATCGTTTACGTGCTCTTCAAGTAAAAAAAATAGTTCCCCCCGATGGGTGCAATTTCTGGCCAAAAATAACAGGCAGTGTCGAACAGGGGGCTGTATTGTACTCAGAAAGTTTAAAGACAATTGCAGAAGGGAGCTTTGTTTTACTGTTAAGCACTTCTGTGGAGGTACTTCAGCCGAAGATGCCTCGCTTTTTCATTACTTTCACCGGTTTAAGGGGGAAAAAATGGCGAGCATGTCTCCGGAAGCTCGGGGGCAAGAGCTAGGGAGGGACTTTCTTTCTACCGCTATATTGAGAATGCACATATCTTTTTTGGGTCTGTTGCAGGTTGTTCTCAGGAGTGAAACGTTTTTTTTAGGGGGAATCCACTTTTTACGATTTCCCGAAAAGCGCTACATCAAAGCACTTTTTGCAGGAGTGTTGCAGGAGTGTTGTGGATTGTGTACGACATCGTGCATAATGTTAAAAAAATAGCATTACGCAACATTGGCGCTGTGCGGAATGGCCCTGGATGTACACACCATTGGTCACTTTCGATTTAATTTCTGTGAAAGAACACTTGCATCATTTTATGGTTTACTACCTGTCCCTCCTGAAGGAGTGACAGAGGCAGCAGTTACCGGGTGTACAGCAAACAGCAAAGATAGACAAAATGGAGTCACAGTCCTCATGGCAATGGCAACGGGTATATGCTTTTGTGTGTCTGTGCATTTCCTCAGGAGAAGTATTGGTTCACACAAGTGCTAATGTCCAGAATTAGATTTAGTTGGACTTAAAGGTGCCCCTGGGATCCACCTTTGTTCAGCAGCTACATGGAGTTGCTTAGGGCTGTGAAGCATGCTTTTCAACTTGCATGTTTTCCTGAGATGTCACACTGATCTAATTCACATGCCACAAATGTCCAGCAACTTTGGATTGGTCTCCATTTATGCAAAACGTTTATTCATTAAAAATTCTTCTAAATAGCTGCTGGCATTGGACTAGGATGCATCTGGTTGGGACCAAACAAATGACCTCATCCCTTCCCCAATATACTCAAAGATTCTTGAGTCATAAAAAACAAGCGATTGTTATCCTATTTCACAGCTACAGAGAAGAGTGATGGATCTCTGTGACTTGCATTATGGAATTCTCACCTCCCCAGCCACAAGCTACTTAGCAATATTGTACAAAATGCAATGCCCATTTATAAAGCCCCTTCCCTAAGGACTATTTGAAGACACACGTGTGGAAGAATAAATCACAAAACTAACTAGGACTGCATGAAACGCTTCAAAGAAGAAGAGTGTCTTCCAACAGGGGTATAAAAATTGCAGGAAATTGAACAGCTTTGGGCACAACCTTCCCGTGAAAGAAAAAGAGGAGGGGAGGGGATTGACAAGACCTTGCTGGTCTATATTTATACATCAGCACAAGAGGAGCATGCAGGTTACAAGCAGAGGGAGACAACTTTTAGTTCAAGGCCAGGGATGTGTAAACTCTCAGCAGATGGAGGAGTATGCATGTAAAATGGGGAAATGTAGCAGTGTTTGAAAAAGCAAGCCAAATATAGTGAAATAAGTTCCCCTCTATTAAATAATGTTGCCACAGAATTGTCACTGTGATCCCCCCCCCCCCCGGTTGGGATTCCTTTGCTGGGTCAGTCCCACAAGGAGCTCAGTCACTTGGGCTGCTTTTCAGTTCGTTGCCCATGCCCCCGAGGGTTATACATGGGCATGTCTGAAGTCAGCAACTTCCAGCTAAGGTCAAGGGCCCTTCAACAGCAGGGCAGTGCCCCAGGAACTGGTTTCCGAAGCTCAGGCCAGATGCATCTCCAGGTATGGATTCCTAAATCTGCTTTTCCCTTGCATCCTAAAATGTGCCAGAGTCTGTGGTCGGTACATTATTCATACAAGAACCCAGTTCAGCTTTCAGATAAAACCTGCAAAATGGAGAAAGGTACCTTTTTGAAAAGTACCAGTCCTATGTAGCCAGCTTCTGACAGAGCAGAAGAAAGCAACAACAGAGCAGACAATTAATTGGCACATTCTTGGATGTCATTACTTCGCCTTCACTTTGAGCTTTCTCCCTAAAGAGGTTAAGATAGGTAAATGGAGAATGACAGGGTCAGATTGTTCCTCTTAATATTTGTGAAACAGCCTGGGGGGTGGAACATGTCCCAGCTGTCCGAGTTGGAATAGGGCCAACTCTGATTGGCCCTGCCCCTGCAGCTCCCGCCCTCCATCCCTGGACGCTAGCCACTTTGCTCTCAGACACGGAGCTAGCAGCAGGTAAGGGGAGAGGAGCCTGGACAAAGGGTGGTGGTGGAGTGGGCGAGCCCTCCAGGCCCCTAACAAGCTCCTACCCAGCCTGTTGACGAGACCCGGCCTGCTGACTGCCTGTTAGCTAACAAGCTGGCCAGCCCCCGCCTGCCTTGCTTGATCCAGCTGCGAGCTGCTCAAGCCACCTTAAGCGACGGGGCCAGAAGGGAGGGGCCTTTCAAAGCTAGTTTGAAGCTAGTAGAGATATATTTCTAAGGAGTTATATGAAAAACTCCTCTATGTAAGCAACTTTAAAATATGCTAAGAAATTTTATTTTCTCTCATAAGTATTACATTTACTAGTAGTAAGGTGGTCCAGAATGCAACAGATAGGTTACTGATGGGAATGTCATGTCAGTTTGTATAACTCCAATTCTGGCTACGAGTTAGATTCTAGATACAATTCAAGGTGTTGGTGTTAACCTTCAAAGTCCTTTATGGTCTGGGACCATCATACCTATGTGACCACATCTCCTATTGTCCGTCCCCACGAGGGTCGGCCTGCCCCTTGGCCCTTCTCTGCCGTCTCTCTACCCTGACCCCTGCTGGGTCTCTTGACACAAGACGCGAGTCGTCAGCTGTTGTTGCTATGCGTTTACTCAGTTTCCAAGCATCACATTTAACTCAGTCTGTGTTCACCACCACCCCACCTTCCCTTCCTTTTCCATTTTTATCCTCTCCCTGTTCCCCCTCCCCTGCCCCCGCGCGTTGGGTGGGGCCGGCAGATTGGAGGGGTCGCCGTCCGCGACTTCTGCGAGGGTGGCTGGTGGCTGGGCTTACTCATCAGACCGCGGCTGCTTCTTGCACCCCTGTTCCTTGCCACTGACGCCGTCTGTGTGTTTTTCCTCCCCTCTAGGTTCTCTGCCTCTCGCCTCTGCCGACTGGCTTGGGCCCTGGGAGCCATGGGTAGCTTGGGTCCTTCCTGTCCTGCACCCTCCCTGACCCCCTTGCCCGGATATACTCCCCCCCCTTACAGGCGTGTCCTTCGTGGGGTCGAGCTCATGCAGCCAGGATAGGAAATCCGCATTGGTCCGCGAACACCTCCGCCAGGTGTCGCATGTGAGTCTGCCAGTCTGGGCTGCATATCACGATGTCATCGATGTATGCGAAGGCGAAGTCGGTACAGTCCTGCAGGGCCACATCTACCAAGCGCTGGAAAGTCGTGGCAGCGCCGTGCAACCCAAACGGCATGACGGTGAATTGGTAGAGTCCCCATAGAGTTGCAAAGGCCGTTTTTTCTTCGTCTTCCGCCGTAAGGGCACCTGCCAATACCCCTTTGTCAGGTCGAGGGCGGAAATGAAATGGGCCTTGCCCAGCTGGCTCACGAGATGTTCTGCACGTGGCATGGGGTAGGCGTCGAACTGGGCCTTCTGATTGACGGCTCGGAAATCGACGCAAAAACGGACTGTCCCATCGGGTTTCGGGACCAGGACAAGCGGACTTCTCCATCCACTGGTGGAGGGTTCTGTAACCCCGAGGGATAACATCTCCTCCACCTCACGCTGCACCATGGGCCACTTTTTGAAGGGGATGGGTCTCCAGGACTTACGAACCACAGTTCCCGGCTCGGTCCGAATAGCATGCTCCAAGATGTGCATCCCGGAATGCTCGAGAAGTTGGTAGCATACTGCCGCAGCAGCTCGTCCGCTTCTGCTCTTCCGTTAGCATGGGGTCGAAGACGGGTAGACTGCCCGGGATCGTTCTTTGGTCTTGCCATGGGGGCATACCCTCCGGTAGGGTAGACGTCTCTTCCTCTAAGGCATACCCTCCCTCTTGACAGGGGTACCAGCGCTTGATGAAATTCACGTGCACCGTGCTTGTCCGACGACCACCCACCACCAGCCGGACCTCGTACGTCACCGTTCTCAAGACCCTTAGGATGCCACTGGTCTCCCTCCGTTGCTCCTAGGCCCTTTTATTTATTATTAATTTATTAATTATATTTATATACCACCCTCCCCAGGGGCTCAGGGTGGTTTACATAAGAACAAACAACAATACATAAAACTTGTGCCCCCGTTCCCTGCCGCTGACGCCATCTGCGCGTTTTTCCTCCCCTCCGGGTTCTCTGCCTCTCGCCTCTGCCGACCGGCTTGGGCTCTGGTAGCCGTGGGTAGCTTGGGTCCTTCCTGCCCTGCACCCTCCCCGACCCCCTCGCCCGGACACCTATTATAACCTACCATGTTCCCTTCAGCCGTCTTCCTTGGGCTTCTTGCAGGAGCCTGTCCTGAGAATGGCTTGTTTAACTGTCACCAGGAAAAGGACCTTCTCAGTTGTAGCCCGTACCCCGTTCAATGTGCTCTCAGATGACACTAATATCCTGCAAAGCTAATTGTTCGGAAGTTAACAATGTATTTGGGCTGTTTTAATAGTGGTATGGTGATAGAAACATTTTTAAATATTTTTATGGCTTTTTTTTTTTACCATATTGGTTTTAATGTTGTAAGTTGCCATGAGGCTCTTCAGGTGAGCAGTGTCTAAAAACATTCCAACAAATCCTTATCCATCCATTGTTCCTCTTAATATTTGTAAGGACGTGGAACGTGGAACGTGGGATATGTCCTGGGTGTTCGAGTTGGAATAGGGCCAATCAGGCTGCACCCTGATTGGTCCTGCCCCTGCAGCTCCCGCCCTCCATCCCTGGACTCTAGCCTCTTTACTCACAGACGTGCCTCAGTGTCTGGAGCCAGCAGCAGGTAAGGGGAGAGGGCTCTGGTCAAAGGGCCATGGTGGAGGGCCTGCTAACGAGGGCCTCCTGGCCTGCTGACTGCCTGCTAAGGAGCTCTGTCCCGGGCCTGCTAACGAGCTGGCCAGTTCCCGCCTGCCCCACTTGATCCGGCTGCGAGGTGCTCTGGAGTCCGAGCAACCCAAAGCCACCTTAAGCTGCCTGGCAAGGGGAGGGGGCCCTTTCAAGGCTTATTCTTAGGAATGGGCTTTGAAACTCATAAATAACTAAGACCCAACTATTTCTTTAGCTCAGATTTGTTCCATTGTCTTGTCTTTCATTCTCTGCCTCCCTCATCCTGTTTTGTACACAAAGGAGTTTTCTCTTTGTGTTTCTTAAGTAGACAAACAGCTTTCCAATGGATTGTTTATGGATTCTTTTCCCTGAGTCCTTCCCTTTGAGAACAGCTGCCTGCCAGTGTCCCATTTCTAATATACTTGAGTTGTCACCAGAGCAGAGAGGCCAGAGCGATATCATCTTTCACATCAGTGTCTGACATTTTACAGCTTTTGTTAGTTCACCCAGAAAGGCACTCGGAGATGGAAGGGCTTGATTTTATGAACACAATGTCACCTCCTGAATATAGCACCAAGCACCGGACAAATCCTGCTACCACAAATTCAGATGTACACACGGACCGATATGTACGACAACTATACATTTATTACTGCAGTTATTCAAGAAGAGTAAATGGCAATGAAATAGAGCCCTGGTAGGGTTCATTGTTGCCTGCTCCGTTATAACCAGAAGCACAGGTGCTCCTTAGGAACCCTGGAGCTGAAACACCAGGAGGCAACATGGGGTGAAGGACCTGGCTGCTGTGCCCAGATGGGTCACTCCCCAAGGGGAACTGGTGCAAACTGCACGGAACTGGATACTGAGTTAGGGCAGAGGCTGGTCTCCTCCAGGAGGGCTTAGGATGGGCAGGTCTCCCCCCCCCTCCTATGGTATGCCAAGTTTCCTGGCGTACATCCCAGATCCTATTGTCACTGTGTGAAGCATTTGCTTTTCAGGCCCACAGCAATTGATGGCTTCAGGCAGCTCTTATTACCCAAAGTGGACAAGTTGCTGGGGGTGGTGAGGGCTCCCACATGCCCCCTTGATCCCCGGTCATCTTGGCTGCTCAAAGGGGCTGGCCAGTGGATAGGAGGTCAGTCCACGGATATTATTAATCGCTCCCTGTCATCTGGGGGAGTTTCCTGAGCTGCTGAAGGGTGCAGTGGTTCACCCTCTCCTTAAAAAATCTTCGCTGGATCCCCAGGACCCTGCCAGCTACTGCCTGCTCTCACATTTGGTGTATCTGGGTAAGGTGGTTGAGAGGGCCCAGTTGACCTGGAGTTTTGGACTGGGATGTCATCAGTATGCGGGTGACACCCAGCTCTACATCCTCATGGACAGCCGCCCAGACTCCCCCCCCCCCCAAGCAGAGTCGCCTGAAACGCAACCCCTCCAAGACGGAGATCCTATGGTTGGGAAGGAACGGGGTGGGTCAGGAAGTGCGCTTGCCTGTCATGGCTGGGATGCAACTGACCACCATATCCCAAGCTAGGAATTTAGGTGTGACCTTGGATGCCTCACTAACTACGGAGGCACAGGTCAAGAAAGTAGCCTGCCAGGTAGGGAGCTCACTTGCCTTGACCAGGGCCATGGCCTTTTTGGTCCCGGCCCCCACCTGGTGGAATGAGCTTCTGGGAGAGTTCAGGGCAGTAGTACATGTGAAAAGGATCTCGGGGTTTTAGTAGACCAGACACTAAACATGAGTCAGCAATGTGACACAATAACTAAAAACGCAAATGGGATTATGGGCTGTATTTTTAAAAGTATAGCATCCAGTTAATGTGAGGTGATGTTACCACTTTACTCCACTCTGGTTAGACGTCACTTGGAGTCCTGTGTTCAGTTTGGGGCACCACAAATGAAGAAAGGTGTAGAGAAACCGGATCATGTCCAGAGGAGGGCTATGAAGATGGTGAGGGGTTTGGAGACCGTATGAGGAATGGCCGGGGGAGCTTGATCTGTTTAGCCTGGAGATAAGATGACTAAGAGGTGAAATGATAACCATCTTCAAGTACTTGATGATGATGATGATGATGATGATGATGATGTTATCTGTTCAGTCGTGTCTGACCCTTGGTGATTCTATAGGAAAGTTTCTGCCACACATCTCTGTCGATATCTGCCTCTTTTAGTTGGTTCATGGTCATCCCTGTGTCGGCTTTGATCGTGTTGAGCCAGCGGATCCTTTGGTGACCACGTTTCCTTTGGCCGCTGACCATGCCGAACATTAATGATTTTTCTAATGAGTTTGATCGATTGATGTGTCCAAAGTAAGTGAGAGTTAGCCATAATATCTTCCCTTCTAATGACATAGTTGGTTTGCTCCTCTCTAAAACTATCTTGTTGGTCACTTTGGCTGTCCTTAAAGTCCTACTGTATTCTTCAACGTGGTGAGGGGGTGAACTGCAGAGGGTATAGCCCACAGGCCAATTACATAGGCATGGGGAAGGACCTGGCAACACACCTTGTCTTTTTTGCCAAGAAAATTCTATGGAAACTACGTCAAGTACTTGAAGGCCTGCCATATAGAACATGGAGCAGAATTGTTTTCTGTTGCCCCAGAGGGTCAGTGGTGATTGCCACTGTGGGATGGTAGGTGAATTCCCTCCAGGCCAAGCTGGATTCTGGAGATTTTTGGTGGAGGGATCACTTGGGCATGAAATTGGGGTCACTGTGGGTGGGCAGGTAGTTCTGAATTCCTGAATTGTGCAGGGGGTTGGACTAGATGGCCCTGGAGGTACCATCCTACTTTATAATTCTATTCTAGCTTCTTCATCATTAACCATGATGATTTCTGTAATCGGAGGTGTATGATTGGTATCAATCTTACCCATGATGTGTGGATTGGCAAGGAGTAGTTGGTGCTCAGCTATGTGTTGCTAGGTAAGCAGAGGGCTGCTAAGGCCAGAAGAGAGTCAGCTTGGTTTTGTTGTTAGGAGTGCAGACTTCTAATCCGGTGAACTGGGTTTGATTTCCTGCTCCTCCCCCACATGCAAACAGCTGGGTGACCTTGGGCTCGCCACAGCACTGATAAAGCTGTTCTGACCAAGCAGGAATATCAGGGCTCTCTCAGCCTCACCCACCCCACAGGGTGTCTGTTGTGGGGAGAGGAAAGGGAAGGCGAATATAAGCCGCTTTGAGACTTCTTTGGGTAGAGAAAAGTGGCATATAAGAACCAACTCTTCTTCTTCAGTAATATCAGGGCTCTCCCAGCCTCACCCACCTCACAGGGTGTCTGTTGTGGGGAGAGGAAAGGGAAGGCGAATATAAGACGCTTTGAGACTCCTTTGGGTAGCGGCATATTTATTTAATTTATTTATTATTGTATTTTTATACCACCGCTCCCAGAGACTCACTCGCAGCAGTTCACAACAGTATCAATAAAATTCCCCAAAGACAATAAAACAATATTAAAATTCAAATACAAATACGCATACAAGATAGCGGCATTTTAAAAATTGCTTCCTATATTCTGGGCATCAATCTTTATGTGTATGTAGCGGATGGGAGATAGAAACAGGCCCTTGGCACAATTCACCACCACAGCAGGAGCCAAGGAGCCAAGGGGGTGGGGACCTAATCTAATACCCCAGGGTTCCCTCCCAGCCTCAACCAAATGCCTGGTGGAAGAGCTCCATTTTGCAGGCCCTGCAGTACTCAGAGAGTGCTGTCAGGGCCCTCAGCTCATCCGGGAGTTCATTCCACCAGGTTTAGGCCAGAACCGAAAAGGTCCTGGTCCTGGTCGAGGCCAGACATGCTTTCCGAGGCACTGGGACCTTCAGCAGGGCATAAGGAGGCAGGCAGTCCCAAAGGTAAGTAGGGCTTAAGCCGAGTAAGGCCTGAAAGGTCAAAACTAGAACCTTGAACCGGATCCAGAAGCAAATTGCTAACCAATGAAGTTGTTTCAGTAGTGGCTGAACATGAGTCCTCCAGGAAGACCTGGTCCAGGACCTGTGCCACTGCATTTTGTACCAGTTGCAATTTCCAGGTCAAGGACAAGGGTAGGCCCGCATAGAGTGAGTTACAGAAGTCCAGTCTGGAAATGACCATTGCATGGATCACAGTGGCCAGGTGTTCTGTGGGCAAGTAGGGTGCTAGCAGCCATGCTTGGCACAGATGGAAAAATGCTGTCTAAGCTACTTTAGTGATCTGAGCCTCCATAGACAGGGAGGCATCAAAAATCACTCCCATATTCCTGGCTTGCGTTACAGATGACAGCTGTAACCCACCCAGGCAGGGAAGACACACTTCCTGGTCTTGCCCCTTCCTACCCAGCCAGAGGACTTCCATTTTGGAGGGGTTGAGTTTCAGTTGACACTTACTAATCCATCCAGCTACAGCTTCCAAACAGCTGGCAAATGTATCCGGGGGACTAGGGCCATCCGTCCATCAGGAGATAGAGCTGGATATCATCCGCATATTTCTGACAGTCCAGCCCATAACTCCAGTCCAGCTGGGCAAGAGGGCACATATAGATGTTAAATAAAGTGGGAGAGAGTACCGGCCCTTGTGGCATGGCAACGTGAATGGGTCGGATAACTCGTCACCCACTGAGACCCTCTGCGACCTGTTCTTAAGGAAGGAGATCAGCCAGTTAAGAGCTGTACCTCCTATCCCTGTGTCAGCAAGGCCAAGAGCTCGTGGTCGACCATATCACAAGTGGCCAACAGATCTAACAACACGAGAATGGCCGACGCGCCTCGATCCTGTTGGCGCCAGAGATCATCCATCAGAGCGACTAGCACAGTCTCCACTCCATGGCCAGAACATAAGCCCGACTGATATGGATCCAGAGGTGAAGTTTCCTCCAAAAATGTGAAGAGCTGGTCCTTCGCAGCCCTTTCAACCACCTTGCCCAGAAACACAAGATGCGAAACTGGCCGGTAGCTAGTGGTGTCCCGTGGGTCCAGAGATGGTTTCTTTAGCAGAGGGTGAACCACTGCCTCCTTAAGCCACTGAGGGAGCTCCCCTGAAGAGAGGGAGCGATTAACAATATCCCTCAGCGGGTCACCTATCCGCCGATTGCAAGATTTGAGCAATCATGACGGACAGGGATCACGGGGACAAGTGGTTGCCCTCACTGACCTCAGTAAGTGATCCATTTTGGATATAGAGAGCCAGCTGAAGCCATGAAACCTAATCCCCCGAAACGGCCATGGAGCTTCCAGTTCACTTTCTGTATCATCCTTGACAGTAAGGTTGACAAAACTTTATCTGCAAAATAGCCTGCTAAAGCCTCAGAGCCAAGATCCAATTTACTATTATTTTGGCGTCCTTCTCCGAGAGCGGTTAATGTCTGAACTACCCTAAATAATTGGGCCAGGTGAGAGCTAGCAGTCGTGATTTCTGCTGTGAAATTATCACACTTTGCAGCTTTGACCGCCATCTCATATGCCCCTATGAGCGTCACAAATCTTCTGCCACACTCACTGTAGCCGTCTAACTTTCCTCTTCCTCTCCCAAAGTTCTACAGTAAACCATGAAGCGTGTTTGAAGTAAGGGACAAGAGGACGCTCAGGAACAATCTCGTCAATGGCGGCTACCAGGCAGGACTGCCAGTCCTCCACCACAGCCTCCAACGAGACCCCGGAGGGCATTGAGTCCCTCAGAGCATTCAGGAATCTCTCGGATTCCATAAATTTCCATGGGCGGACTAAAATACGTCTGGCACCTAAACAGGGATGGGGTGGCATCCTCAGATGGACCTTCAGCCTATGGTGGTCTGACCATGGAATGGCGTTGTTAGCCAACAGTTTCATCTCAACACCAGCACTAAATATCAAATCCAGGGTATGGCCAGCCTGATGAGTAGGGCTGGCAACAATTTGAGAGAATCCCAGTGTCGCCATGGCCGATACCAGCTCCGGGCCAAGTCAAGGAGCTGATGAGTTCGCATGGACACTGAAGTCCCCTGGGACCAAAAGCCTGGGGAACTGCAATGTCCAGGCAGCCACCGCCTCCAGCAGGCCCAGCAAGGCATCAGATGGAGCAGTGGGTGCGTGGTACACCATCCAGATGGCTACGTTCTTGACCAATTCCCACGTCAGGCCGACACACTCCATCCCTGTGATCAACAGTGCTGGGAGAGCCCTGAATAGGTGTTCCAGTCTAGGATCACCATCACTCCCTACCATGGAGCCAGGGCTGATGAATAACCGAGAAACCATGTGGCACCAGATCTTTCAAGGCGACCATTTTGCCTTTGCGCAACCAGCATCGGTGATGCATGCTAGGTCTACCCTGTGTCCTGCAAAATAGTCCTGCAGGGTCGAGGATTTGTTCTGAATCGACCTGCATAGCATCAGCATCAGTTCCACCCCAGCCCTCTCCCCTATGGACCTTGGGATGGGACAGAGGTTTGAAGGGCAGCGAGCTCATTGACCAGACCACTGACTGTGTTTCAAGGACTCCATGGACCTGTGTGTCTTGCTGCCCCCCTATAATTGAACCCCCTCCCATCGCCATACCTCCCTTGGCCCAAAATCGCTTGGCCCAAACTCTTCTTTTTTAAAAATATTTTATTCCCTTTGACTTGTTCGCCAGATGTGTTCTTTCCTAGGCTGAAAAGATCTGCCCCATTTACACTTACATTAGATTACTACAAAACATTCTGGGTGGTACTTACCTTGAGACATGTTCAGAAAACTTCAATTGGTACAGAATGCTCTAGTCAGAATATTGACTGGACTGGGTTGTAGGAATCATATTACATCAGAATGGGCCCATCTACACTGGTTCCTAATTTATTTCTGGGTATAATTCAAGGTACTGGTGGTGACTTATAAAGCTATACATGTTTTAAGACCAACATACCTGAAGGACCGTCTACTCCCTTATGGAACTACCTGACCACTACAGTCATCTTCAGAGGCCTTGTAATGAGTGCCACCACCATTTGACATTAGCTACCTGGAACAGGTACACCCAAACTCTGGAACTCTCTCCCAAAGATAGAGAGATCTCTCCCCATCTGTTGTCATCTTCCTTCAACAAGTGAAGATTTTTTAAAATTTGTTTGGCATTCTGTCAGTCAGTAATTCCTCCTTCCTGCCCAAAGTTTTAATTTCTTTTTCAAATGTTTTTACATGTATTTCAGGCCAAGTTTCAAAGGATTTAATGATATATGTGATGTGATTTTATCATGTGTACCTTAATTTGTTAGCCTTTGGTGGCCTTTACGAGAGCAGAAAAGTTAGGAGTACATCTTGGAAGATCGATCGATCAATAAAAGTGCACCTACTTAGGTGAGGGATCTGTAAAAACTAGGAGAGCAACAAATGACCGATGCACTTCTCCTGAACTCTAGAAATGTTCCTACTTAAACTGGAATTCAAGAAGGGCAGATAAAGGAACCGGCAGGAACAATCCTTGCATTCCTATGTGGGACTGAGGGATTTTATCAGAGCACTTTCTCCTTCACTGATTCACCTGAGTTAGAACCTCCTTCGCTTCAAAATTTCACTGTAGGCTAAACAGGATGGCGACTCTAGTAAAACCAAATGATATTGTGCCAAAAAAGGACTGAGTGACAGGAGTGCCTTTAGGGAGAGATTAAATGAACATTGCATTACTTGATACTGGGAGAAAATAGCCTTGTCACCCCCCAAAAGAATAATCACAAGTGCCATGATGTCTGTGAAAAAGATAACAGCCCATTTCATAAATAAGTGAAAACTCCTAGCAAGTCCATCAATTATTGTTCATCACACTTGAGATCATAAATCACAAATGCCATACAAACTGAACATGTGCTTTTGTGTACATAATGAATGCACACTGTTTGGGAGCAACAAATTAGTACCACTAAGCACGCCCCATTTGCCATACCATGTCATTTCTGCCTGTCCGTTTCTAATCTAACAGGAAGCCCAACTCTCCAATGAGCATGAAGATTCACTGCTCTTCTCCCCCCACCCAAAAAAAAGTTTACCGACTTCATTCTTTGATATTTACCTCTTCATTCGATATATTCTTATCAACATGTCAGGAATGGTCAACAGCAGCATGTTGCATTATCTCGGAGATTCTGGCATTTAAAGTGTATTGTCTTCTTTTACCAAAACCCCAAATGCTCCATGATCCCATGCACCTTCTCCAAATTTTGCAAGCCTCCAAAATCCTTTGGCTTCCCTCACAACTCCTCTAATATCTAGGATAATGGGGTCTGAAGACTGTCAGGGGGAAACATCTTGGGGCCAGCGCTGTCGTGCAGAGAGGAGGGGAGGTAGGCAGTGGTACACCAGCCAGCGGCCACCGGCTGGCGTGCTGCCGTCACCCCTTCTCTCCGTGCTGCAGTGCAGCATGGCCACCTACACACTGCTTCGGGCATCAGTGATCGCTGAGGCAGCCAAACCACACCAAAACACACAACCCTAGCATCAATCCAGTGTGCTGCAGTGGCGAAAACTCTGTGCTAGGGATTATTAGGAAAGGGATTGAGAATAACCCCTCCTTATAGATCTCTGTTGTGGCCATTTTCGGAATACTGGTCTGGTTAATGTATCTCTAAAAGGATATTGCAGAGACTGAAAGTGTATAGAGGAGGGCAACCAAGATAAGGAAGGTTTTGAGTGTTGGAATATGTAATACTAGCAAATAAGCCCGCTGCAATCCAAATACAGTGGGCGCTAGCGGGGCTCTGGAGGTTGGTGGGGCAGCTCAGCGGCGTTGCAGGGTGAGGCCCTGGAGGCGAGGCCGGGCGTGGGGAGGGCTGTGAGTGTTGGGCTGGTCATCCTTGGGCCCCCTCAGACCACGGCTTACCTGTGAGGCGGCAAGGGAGAAAATGGCGGCGAGCTGGAGGGCGCGGAGACAGTCGGCGGGCCAGGTGTTCAGGAGCGGGCGGGGCCAGCGTCACGGTGGCCATGGGCGCTTGCAGCGTCTCCGCCACTGTCTGTGAAGCCTCGTTGCCGCGGCCACCGCTCCCGTCCTGTGAGTGGCCGGCTGCTGCTGGTAGTGTGGGCCGGCAGGCGAGGCATCCTGTGTGCGGGCGGGCTGTGGCACTGCCGCCGTGTCTGCCAGCTCAAGATTGCTCCGCATGCCGCTCCGGCGTGTGCGGCTGCGCGGCGAGGCGGTTGTGGCTGCTGGCTGGCAGGTGAGGCGTCCTGCGTGCAGGCGGGCGTCCTGCTGGTGGAGGCAGCTGCTGGGCGCGCCGGCGCCGCAGCCTCCGCCGCTGGGGCATCCGGGTAGGCCGGGCAGGCGGCGACCTGCTGCCTCCCAACCCAGGCAGATAATGGCGGTGTTCGGTCGAACTTGTAGGGGGGCAGATTCGTCAGTACGGTGGCAAGGGACCAATTGCAAGCTGCGCTGTGCACGGGTCGCAATTGGTCCCTTGCCACCGCACCGACAATCAGAGGGCTCAATCGGTAGGCGCTTCACGCCTGCCGACTGAGCCCTCCGATTGTCAGTCCGAGGGAAGGGGCCTATCGGCACCCTTCCTCATCCCGGACAGGGCCCACCTTCGGGGCCCTTACTGTTTTATTTTATCCACTCCGCTAGGAGAGGTTAAAGATGTGTGATTCAAAAGAATTAAAAGAACATTCTATAGGGCAGTTGTCCACAACCTTTTCCAGGCTGCGGACCGGTGGCGGTGGGGAGGGCAATCTGCCGGCCGCTCATGCACACATGTGCGGCCGGGTCGCGCATGCGCGCATGTGTGGCCGGGTCGCGCATGCGCTTTGGCGCAATGCGTGGCCGCAAACGCGCATGCATGGCACTCCCTGTGCATGCGAGTTTGCGGCTCGTGATCTTGCCGTCGAGACCACGAGCGCGCCGACAACCCGCCACCCGTGCTCCAACTTTGCCGCCAACAACAGGAGCCCGCCGCCGAGATGCTGAGGGAGCGGCCTGCACTCCACAATGGCCGTGGACACTACGGGCCTGCCGACGAGCTGCCGCCTGCGCTGCATCCTCGCCGTCGACACGAGGAGGCCGCCGCCGAGCCGCGCCAGGAGCCAACGACCTCCCTTCTAACCTCCTCCTGCTGCCTGCTGCCATGACAAGGAGGCCGCCGAGCCGCCGCCCACCCTTCAAAATGGCCACTGTCACAAGTAAGCTCCCCTGCCTCTCGCTGTCCTCACCTCTTCTTCGCTCTGCCCCCGGGGCCCTGCCATACTGTGTGCCGCTGCCGATGCGGCACATCTGCCAGGGTCCCTTCCAGAGAGCCCTGCCCGCACCCCCGCGCCCCCTGCTAACGCCCATTGTATTTTCTCTACAATGGGCTTTATTCCTAGTTTAGAATGTTTGCCGAAATACCAGAGTGTCATCCTAACATCCTGGAAGCGGTGATGTCACTTCCAGGTCATATAGGCAATGATGCAGACATCTAAGATGGGCCTTGTCTCCTACCACCTGCCTTGGTTGTCCTGGCAACTCTACTTCTCAGGCTCCTCCCTCAAAATCTCCAAATATTTCCCAAGTCAGTTGACCAGTAAACATCACCTTAAAGCAGGGGTAGTCACACTGTGGCCCTCCAGATGTCCACGGACTACAATTCCCATGAGCCCCTGCCAGCATTTGTTGGCAGGGGCTCATGGGTATTGTAGTCCGTGGACATCTGGTGGGCCGCAGTTTGACTACCCCTGCCTTAAAGCAACCTTTCTTGACCTTTTTACTATTGAGATATCCCTGAAATATTTTTCAGGCTTCAAGAAATCCCGAAAGTGATGTCAGCAGGCCATGCCTCCCTGCCATGTTCTCAGAAGACATTTGTGGGTTGACATAACCATACATGGTCATATCACCCAATAATTTTTTATATATATGAAAAACTAACTTACTCCCACCTAATAGGAGAAACCCTTCTAGGGCCATCAAGAAGCCCCCGGGTTTCACGCATCCCCTCTTGAGAAGTCCAGCCCCAGAGGCACGATGTGTGTTGATGAATGATGGATGCAGCATGTTCAGGTTAACTCTTTGGATCCCTTCAGAGTCGAGGCGACGTGGGGTGGATTGGATCCCTGGCCCTGGCTCACAAATTTCACATACCTGCCAGAGCTGGTAACTCCAGGGAGGGAAATGAAATAGTCCGTATTTGTGTTTAATCAAGAAAAAGAAATCTGTTTTTTGGGAAGAAAATCTGGACTCTTCAAAACTATAAACAAAATTGATGAAGTCAGCTATCTACTTATTCTTGTGCGTAGAAAGGTACACTGGGAAAAATAATGACGCATGGGCGGTGTTCTTATTTATTTTATTGTGCTGGAATGCTATCAAACTAGCAGAATTTTTTAAAAGGTCAGGATCATGACTGGATGATTCATTGCATCCCTTTCCACACGGACTTGCCATTTTACTGAAAATATCAGGCATATAGATCAAAGCTCCACCAAAGTGAGTTGCTTGAACTAATAGGAAAATCCCATCATAAATGAGTTTCAGGGTTACTGCTGCATAGGTTAATTGCTTCGTTACCCACAAAAAGGCCAGAAAATGAGCAAACACACTTTGGACAGTACAAATGATGGCTCCAGGCTGGCACTCCAGATGGACATTGATGGGAAAAACCGTAGCGCATCATGTTGTTAGGACAGAAGACACGAGAGGGTAGCCAATGTGACATCACTTCTGGGGAAGTGGAGCAGATACAACACACCTCTCTAGCAATTTCAGTAGATCCTAGAAAGTTCTGATGACAAGTCCAGGGAAAACCCAGAAGAGATGTTGGGGATGGGCATGAACTGCATTTTTGAAGTTTGTTCAGTTTGTGATTCGTGGCTGAACCACAAGTCAAACCACAAGCCCATACAAACCAGGAAATTGGCTTGCAAACTGACCCTATTTGTTTCCGTTTGTGGGCCATTTAAAGTTTAAGCTCCTGCTTTCTGTTTCCCATGTCTTTTTTTGCTGTGAGAAAAAAGCAGGGAGCTGCCACTCAGTGACTCCCTTGCTTTCTGCTTCCCGCAGCTTTTCACAGGGAGCAGAAAGCAGGGGTTTAAATGGCCATTTAAACCTAACACACGTTTTTTGTGAAGATCAGAAAGCAGAAGTTTAAACCCCTGCTTTCTGCTCTTCACTACCTGCCACAAACTGCATCCAAATACGTGAAAGTGGTGGTGGCTCTTCAGGTCATGAACACTGCGTTGTGAACCACAAACTGGACAAAATTCAGAACAAGTTTTAGTTCATCAGCCAGTCCTAGTCCTCTTTTGCCACAGGGTTTTGACCAATTTCTAGAGAAATATGCCATCATTATAGGTTCTCCTATAAGTGATGTCACATTGTTGGCTGTTCAACATTTTTTAAATTTTATTTTTCTTATGCTGCCACTCAGGGCTGGCCTCCCTAGTAGTATACCAAATTCCAGTGTATTGGTTTTGTGTGTGGTGTGTGTGTATACATGTACATGCATGCAAACACACAACCATTACACATTCCACACCAGATTTTTTCCTGTAGTTTGGCTTTTTAACTGTGTCAGTTTTCCCCTTTCTTTATACACCATCATTTTCCAGTCACTGCTATTCTGGTTTATCTTTATGGGTTTTCCTGTATATTTTCAGGACACCATTTAGGAGATTCAGGGTATCAATTAAACAGATACATTAAACTCAATGAAATTTCCTGTGATTGACAAATTTGCCTTTCCCCCAAAAAGGACAAGCTGTATCAAGTTTCCCATTTATTAGGGACAGTGCTTTCAAAATAGGAGTGGTCCATACATTTATTTATATATTCACCCATTTAACTTGTGTTATGTCACATTTCCTTCCAACATGGGCTATGCAATAATACAAATTAGAATTAGAATACTTAAATGCTAGCTGAAGAGGCAGGGGTAGTCAAACTGCGGCCCTCCAGATGTCCATGGACTACAATTCCCAGGAGCCCCTGCCAGCATTCGCTGGCAGGGGCTCCTGGGAATAGTAGTCCATGGACATTTGGAGGGCCGCAGTTTGACTACCCCTGTGCTAAGGAGAAGAAATCATAACAAGACTTCAGAGCCATCTGGGGCCTCGTAGAGCAGCACATTCCAGAATTAGGGTGGTTCTGATGGAATTTCTTAAGTTACCGGTGGCACGAGAAATTGTTCTTGGTTGTATTTCAAAAGTTTTCTGGAGGGAGACAAGAGCTGGGCCACGGTCCCCAGCAGACAAGAGTTTTTCCATTGCTGCCTGGGAACTGTAGTTCTAGCTACTCCATTGTGTTAGAACTCATGTTATTTGGGAGAGGGAAAAAGCCAGAACAGGCCTGAATAGGCTGGAATGGGCATTAAACAAACAAGAGTACCACAAAAAACAGTGGGATGCATTATGGACACTTGAGAACAGTATTTTAGAAATAAAAAAGCGGAAATCCCATATCTTTATTAACCCTTACTGGCCAAAAGGCCTCCAGAACACCCTGGAATGCAACAAAACAGGCATTAAACAAGAGTACCACAACAAACAGTGGGAAGCATTAGAGACACTCAAGAACAATAGTTTAGAAATGAAGAAGAGTAACTCTCACTCCCTTATTAACCTGTTCCGGGCCAAAATGCCTCTGGAACACCCGAGAACGGGCATCAACCAAACAAGAGTACCACTAAAAACAGTGGGATGAACCATATTTTAGAAATGAAAGAGGAGACCTCTCACACCCTTATTAGCCCATTCCGGAACAGAATGCCTCCAGAACGGCCTTCCTGGCCTCCTTGGACAAACAGTACCACCAGGCGGGACCCACAATGGGAAAAGGACATGGGGAGGCGGTTGTCGGGCTTTTGCTTTTGCAGGTCGGCACCTGCAGACACCCCTGCTGACTCCAGCAAGCACCAACTTGTTGAGTCTCCCCCCCCCCCCCGCAAGAGCAGAAGATGAATGAGAATTTTTGCAGTCAACCTCACCTAATCCCCCTCCTCACTAGAGGACACCATCCCGTGTGGCTTTTGTCAGTACAGGTCTCCTGTTTCCCGGCACAGCCTATAATGTGGGTGACTGTAAAATACGCATGACCTGCTTCCAGCAGCCCTGGCACTTCAGAAGCCAAAGCATAATCTGGGTCCCCAATGAGGCATCCTGGAGCACCAAATCACTCACCTGCAGCTTTCCTGGCACCTGCCAAGTGTTTTTAGGAAGTGGGTAGAACCAGGGAGGAGTTTTTAAGCTCTCGATGTTTATAGTATAATGCAGACAGTGGCTCATTGTCTCTGTGCACATAGCGGAGTAATATTCTAAAATCCCCAAGGGACTTGATTAGGATCCAGTGTGATTGGGCTAAAATGCTTAATATACCTGGCTGGAACTTCTGTTGAAGTCATCAGTTCTCACCCTCCCCCCATTTCAATGCATTTTTCTATTTCAGGTGGAAAATGTTGATAACATGTTCACTTTTCAAAAATCATTTATATTCCTTTCAAAATGGGGCCAGAATCTTTCTCTTACTGTGCACAGGTGATAGGACATTCCAGCAAACCTTCCGCACAAACGGTCATGGCTATAAGTAATAGCACAGGGTAAAATTGTCTGGGCTCATGAGGAAAGGGCTCATGTAAATGGATTCATTCCTTCATTCCTTCATTCCTTCATTCCTTCATTCCTTCCTTCCTTCCTTCATTCCTTCATTCATTCATTCATTCATTCATTCATTCATGTCTATATGCCAATGCTAGATGTCTCTGAGCCAAGATGTGGGAGCTGGAGTGCTTGATGTTCAATGTCAATTTAAATACAGAAGGGATCACAGAAATTTGAGGTAAATCTATGGCCTAAATTCATCTCATCACTTTTTCATCCATGCGTTGAGACCACTGATTTGTAACTATCTAGCTGGCCCTGCACATGGAAAAGGTTGCAATTCTGAGAGGTTATAGCCTTTAACTTTCTGTCTAGTAACCTCTTTTTTTCTCTCCAGGACCACACAAGTACATTCCCCTGTGTCACTGGTGCCTCCTCAGTACTGTATTGCTACCTTTCTAGACAGTGATATCTCCAATCTTCACACATGGCCGACAAGTCACCATGTGATCCAAAGGATCGACAGAGACGGTCTCTGGCCTATTCCGCACCAGGATCAATGTGGCAAATTGATTACAGAAAGAAAAAACACAATTTTAAATAGTGGAATTCGGCGTAACGCATACCTGCCTTTGTAGTGGAATCCAGTTGCGTTTCAAACGTTTCCCACAGGTTTCCGGTCTCGGCAAAAATTTCCAGAAACGAAGCGATATTTACCGTGCTTTGTCCCACCCCTGGCCGTCAATCAAATGAGCAGCCAATGGGCGGTTGTTACCATGCTCCGGAAAAGCCCCTTTGCCTTTAAGAACATGTTTTTTAAAAAAAAGAAAAACACACATTGCAACGAATATGCCTTGATTCCTTGATTCCTTGCTTCCTCCTAACGTAGAGACCCATCTAGCTGGCAGCTGGCGTGTGAGATGCTGATTCATCGTTGCCACGCTCCCCCGAGTGAAAAAAAATCCCCCCCCCCCGTGCACAGGCGCGATTTTCGGCTGAAAATAAAGGGAACTTGCAAACGGGGCTGTGTTGTGCTTGGTGACTTGAGGCGAGCTTTAAAGCAGCTCGGTGGAGGGACTGCAGCCGGAGAAGCCTCGCTGGGTGAATGAAGGCTCACCGGTTCGTTGCTCTCTGCTCGCTCTGGGAAAAAAAATGGTGATCGCTTCGCCGGAAGATCAGATGAGAGAGCCAGGGGGAGGGACTTTGCTGAAACCGCAACAATGTTAATGCACAGAACTTTTTCGCTAGTGTTTCAGATTGTTTGCAAGAGTGTAGTGCTTTCCAGAGGGTGAATCCACTTTTTGGGATTTCCCTGGAAGCGCTACAACGAAGCGCTTCTAGCAGGACTGTTTCAGGAGTGTGGCAGATTGTGTACGACGTTGTGCATAACTGCATTTTAGTAGCGATTACAATTTGCCACATTCTTGCTACATCAAACTTGTGCGGAATGGACCTCTGTATTCCTAATCTATATTCCAAAAGACCACCTCTCCCCTGCCTCTCAGGGGCATCCATGGGGTTAGAGGATGTTGCTCTGTCATCCCTTCTAAGGGGTCTCATCTCCCTTCCTTCTCAGACAGAGGCCCTCGAACCTCAAGCTGCTCCGTTTCCCTAGCGGCAGAAGAGCTGCCAGCACAGGAGTGGGACTGTTCTGGTCAATTCCTGAGGGTCTCTTTTCCAAACCTCTCTCCTTGCCTCGGCTTCTCCAGGCCTGCAAACCCAGTCTCCAGGGAATAAATGTGCTCCCAGAGAGCCAAGAACTCCGTTTACTGGATTCATGTGCAATTCAGGAAATTATGAGCATGTCCCCCGTAAGCACCAAGCTGAACACCACCAACTGCAGCGCAACGTCACTAGAACATGTGCTGCCTTTGAACAGCAAACCACTCGCTAGAGCAGCTATTCTGAGAACTCAACATGATGGGAGAAGATAAAAACCCATTTCCTGGTGTGCTACTTGCCACAATCACGATGTTTAGTGTGGCCTTGAAACTTGAAGCAATTTTATCGGGTCATGAAAAAGAGCTATTTCCTTGGAATATTTTTGTTTTGGAACGTGTGAGTTGCCCAAAGGTAGAGCTTTTACATCTACAATTAGAAACACAAACATATTTGCTCTAAGCTGCAGCAGACAGAGACGTTATCAGGTTGGTGCTGTTTGAACAGGATTCTGCTGTTTGCAGAACAGTGGCTTACAAAGTGATGCCATTTCTATGAGAAATACTCTCTGAATGTACTTTGTTTTTATCACATTACTAGGAGCTGGTCACATTCCCCCCATTAAAAACAGCAGGGAATTAGTGTACAGGGACCAGGGAGGTTCACTGACAGAATTACATACATTACTACCTCAACAAAAATGGTCTTTAAATGCTCCTTGTTTTATTTTTCCTCCTACATCCTCCAGTGCTCTATGAGTCTTATAAATAAATAACTAGTTTAGTTCCTGAATTATATTATTATTCTGGCTGCTAGGGTTAGTGAGTTGTCATATATATGTTCAACGTAGTTCCCTGTGACTTTCAAAAGATACCTTTTTATTTTTGCCATTGCTAAGCCTTAAAAAAATGAAAGTTGTCTTAATGTCTTGTTCTACGGTAAATTACACATCTAATGTTTGAGTGGGGGGTTTCTTTACCACTCAGAGAAGAGTACAAAATGTGTCCCTCTAAAAGGGGTGTTCTTTTTCATAAGGAAGACATTTATTCAGAGCAACTGGTTTCAACCAATAAGAGGGCAGAATTTTTTCTCTAGGGATGCCATCCTCCAGGTGGGACCTGGGGATCCCCTGGAGCTACAGCTTAACTCCAGACTACAGAGATCAGTTCCCCTGGAGAAAAGGGCTGCTTTGGAGGGGGGACTCTGTGGCCTTGTGCCCCACTGAAGCCTCTTGCCTCCCCAGACTCCACCCCCAAATCTCCAGGAGTTTCCCAGCCTGGATCTGGCAACCCCATCCTCCCCTCCCGTGCCAATGGCCAGGGGAAACTGGGAACCCAGTTATTGTCCCAGTGTCACGATAGGGAGGGATCTGCAGTCATCTGGTTTGGGGCTTTGTTGAAAAGTCTGAAAAGGTTACTCATGATATCCCATACCAGCATTCTTGTCACCAGAGACTGGGCACACACTCAATAACGCACGTCTCTCTCACACACAATAACACACTTTCAGTGGACTTCACAACTGGGTTTTACTGTGTGAAATGGCATCGCCCACTTGCCAACAGTCACTGAGTTGGACTGAATCTGCGGGGGGTTTAGCAGGTGTGAAAGTGCCCTGAGTAACTTCAGAAGCCTTTCCACACAGCCAGTTCTGCATATTATGCTTCCCCCCACCCCCAAAAACCACACACTCCCCCCTGCTTGTGTTTCCTTTGCCTCCCTGGGCTCTCCTCCAAGCCCCAGGTGGACCTTCCCCTTGAACCTTGTGCATCTCTTGTTGATGGGCCTCTCTGGGCTTGCAGGATGGGGAGAAGCGGGAACATTTGGGCAGTGCTCATTGTAGTGAGCCAGGAGGGAGAGCAAAGGCTTCTGCAGTTTATACTGGAGCTGCTACAGTTTATGACAAATAGCCTGTGCAGGGTCTCTCTTCCGCCCCCGTTCAAAAATGAGCCAGTCTTGGTAATCCATTTCAGTCGCAGGTTGCTAATGGATCTTTGTGCCAGTTCAGAGTCGACACAGCTGTTTTAGCAAGTGGCTGCTAGCAGATTTTCTTTATCTATTCATACAAAGCCACTTCAGTCCCATTGGCAAAGCAGGGCAGAGACTTTGTTGAGGGGAATGGCTTCTTCCTTTTTTACCTCTTTGTTGCACTTCTGAATCACTGTGGGATGATGCTTAAAATGTCTTTAGCATTTCCTGCAGTGCTGCTTCCCACTCCACCCCTTTCCACACACGATCTTCCTCACCCTTTTTTAACGTTCTGAACACTATAAAGCTAAACCAAGACAGCATTTCAGGGGTTAAAGTAACATCCTGGAGATGCCTTGACTCCACTGGGAGACGCCACTGATTTAAGAGCTAGGGGCCCAACTTGGTTTGGGTGGGGGGAAAGGGCGAGCAAGATGGCACCGTAAAGAAGGCTGGTGAAGGAGGCAGCCCCGTTTGAAATGGCCACATGCGCTGTGGACAACGTCCTCTTTTTGGACACAAATATAATGGAAAGGGCAAGGAACTTTGTCTTTTTTAACAATACAAAATTAAACTTTATTAACTTTCGGGTTGTTCTTCAATAAAAGATGTTCCAATAGATTATTGTGAAGCAGACGTTTTCACAGAGAGAGTTGTACTTTTTCCTCTGGGAAAGCCTCACAGCCTTGAAGCAATCCCCTCAGGCGGATACAGTTTCCCTCAAGGCTAGGGAATGGTCCTCTCACTGACCCATCTCCCTCTCAGAGCTCCCCTCCTGAATTCAGCTGCTCAACTCTCTTAGAACCTGGGCTAGGGATGCTTCTTTTCCCAGAAGACTCTACCCCACCCTCACTAAGCCTGCCCCTTATTTGTTCTCCTGACCTGTGTCTAGAGCACAACTCCGCTGAATTCTTTTCCCTCAAGCTCTCCAGCTTGAGTGTCCCTCTCTGACTTGCCTGAGTCTCCCTTTCAGATCCACTTCCCTCTGACTAGCCTTTCCCTCTCCTTTTTTTTCTTGCCCTGCCCCTTCTTAGCTGGTCCGTACAGTACACTGACCATGCCTGGCATTAACCCTTAAAAGGCTGGGATCTGTATAGGGAAAAAAAAAAACAGCTTTGGATTTATTCTTTCTTTCTTTCTTTCTTTCTTTCTTTCTTTCTTTCTTTCTTTCTTTCTTTCTTTCTTTCTTTCTTTCTTTCTTTCTTTCTTTCTTTCTTTCTTTCTTTCTTTCTTTCTTTCTTTCTTTCTTTCTTTCTTCCTAGGTTCTGTCACACGCTAGTTTCAGGTGTCTGCTGGAAGGAAGCACAGACAAGCTGACAGGAAGGTAGGGAGAATTAGTATACAAAACACAATGCAAAGGGAACAGACAGAATGCAAGATCAGACAGTCCAGTGAGTCAAGGGTTGTTCAGGTAGTCCAAGGGCAACAGCAGAAGGCACAGGTCACAGGCAGCTGTAAAGATGTATCCACAATCCAGGCCTCCTAACCCCAAGTTAATATAGGTTTTCAGCAGCCTGTTCATCTTCACTCTGTGATGACTTACAGGCTTCTGCAGTCAGCAACTGTCTGGTTAACATGGTGTGGGGCCTTTTAGACTGAAGGAATGAGAAGCTTCTGCAACAACATTAGAGCCTAAGTCCTGGTTTGTCTGCAGATCCATTTCCTTCTTTAATTAGAACCAGACCAACAATGGTTTAGAATAGTAATGTTTTGAATGATAATGTGAAAGAGGCCAGTGATTATGTGAAACCAAGAAGGCATATGTAAATGCATGTTGTTTAAAATATCCATAGAGGAGACAAAATGGCTGCTTTGGAGGGTGGATTCTAATGACATACCCTGCTAAGGTCCTTCCCCTCCACAAACCCCACTCCTCTCCCAATTCTACCCCCCTCCCCATCTCCAGGTTTTGTAGGAATTGTAGTCCATGAACATCTGGAGAACCACAGGTTGACTACCCCTGCTTTAGGGATTAAACTTTCTGTGTGCTGACCAATGTATATAACATAAGTCACATTTTAAGCCACTGTGACCTCAACCTACTGCAGAGAGGGTAAAAGATATAAACGAATGAAAGCAAGTAAATGCTTCAGAAAACAAAGTTGTCTTCTAATTCCAGAATTAATCTTAGACACTATCCTGGTTTAACGAGTATTAATGAAGGTGGAGGGAACAATAAAAGAATAGAACTTCCACTTTTCCTTAATTAAAGGAAAATTGACTGGCCAACCTAGTAATGATTTGCACAGACACCCATGTACCCATTTCAACGGAATGTAACATTCATCTTACTTTGGATTATTTACTGGAGGTTGTTATAATTAGAGCAATGTAACGAGAGAATGTGCTGCTGGTGCCCTTCCAAATATCATAGAATGCCAGAGCCAATTAGATCCTTTGCTTTCGAGTTATGTAATCCTCTTTGGCAAAGTTGATTGCAAAACTAGATTATTTTAAACCAGGTTTTAATACACTTGGCTGTAAGTGCCACCAACAATTGGTGGCAACTCCTGAATTTCTCCTCATTGCCCCAATTCCTGAGAAAAATGCAATTTTCCTCCAACGGTGCAAAGGTGCGTGCCAGATAAACAATATAATGACTCATCTGGATTTCATTTCTACCACCGTAAACATTAATCTCACAGCACTCTGCATAAATCAATACAGAATCATGATAAGGCTTCCTCTTGCAATCAAATTCATCAAGTTATTACCAGGCAAAGTTTTAGTGGGAAATTGAATTGAGTAGTCAGGGTTTTGTTTGTTTGTTTCTGATAGTCATAAACTTAATACAATCCACGTAGTTAAAGCTCAATGGTTATTACAGTTAGTAGTATGCCATTAAAGGTAATCTATATCTATATCTATAGTTAGTAGTTGATAGGTGGGAGAAGTTGCTCCAGTTTAGTGGTTCTCAAACTGTGGATCTAGACCCTATCTCAAAAGGCCAGAAAGCAGGAGGAACAGTGTAAAGTGTAAATGTGTAAAACAGGGTAAATGGCAGGTTTCATTTTTCATCTCTGTAGAGTGTAAGATGAATTGGGGTAATGGCTCAGTGGAAGAACATCTACTTGGCATGGAGAATATCCCAGGTTCAATCCCTGGCATTACTATGTGAATGAACCAAGCAGGAGGTGATAAGAAAGACCTTGACCTGAGACCTTGGCTCAGTAGAAGAGCATCTGCTTGGCATACAGAAGGTCCCAGTTAAAGGCATCTCCAGTTAAAGGATCAGATAATTCTTCATGTGGAAGATCTCCCCCTGAAACTAAAGACAATTGCTGCCAGTTGAGTAAACAAGACTGAGCGTGATAGACCAATCATCATCAGTCAGTAAACCTTATAAAACCCAAACTGACAAGTCACCCTCTACCTGATTGGCCCTCATCCAGGAATGGCCCGGGTCGAGGCCAGGCGAACATCCCGTGGGCCTGGGACAACCAGTAAATTCATACCCGCAGAGCAGAGTGCCCTGCAGGGGGCATAAGCAACCAAGCGGTCCCGCAGGTAGATGGGACCCAGGCCGCGTATAGCCTTAAAGGTCAATACCAATACCTTGAATCTGATTTGGAAACAGACTGGTAACCAGTGCAGATGACCAAGCACCGGCTGAATGTGGGCCCTCAAAGGTGTTCTAGTGAGGACCCTGGCAGCATGGTCTCCACCCCATGGCCAGGGCGGAAGCCAGACTGGTATGGGTCGAGGGCCGAAGTTTCATCCAAGAAACCTAGGAGTTGGTCCGCCGCGGCCCGCTCTATCACCTTACCCAGAAACGCCAAGTGCGAAACTGGGTGGTAACTGGCAGGGTTCCACGGGTCCAATGATGGCTTTTTCAGTAAGGGGCGTACCACTGCTTCCTTGAGCCCCTTGGGAAACTCTCCAGATGTTAAGGAGAGGTTGACAATCTCCCACAAGGGGCCTCCTATCCGCTGGTCGCCCGATTTGAGCAACCAGGACGGACAGGGATCCAAGAGGCAAGTGGTCGTCCTCACTGAACCCAGTAACTTGTCCACTTCGGTTACAGAGAGCCCCCTGAAGCCATCAAACACTAACCCCCTTGACGGCCACGGAGCTTCCAGTTCACTAACTGTATCAATCGTGGCAGGTAGGTCACGGTGGAGCGACAGGACTTTGTCTGCAAAATAGCTCGATAATGCCACACAGCTCAATTCCAATTCCCTTATTGTTTGTTGCCTTTCTCGAGGGCGGTAAGTGATCTAATTACCTTAAATAATTGTGCTGGGCGAGAGCTTGCGGATGCGATTTCTGCGGCGTAGAAGTCTCGTTTCGCAGCTTTCACCGCATTCTCATACGCCTTCATAAGCATGCGATGAGATGTCCTTCTAACTTTGTCACGAGTCTTCCTCCATGCTCGCTCAAGCCGTCTCACTTCCTTCTTCCTCTCCGGAAGCTCCTGGGAGTACCATGGAGCCTGTTTGAGGCGAAGGTGGAGAGGGCGCCTAGGAGCAATTTTGTCAATGGCGGCCGTAAGGCGGGACTGCCAGTCCTCCACCAAGGCCATCAACGAGGTGCCGGAGGGCATCGGGTCCCGCAGGGCATTCAGGAATCTCTCAGATTCCATGAGTCTCCGCAGGCGGACTAGAATACGTCCGTCACCCAAACGGAGAGGGGGTGGTATCCTCAGTCGAGCCTTCAGGGCATGGTTGTCTGACCATGGAACGATGTTATTCGCCACCAGATCTACCACTACACCTGCACCAAAGATCAAATCGAGGGTGTGACCAGCCTGATGGGTGGGACCAGCAACAATCTGCGAGAACCCTAGTGTCTCCATGGCTGACACTAGATCCAGGCCAAGTCCTGAAGACGGCGCATCCGCATGAACGTTGAAGTCCCCCAAAACTAAAAGTTTTGGGTACTGCAACGTCCAGGCAGCCACCGCCTCCAGCAGGCGTGGCAGGGAATCTGGAGGGACAGTGGGTGATCGATACACCAACCAGATCGCCATGTTCTCGACCGATTCGCTCCTCCGAATGTCAATCCTGGACCAAGGAGGCAATGGGGAGGCGCACATTGCCTCCTTGGGCGCCATTGCCTCCGCCTCGATGCGGGGAAAGGAGCAGGGCCCTGCTCCTTTCCACCCACACACCTGCCCAACTCTGCCTTCTCCCGGCCGCTGGAGCGGCCTTGCCGCCTCACAGACACAGCGGGCCCGCTCCACTGGCTGGCAGAAGCCTTCCCATCAGTCGCCGGAACACCCGCCCAACTCTGCCTTCTTCCCGCGACGACGCTCCGCCGCCCGGCCGAAGACTCCCTCTCAGTCACTGTCGCCACCGGGGCCCACCACCTTCTCCTAGCCGCCGGGGCCCGCCGCCTTGCCCGCCACTCCCATGACGTGCCATGTGGTCGGCCGCCTTAGGCCCGCCTGCAACCAGCGTCCCCGCAGCTCCCGGCCCATGAGGACCCTACGCCACCGGAGACAGATACGCCACTTCCCCCAAATCCAGCTAGTTGCCCTGATTCTTCCCACTACCTCACGGGGTGCATTTGATCCACTTCCCCCTGTCCACCCTGGATTTTTGCTCCCACACGAGATAGCTGATGGACAGTGTTATGCAGGGGGTCCCCGTGCTAAAGGGCCCCATTCCAGCCGGAGTATCTAAACTCCATTTAACAAACTGGAACCAAAGGGTCACACACCAAGTTCTCCTGAATCATATTGAAGGCATTTAATATGGGAGCATGTCAGCATAGCCAACAGCTTGATCTGCACAGAATTACACATTGAATTTATACCCTATACTGACCGTAAAACGTCCCTCCCATTTCCCCTTTTGGCTCTGGGTTACAATCTTTCCAACTCGCCTATTGTTACTTAACCCCATTTCTTAATATTCGGGGTGTGGGGGGGGTTAATACATTTCTTAGCAATGACAGGGTGGGGCGGAGATTCTATTTCCTCCGTATGCATGTCCATTCGGATGTC
This sequence comes from Paroedura picta, assembly GCF_049243985.1. Lineage (NCBI taxonomy): Eukaryota > Metazoa > Chordata > Lepidosauria > Squamata > Gekkonidae > Paroedura > Paroedura picta. Next base: position 78,715,937 of record NC_135377.1, on the reverse strand, counting down.
CTTCTGATGACCCCTGTATTGTGGTCTGGAGTTTCCCAAGACTCCTTGAATTCCCGGTTCTAACCAGCCTTGGTCAACCTTCTTTCGCAAAGGTAGGCTGTGGCTGGATGTCAGGGGTTGTGTTGTGCAAAAAACTGTTCAGGCCCATCTCTGCATGCATGGCAGTTTAGGTTAAATAAGCTTTAAATTTTGCTATTCATTTGTTAATTCAAATTTAAATGCCACAAGCAAAGTAGATTGTTATAATTTTTCATTCGCATCAATTGGAAGTGGAAACTTCCTGCTTTACATGGCAATCATTGTCACATGGCAAAAACTACCAATCATTTTCCAGCAGCAATTTTTTCACATTTGAATACTCCTCCTTTCCTTCCCCTGTTCTGAGACTGATATCATTCTGTTTTTTTTTTACTAGACTGGAATTGTGTTTCAATGCAGTTCCAGTATTGTGAAATCCCCTCTGTCCACCCACCCACCCCCCTTTCCAGGGGATTTGAACAAGCTACATCAAGGCTTCATCCTCCAGGCGCCCCCAACTCCCTGGACCACGGGAGCACAGCAGAGAAGCCCGAGGGGGGGGGCAGGCAGGAGGAAGAGGGTTGGGAAAGAGCTGAGGTGGCCTTGGTACAGGAGTGCCTGCCCCACGAGCATTGGCACCGGCTCTGCTTTCTGACAGCCGAGGGACATCTAGAAATGAGAGCGTCAGAACCCTCCGTTCCAGGACATGGCTTTCTGGAACTGGTCATTATCCAGACATTATTTTTATTTACAGTCACAATGAATGCCGTGGCTTGTTCAAGTTCCCTGGAAAGGGGGGGGGGAGGGGACGGGGGGGAGGTTCATTGTACCAGAATTGCAACGTAACGCAGTTCCAGACTTTTTTTTAAAGCTGTGAAAGGTTATGGGAGGGTTTGAGGATGGAAGTGATGGGGGAGGGGGGAACAGCGCCCTCCCTGGGGATGGCCTGGATTTTCCGCCTCCAGACATGGCCCTATTAATCCTTCCTATCCTGGTCAAAGGAAAGACAGTGTGGATGTAGTACAGAGCCAATGTTTTTGTAGTAGTGTCCTGTCACCTGGAGCTCAGTTGTAATCCCAGCCAACACCTGAAAGCTGACAAAGGGGCTAATCAAGTAAAGTCAATAAACAAAGCCCTCTTTTATTCCAAAACTAAAGTATGCCAGAATGCACACCAGTTATTAAGCATTTGCAAACATATTTTCTTCAGTAGCAAGTCAACTAGAAATATTACAAAGAATTGTTTCCCATTTTCATGCAGAACCAGTATTTGTAACAATCTTAACACAGTAGTTCAAGAGAAAAATCTTTCAAAAAATTAATAGAATCTTATCCCAAATAGTTTGGGTGACAAGCAAGTGTGGAAACAGCCCACTAATCACTTATGTTTGCTTCCAGGAATTTTGACAAGTTGTATTCTCTGTTAACACCTGGAAGCCAGCAACCCTAGCGGTGTGATCTACTTATAATTTGATATTGCCTTTTCCTTGCTCGTGATACATGAGGAAAGAATATTAGGGACCAGCTCTGTCCATACACTTTGATGGAGGCCCAGGTCTTGCATGACTCTTCTGTGAGCCCAGCTGGATGTGTCAATATCCTCAAGGCCCCTCTGATGATTCTGTTGCCATCTTAAAATGCTGCAAGGGATTGATCGGCCATCTCCCCCCTCCCCCATGCCTTACCAGGTCCCAAAACAGTTGCATGGCTACTTCAGCCCTTGAAAAGGCACGGAGGAAGCAATCAGGATCAGGCCATTGTGACTTCTGAAATCTCTTAGGAGCAGTGCTGGCTACCATCGCATCTTCTGTGGCCCTGGGGATCCTGCTTTCACTTCATTTATTGACATGTAAAATGTCTTTTCTCTTTTTGTAAAAAGTTCCCCCCCCATGTGTTTTGGGTTTGTCATTGCCAGCTTGAAAATCATTTCATTTGCTAGTGCAGGGGGCTGGACTAGATGACCCAGGAGGTCCCTTCCAACGCTATTATTCTATGATGAATTTGTAAACCAGATTTGATAAGAGAGCATATATGAGGTTGAGCAGGAAAAAGATTTGAATATTCAAGGTCGAATGACCTCTTTTTCAAAGCACAAAATATGGTAGATTAATTTGAGAGTAGAAAAAAAATCTACTGATAATCCACAGAAAACCAGATCGCAGTAAATTTTTTATAAGAGAAATTAAACAGCTCAGGCCTGTTCTGAAACATATTTTAAGCTACTACTTGAAGTTATAATTCAGGCCTTAGTTTTAGAGGTGCTGGCCCAGTCAGTGCAAATCGTGGAATAAGGGTCACATTTTGGGACCCCCAGGAGTTGTCGAAAGAAATTTGCCTGGACTTTTTCAATATTGTTGTTGAATACTTTTATCCAAATAGGTATGCCATATAATATTTGTGATGAGATTTTGGCATTAAAAATGCTTACTGCAACAGGTACAAATTGGTTGCCTTTAAGACAATAAACTTGTTCAATTTGGGCAGAGAGTATTTGGCCAAATGTATTGCTCAAATGTGATGGGTTGAGCAATTAAGGTTATAGTGAGAGGCAATACCCAAATATTTAATGCTTTTAACTTAATTTCTTCACTTCCCATAAACCATTTCTTTGGTTTCCACCTCCTGGAGAACAATAATTATGCAAATAGATTCAGCCTGCCTTGCAGTTGTTCCTCTGGTCCTGCTGAGGTTCTCTAGTACAGATCTAGCCTTTCTTAGGCTATCTATAATCATTTCTTTTTCTGAATGCAGAAGCTTTGCCTGGTAGTGCTCTTAATTCCTTTCTGCATCTCTTCTACTTTCCAGCTGTCCACCAGCCACCCCCACCTTTACCTCTCCTTATATTCCTGCTGAGGAAGTGAATCTAACAAATCATCTACTGACATTTACCAGTTCTTGTTTTGATTGTTTGCTGCATTCTGAAGTATGAAATCCAGGGTTTCTAGGTACCCTTGGCCTGTTGCCATGGAAACTCATTGGCAGCTAACTGAGCCTAGGCCTCCATCACCAGTGATGTAGTGACATCAGAAGTGATGTAATTACTTTGGCAGCGATGAGGGGATGCTCTGATATTAGGGCAAAACCTCTGTTAGAAGTTGTTATCACAGAGTTTTTGCCCAGATACCAGAGTGTCCCCATGATGTCAGGGATGTGATGAAGTCACTTCTGGTGTCTCAGTTGGCTGTTGGTAACTCTCCCTGCCAACCAGCTGAATGGTGCCAGGGGAGGGGGCCTTCGTGGGGAATCCCCTGGACCTGGTGGGGATCTGGGAACCTCAGTGAAATCCCCCTTTCAGTGACCTACCTAACTGAAATGATTCTGAACTTGAAGACCTTTCTCTATGACCTTTTAACCTCCCTTTAACATTAGGTGCACCAGATTGACTAACCTGCACAAATACACTGCATCCCTTTATAACCAAGTCATTTTTACCACCACACAAAACATATTCCAAGATAATAAATGTTATATTCTGAAAGTCTGTTTCAAACAGTTTCTTAGCAGAAGCCTCCTTTCTCCATAATCCTCTCCTTTTCCCCCCATGGATCTGAAAATTAGATGGCTGATTTTGTTTCTGGAATGTTAGTGATTCTTGTATTTTTGATCTCCACTCTTCTTCCGGACCATTTTCGCTCGCTCCCTGTTTCCCTGTTCAGGTTGCTGCACTAGGACCTTTGTGCACCAGAGCACCACCGTGCTAATTGCAGTGCTGAAGGGATTGCAGAATGATATCACTTGCTGATTAGGCTGCTGAAGAACAAGGTTGACATTGTCTCGAAGAAAATGCCCCATTTTTTTCCACATCCTATGGGTAGTCAGCAAATAAACAAAACTCTCTACATAAAATTGGCTTTCACTCATAGAGCCAGTTTGGTGCAGTGTTTGGGAGTGCAGACATCTAATCTGGCATGCCGGGTCCGATTCTGCACTCCCCCACATGCAGCCAGCTGAGTGACCTTGGCCCTCTCCACGGTACTGATAAAACTGTTCTGACCGAGCAGTAATCTCAGGGCTCCCTCAGCCTCCCCACCTCACAGGGTGTCTGCTGTGGGGGGAGGAAAGGGAAGGCGACTGTAAGCCACTTTGAGCCTCCTTCGGGTAGAGAAAAGCGGCATATAAGAACCAACTCTTCTTCTTCTTCAGTAATCTCAGGGCTCCCTCAGCCTCCCCACCTCACAGGGTGTCTGCTGTGGGGGGAGGAAAGGGAAGGCGACTGTAAGCCGCTTTGAGACTCCTTTGGGTAGAGAAAAGCGGCATATAAGAACCAACTCTTCTTCTTCTTCAGTAATCTCAGGGCTCCCTCAGCCTCCCCACCTCACAGGGTGTCTGCTGTGGGGGGAGGAAAGGGAAGGCGACTGTAAGCCACTTTGAGCCTCCTTCGGGTAGAGAAAAGCGGCATATAAGAACCAACTGAGCACAACTGGATTGCAATACAGGTAGTGGATGGGGGATTGCATGTTTGAATGCTACATTATCCTTATTTTAAAAAATGTTGGAGGAAGGGTCTCAAGAGTAACCTTCTCTATTACATACAAGTTGTGTATATTAATAACTTTTTATTATTATGGAGAGCATTCAGATATGTGATTTTCTCCACCTGTTGTCCAAGACTGCCCCATGATAGTTGTACCAGATGGTCATTGTTCCTTCTTCATACCTTCAAGAGCACGGTATTCTCAAAAGTAAATCCCATGATAATCATTGAGGTTTATGTGCAGGAAAGTGTCTCTAGGGCTGTAGCTTCAGTTCCCCACTCCTTATTGTTGGGAAACTAATGCATTAGAATGCCATTAAATCAATATCTGGCCCCCCCCCCCTAGTTATACCTCTAGTTCCATGGTTACAGCTGGGAAGCACTTATGGAAATTCTCACGGTTTCATTACTTATTGTCAAAATCATTTTAAGATTCCAGGAAAATGAATGGTTAATTGTTTGTGCTTTATGGACCTCGGCCATATTTTCTGCCCTCTATATTACAAGTTAATGAAATGGCATAGGAAGCCAGTATTATGGAATTAAAAGGGAAGCTTGGTTAATCAAGTGCTGGGGCTTGGCGTACATTTCTGCATCTGTGCTTTGCTTTATATTTAGTAAAATAATTCATTTAATGGTATCCTTGATGGCTGGAATTTCAATTGTTTCTTATACCAATAATATTCTTCTGGAAGCAATTTCAAGCCTATTTCACTATTATTGCTTCAAAAAAATAATCTTGTTTGGCTGCATCATGGTCTCTTCTACAGCAAAAAAATATATACCCAAATCTTCCCTCTGGCTAAAGAGGAGGCCCAGATTTCTCCCTCCAAAATTTATTAGGAGCATTCAGGAGATAAGCAGTAAATTTTTCATAATGCACAGAAGGCACTTTCCCACTGCATAGCCCAGCTCCACTTCCCCCCTGTAATATCTGTTGCCACACCTAAGGGCAAAATAATGTGCTCGGATGACTGCCAGTTTCAAAGATAATCTATGTTGCAAACATGACTACTATGGCCTGGATGAAGCCCTCTTTTTTGCAATCTAACTGGGGAACTTGAAGGAAAGGAATTGAGTAACTATTGGCAAATCACAGATTGTTTGCCAGGAAGAAATATCCAGCTGGCTGGCTGTGCATTCCTGATGATTATATTGCATTTATCCTATGGAGGGTATAACTGAAAAATGGCTATTTAATTGACCAGGAAAGTTCCCAGTGGGCTACTGCCTTGGAGAGCTGTCAGGAGCCAGCAGAGAAAAGCCCCAGCAGCTCTCTCAGTGCCATCTGAGACTACTCAGCTCAGACTCTTCAGCTGCAATGCTGTTCCATGGCAGCCCACTCGTCATCATCTTCCACTGAGGCAGCAGGCAGTGGGTGAACTGAGGAGCATTCTGGGTACTTCTGGTCAGACTCATATTCAGTGTCTGGACTACTAAGACGCCTGGATCCTTTTTGCACGTACTACTGCCAAGACAGGTCTCCCCCATCCTATAATGAAGCATTTGATTTCGCCTACTTAAAAGCAGTACATTTGTCACTATAGAAATTCATTTTAGCCCAGTTTTCCAGCCTGTCAAGATCATCCTGTACCCTTCTGCTGTGTTTTCTATCCCTCCCAGTTTAGTATCATCTTCACATTTAATAAGAATTCCCTCTATTTCTTCATCCATATAATTTATGAATATACTAGTAAAAAAGCCCATTGTATGTCTTAAATAGAGCCTCTTGTGGCGCAGAGTGGTAAGGCAGCAGACATGCAGTCTGAAATCTCTGCCCATGAGGTTGGGAGTTCGATCCCAGCAGCCGGCTCAAGGTTGACTCAGCCTTCCATCCTTCCGAGGTCGGTAAAATGAGTACCCAGCTTGCTGCTGGGGGGTAAACGGTAATGACTGGGGAAGGCACTGGCAAACCACCCCGTATTGAGTCTGCCATGAAAACGCTAGAGGGCGTCACCCCAAGGGTCAGACATGACTCGGTGCTTGCACAGGGGATACCTTTACCTTTACCTTTATGTCTTAAATACAATGGGCGCTAGCCTGTCGTGGCAGGGAGGCCCTGGTAGCGGCGCCGCTGGGCCCAGATCACTTACTGGGAGCCTGGCATCGAGCTGGGGCTGCTGCAGGTCCTTGAGGAGCTGGTAGGTGTTCTGGCCGCGGCTGCCGGGAGGCTCCTGGGCCTCTAGCGGCTGCGGCGGCTTCTGGGGCCGATTCCCGGGCTGGTGAAGGGAGCAAGGCTGGTGGGCGTCTCCCGGGGCTCGGGCGGCGGCGATTGTGGCTTGTGGGGCAGATTCCCGGCCTGTGTAAGGGAGCGAGGGCGCTGGGCGGCTCCTGCGGCTGGGGCGGCGGCGGCTTTTGCAGACGATTCCCGCCCTGGCGACGGGAGCGAGGCTGCCGGGCGGCTCCCAGGGCTCACGCGGCGGCGACGGCTTCAGGGGGCGATTTCCGCCGGGCGGCTCCTGGGCCTCAGGCAGCGGCGGTGGGTTCTGCGGCGGGCTGAGGCGTCGGGTGGAGCTTCGCGGCTCTGGCGGCGGCGCAGCTGGCACTGGGCCAGCGTGGCAAGTGAAAGCGGCGGCCGGTGGGCGGCAGGCGAGTGTGTCAGCGGGCGGCAAGGCAGGCCGCTGGTGAGAGGAGGAGGCGCAGCTCCTACCGGAGATGCGTCCAGCTCGGCGGCAAGTTGGGAAATGGTGAATGTGGGCGCCATGTCCAGGGCGGGCCAAGTGGCCAATAGGGAGGCGCGCTATGCGTGCCTCACAATTGGCCACTTGGCCCTCGAATGGCACTCGGAGGGGCCCAATCAGGAGCCGCTTCGCGGCTCCTGATTGGACGCCTCCGAGTTTTTATCCCGGACTGGTCCCGCCCTAACTCCTCCCCACAACCCCTTACTCCTTTACTCCAATGTACAGATAGAATCACAGAATCATAGAGTTGGAAGGGGCCCCACAGGCCATCTAGTCCAACCCCCTGCTCAACGCATGATCAGCCCAAAGCATCCTAAAGCATCCAAGAAAAGTGTGTATCCAACCTTTGCTTGAAGACTGCCAGTGAGGGGGAGCTCACCACCTCCTTAGGCAGCCTATTCCACTGCTGAACTACTCTGACTGTGAACATTTTTTTCCTGATATCTAGCCTATAGCGTTGTACTTGAAGTTTAAACACATTACTGTGTGTCCTCTCCTCTGCAGCCAACAGAAACAACATCCTGCCCTCCTCCAAGTGACAATCTTTCAAATACTTAAAGAGGGCTATCATGTCTCCTCTCAACCTCCTTTTCTCCAGGCTGAACATTCCCCTCAACCTATCTTCATAGGGCTTGGTCCCTTGGCCCCAGATCATCCTCGTCGCTCTCCTCTGTACCCTTCCAATTTTATCTACGTCCTTCTTGAAGTGAGGCCTCCAGAACTGCACACAGTACTCCAAGTGTGGTCTGACCAGTGCCGTATACAATGGAACTATGACATCTTGTGATTTTGATGTGATGCCTCTGTTGATACAGCCCAAAATGGCATTTGCCTTTTTTACCGCTGCATCACACTGCCTGCTCATGTTTAGTTTACAATCCACAAGTACCCCAAGGTCTCGTTCACACACAGTGTTACCTAGAAGTGTATCCCCCATCCAGTAGGCACGCTTTTCATTTTTCTGACCCAGATGCAGAAGTTTACACTTATCTTTATTAAATTTCATCTTGTTCTCATTTGCCCATTTGTCCATTGTGTTCAGATCTCGTTGAACTCTGTCTCTATCATCTGGAGTATTTGCCAGTCCTCCCAATTTGGTGTCATCTGCAAACTTGATGAGTAGTCCCTCCACCTCCATGTGCGAAGTCGTGTCCGACCCATCGCGACCCCATGGACAATGATCCTCCAGGCCTTCCTGTCCTCTACCATTCCCCGGAGTCCATTTAAGTTTGCACCTACTGCTTCAGTGACTCCATCCAGCAACCTCATTCTCTGTCGTCCCCTTCTTCTTTTGCCCTCGATCGCTCCCAGCATTAGGCTCTTCTCCAGGGAGTCCTTCCTTCTCATGAGGTGGCCAAAGTATTTGAGTTTCATCTTCAGGATCTGGCCTTCTAAAGAGCAGTCAGGGTTGATCTCCTCTAGGACTGACCGGTTTGTTCACCTTGCAGTCCAAGGGACTCGCAAGAGTCTTCTCCAGCACCAGAGTTCAAAAGCCTCAATTCTTTGACGCTCGGCCTTCCTTATGGTCCAACTTTCACAGCCATACATTGCAACTGGGAATACCATAACCTTGACTAAACGCACTTTTGTTGGCAGGGTGATGTCTCTGCTTTTTAGGATGCTGTCTAGATTTGCCATAGCTTTCCTCCCCAGGAGCAAGCGTCTTTTAATTTCTTTGCTGCAGTCCCCATCTGCAGTGATATTGGAGCCCAGGAAAATAAAATCTGTAACTATCTCCATTTCTTCTCCATCTATTTGCCAGGAATTGAGAGGGCCGGATGCCATGATCTTTGTTTTCTTGATGTTGAGTTTCAAGCCAACTTTTGCACTCTCCTCCTTCACCCGCATCAACAGGCTCTTTAGTTCCTCTTCACTTTCTGCCATTAGAGTGGTATCATCTGCGTATCTGAGGTTGTTGATATTTCTCCCAGCAATCTTGATCCCAATTTGTGACTCCTCTAATCCCGCATTTCTCATGATGTGCTCTGCATACAAGTTAAATAGGCAAGGCGACAGTATACAGCCTTGCCGAACTCCTTTCTCAATTTTGAACCAGTTAGTGATCCCATGTTCAGTTCTCACTGTTGCTTCTTGACCTGCATATAAATTTCTCAAGAGACAAATAAGATGCTCTGGTATTCCCATCTCTTTAAGAACTTGCCACAATTTGTTGTGCTCCACACAATCAAAGGCTTTAGCATAGTCAATGAAGCAGAAGTAGACGTTCTTCTGGTACTCCCTAGCTTTCTCCATGATCCAGCGTATGTTGGCAATTTGATCTCTAGTTCCTCTGCCTCTTCGAAATCCTGCCTGTACTTCTGGAAGTTCTCGGTCCACATATTGCTGGAGCCTAGCTTGTAGGATTTTGAGCATAACTTTGCTAGCATGAGAAATTAGTGCAATGGTGCGGTAGTTTGAACATTCCTTGGCATTGCCCTTCTTTGGGATTGGAATGTAAACTGACCTTTTCCAATCCTGTGGCCATTGTTGAGTTTTCCAAATTTGCTGGCATATTGAGTGTAGCACTTTTACTGCATCATCCTTTAAGATTTTGAATAATTCAACTGGAATGCTGTCACCACCACTAGCTTTATTATTGCTCAGACTTCCTAAGGCCCATTTGACTTCACATTCCAGGATGTCTGGCTCCAGGTCAGTAACTACCCCACTGTGGTCATCAGGGATGTTAAGCTCGCTCTTGTATAGTTGTTCTGTATAATTTTGCCACCTTTGTTTAATCTCTTCTGCTTCTGTGAGGTCCCTACCATTTTGGTCCCTTATCATACCCAACTTTGCATGAAATGTTCCCCCTCATCTAGATCATTAATAAATATGTTAAAAAGTACTGGGCCGAGAACCGAGCCCTGAGGTACCCCGCTACTCACCTCTCTCCAGTCTGATGAAACACCATTGACAACAACTCTTTGAGTGCGGTTCTCTAACCAATGCCCTATCCACTTAACTATCTGAAAATCCAGATTGCAGTCCTTCAACTTATCCATCAGAACATCATGGGGAACCTTGTCAAAAGCTTTACTAAAATCCAAGTAAATGACATCAACCACATTTCCCTGATCCAGCAAACCTGTTACTTGGTCAAAAAAGGAAACCAGGTTGAACAACACAGCACCCAGGACAGATCCCTGAGGCACTCCACTTGTCACTCCCCTCCAAGAGAATGACAAACCATTTACAAGAACATTTTGGGTGCAATCTGCCAACCAGTTATCGATCTACCTAACAGTAATAGGATACATACTGCATTTTATCAACTTGTCAACAAGAATATCATATGGAACCTTCACTGAAATCGAGAAACTATATTAACAACATTCAATCATCAGAAAGGCCAAAGCTGAGAGTGAGCTAAGATTGGCCAGGGAAGCCCATTGTAACAAGAAAAGATTTTTCAGTTATGTGAGGAGCAAACGTAAAGTAAAGGAGGCAATAGGCCCACTGTTGGGTGCGGATGGGCAAACTCTAACGGAAGATGCAGAGAAAGCAGAAAGGCTTAGTGCCTATTTTACATCTGTTTTTTCCCATAGGTCAAAGTGTTTAGGCACATCTAGAGATGGCCATAGCCAAAGGACAGTGTCTGGGTGGCAGGTTAACATGGATAGAGAGGTTGTCGAGAGGCATTTAGCTGCACTGGATGAGTTCAAATCCCCTGGTCCGGATGAAATACACCCGAGAGTACTCAAAGAACTTTCCAGAGAACTTGCACAGCCCTTGTCCATCATCTTCGGAACCTCTTTAAGGACTGGAGATGTCCCGGAGGACTGGAAGAGAGCAAATGTTATTCCAATCTTCAAAAAAGGGAGGAAGGATGACCCGGGAAACTACAGACCAGTGAGTCTGACCTCTGTTGTGGGGAAGATAATGGAGCAGATATTAAAGGGAGTGATCGGCAAACATCTGGAGGACAATTTGGTGATCCAAGGTAGTCAGCATGGATTTGTCGCCAACAGGTCCTGCCAGACCAACCTGGTTTCCTTTTTTGACCAAGTAACAGGTTTGCTGGATCGGGGAAATTCGGTTGATGTCATTGACTTGGATTTTAGTAAAGCTTTTGACAAGGTTCCCCATGATGTTCTGATGGATAAATTGAAGGACTGCAATCTGCATTTTCAGATAGTCAGGTGGATAAACCGCCCTGAGCCTCCGGGGAGGGCGATATATAAGTATGATAAATAAATATAAATAAATAGGGAATTGGTTAGAGAACCGCACTCAAAGAGTTGTTGTCAATGGTGTTTCATCAGACTGGAGAGAGGTGAGTAGCGGGGTACCTCAGGGCTCGGTGCTTGGCCCGGTACTTTTTAACATATTTATTAATGATCTAGATGAGGGGGTGGAGGGACTACTCATCAAGTTTGCAGATGACATCAAATTGGGAGGACTGGCAAATACTCCGGAAGATAGAGACAGAGTTCAACGAGATCTGAACACAATGGAAAAATGGGCAAATGAGAACAAGATGCAATTTAATAAAGATAAGTGTAAAGTTCTGCATCTGGGTCAGAAAAATGAAAAGCATGCCTACTGGATGGGGGATACGCTTCTAGGTAACACTGTGTGTGAACGAGACCTTGGGGTACTTGTGGATTGTAAACTAAACATGAGCAGGCAGTGTGATGCAGCGGTAAAAAAGGCAAATGCCATTTTGGGCTGTATCAACAGAGGCATCACATCAAAATCACAAGATGTCATATTCCCATTGTATACGGCACTGGTCAGACCACACTTGGAGTACTGTGTGCAGTTCTGGAGGCCTCACTTCAAGAAGAACGTAGATAAAATTGAAAGGGTACAGAGGAGAGCGACGAAGATGATCTGGGGCCAAGGGACCAAGCCCTATGAAGATAGGTTGAGGGACTTGGGAATGTTCAGCCTGGAGAAAAGGAGGTTGAGAGGGGACATGATAGCCCTCTTTAAGTATTTGAAAGGTTGTCACTTGGAGGAGGGCAGGATGCTGTTTCTGTTGTCTGCAGAGGAGAGGACACGCAGTAATGGGTTTAAACTTCAAGTACAACGATATAGGCTAGATATCAGGGAAAAGTTTTTCACAGTCAGAGTACTTCAGCAGTGGAATAGGCTTCCTAAGGAGGTGGTGAGCTCCCCCTCACTCGCAGTCTTCAAGCAAAGGTTGGATACACACTTTTCTTGGATGCTTCAGGATGCTTAGGGCTAATCCTGCGTTGAGCAGGGGGTTGGACTAGATGGCCTGTATGGCCCCTTCCAACTCTATGATTCTATGATTCTATGAACATTTCCCTCATCCAGCAAGATAGTCACTTTCTCAAAAAAAGAGATAAGGTTAGTCTGACATTACCTGTTCTTGAGAAAGACATGCTGACTCTTAATTATCACAGCCATCAGCTCTAGCTGCTCAAGGACCGACTGTTTGATTATTTGTTCTAAAACTTTGCCAGTAATAGACATCAAGCTAACAGGTCAGCAGTTATCCAGATCTTCATTTTTCCCCTTATTAAAGATGGGGGCAACATTTGCCCAGCTCCAGTCTTCTGGCAATTCACCTGTTCTTCAGGAATGGTCATAAATAATGGACAGAAGTTCAGAAATTACATCTGCACATTCTTTTATTACCCTTGGATGCAATTCATCTGGCCTAGAATACTTAGTTTCATCTAAAGAAACTAGGTGTTTTATGAACTAGCCCTATAGTGATCTTAGGATGCAGTTCGCATCCCTCATCATGTGATGTGATTTTGCCAGAAAAAAATAGGGCATTTTCTTCGAGGCAATGTCAACCTTGTTCTTCAGCAGCCTAATCAGCAAGTGATATCATTCTGCAATCCCTTCAGCACTGCAATTAGCACGGTGGTGCTCTGGTGCACAAATGTCCTAGTGCAGCAACCTGAACAGGGAAACAGGGAGCGAGCGAAAATGGTCCGGAAGAAGAGTGGAGATCAAAAATGCAAGGATCACTAACATTCCAGAAACAAAATAATTTTCAGATCCGTGGAGGGAAAAGGAGAGGATTATGGAGAAAGGAGGCTTCTGTTAAAAAAGAGTAACTGTTTGAAACAGACTTCCAGAACGTAACATTTATTATTTTGGGTTATATTATGTTTGGTGGTGAAATTTTCTCTTCTAAAAAATGCCTCTTACTGGTTTTCTGTGGATTTTAAGTAGATTTCTTCCACTCTCAAATGAATCAGCCATATTTTGTGCTTTGAAACAGAGATCATTCGACTTTGAATATTCAAATATCTTTCCTGCTCAACCTCATATATGCTGTCTTATCAAATCTGGTTTACAAATCATCATGGAAAGATGGCCCACTATTTCTACCACCTTGACCACCCTTGACAGCGTAGAGTTTTCATGATGGCCAGGATGAGTGTTGTCCCCTCAAAGATGCTATCCGGGAGATATCAGAATATTCCATTCCAGGAACGGTTATGTTGATGCTTGACAGACTTACCCGATTCAACCCAACACTTCATTCCAGAGTGCCAGCTTCATGAGGTTCCTTGCGAAGAACTTCTTCTCCCTTTATTGCATTCTAAGGGATTTGTAAATGGAGAAAAATGGATTTCCTTACTTAAGTTATTATTCACCTGAGATCACATCCACGATTTCAGAATTCAGGGTGGAAGTTGTAAAAGTTAGCTCTTTTAGCATATCTTATTGCAATTGTTCTATTGCTGTTTGACTTTTTTCACTCCTGCTGGCCTAAGAAGCTGCAAGGACAATCTGAACATTACTCTTCACCCATCAGTAAGCAGTACCAGTGGGGATGGAGGTGCCAAGAAATTTAGCTAAGGAGTGATAGTGATTATCATATGTGTGAGAGAGAGAAGGGGAAGAGGTTGTAGATAAATTTGATTTACAGATTTTCGCCCAAAATAAATATCTCTTTTCTATTTACAACTGAATTCTTAGTTTCCAGGGCCTCTGCACAATGACCTTTCAAGGGGTACAGCCTTTTGGGGTACCACTGTCTGTCTCAAGCAGAATGTTGTGAGCCTCTCCTTTTTGTTAATAATTCCTTTAGAAATGCCACCTCTCCAGAAAATTCTGTCTTGAATAAGAGCAATACACTTATTTAAATTTAGGTTAATGCATGTTGAATACACAAAATACCCTTTCTCAAGAAGTGTCAAGTTCCAGGCAAGCTTCAATAAGCAAACTATATAGTAGAAATGAATTATCTTTATTGAAAAGGCACAACTGAGAGCAAGGTTCCCCTTGCTGGAAATGATTTTCAATTGAGGTAGCATACCTATATGGTCACCTGCAGCCCCTCCCCAATTTGAAATCTGGTGTGCAAAGTACTTTTCATGTGCAAATGATCTTCCTACGATAAAGTCTGCATCCTGACCTCAAGGTCAGAATAGGGAGATATCATGGGGGGGGGGTCTGTGAAATTAAACTACACAGTTAATTGGGGTCAACAGAACAAAATAACAGGAATGTTTTTGACATATAATGGACTTGAACCCCCTGCTATGTTACCAGCATATTTAAAATCTATGACCATACTCCAATATTGAGATATTCTTTTGGCTACCAGATTAAATGCTGTTATGACCCCAGAAATGAAAAGCCGATAACTGAAAATACCTTTTTCATAACAGTGCTGTGTTTGTAATACAAGAAAGATAGGTCTCCTGGCTCACCTAGTTTTTCAGATCCTCAAAATTCAATGAGGAGAGAGTAAAATAGATTAAACTGCTGGTGAGGAAGAATGAGTTTATAAATGTAAATCAAGACCTCTCTTTTCTATGATGGGATGTGGACCCATATACTACCAGGTCACTGACATTCTATCTCTTGGCAACTCAATATAAAACTAAAATTAATAAACCATGTGATAAGATATCATGGCTTAAGGCTTAAAGCCAAAGAGCGTTATAAAGGAAAGTCAAGGAAAAAGACATGACTGAACCAAAGAAACAGGCTAAGGCTTACGTTGCTGAACCGGACATTACCTGACAATAACTCATGAACCAGGAGCTCAGCGAGAAGTAGTCGTGGGTATGAGTTTAAGGGGCATTTAAACAAGGGATAGAAGAAATTCAATGAAGAGCCATTAGTCACTACCAGAAAATAAACCTGGAAGTACACAGGCAATTTACCTTGGAAGAAGGCCTGTTGGAGTGAAAGGAGATGGGGAAACTGTAGCTTTCATGCCCTTCTTGGCACTGCTGAAAAACATCTGGTTGGACATTGATGAAAATGAAATATTGTCGTAGATGGAACCAATGGTGGAGGCTGTTGGGGGTGTGAACTGGATCTCACGGGAATTCTTGGGAAAGCTTTGTCAGTTAAACTGAAAAGGGGGACAGGATTTTGGCGATTGTATCCTTTTTGCCGATAGATGCTTCTGTTAACTCAGGAGACCTTAGTGTCATCAACAGAACGCACATAGCTAGCTCTCAATTTGTAATCCATTATTGCTGTAACATGACAATTACTGCTCAACAGAGGAACATTATCAAACACATCGGTGTTTACTCAGAACCTCTACAACCAATCAGTTCAAGTTATATTTTCCAACTTGCCAGCTATCAAAAAGGACTGAATGAAGGAGTTTAATGTGACTACTGATTAATAAAACACTGTTTGCTAACTGGTTTTAATCAGCATACGCTGAGTGCAGGGATATTCCCACCAGGAGATGTAAAATCTTTAAAACAGGAAAATTACCATAATTGACAGAACACAGATGCTGTTTAATAATCTAGCCAATTGCACTTGCGATGGGAACATTCATTAATTCTATTTTAAGGCATTGTTTGATTCACCTGTATTTTGGATAATTAGTACTGAAAGCCAGGTAAGCAGAATGGTTAATGATGCAAGGTCTGATGACTTTGCTACTGCAGGGCCAGGATTTAAAGACTGGAAAGATCAAGAACATTGGCTTATCTTAGAGACAAAACAAATGGATCTCTCTCAAAGAATCTCAGCCATTCCCTGATCTCAGCTTTATCATTCCTATTTTCCCCTACGAAGCAGTACAATCCAACATGCTATTTCTATCAACAGATTTTAGTACATTTTCTATGAAGAAGAATAAGCCATGGCATCCATAACAATTAACTGACTGTCTGAATCCACTGAACTATCAATGAATGCAATAAAGACCTGTTTAACTGTGGACCAAATGACATATTGAAAAGACAGTTTGAAGTTTCTTACCTACACATGCTCAAGTGTACAAGCAATTAAAAAATAAACCTACAAACACAGATTTCAAAATAAAGATGCAAAAATTTGCCCAACCCGCCAAAAATCCAGTTTAATCTGTTTTGGCTGGAACTACTATATGCTTTGAAGACTAACAACAGGATGTTTCTGAAATCCTTTCTCTTTCAAAAGTTCTCCATGGAATCTGCAACTCCACGGGAAGTGGATTAATAAGAACTCTGAAGAACACAAGAGAAGTCATTAGGGATCAAGCCAATTCCCCCTGCAGCCAAATGCTTTGTGTCAAACAATGGCCAAAACACCAGTGTCATCTGGAGGCTGACCCATGGAGCCAGAGCTTCAGAAGCCCTCCCACTTTGCCCCCAATCACCAAGAGTACAACACATCACTGCCCTGGGCATAAGACCATAAGAGATGCCACGTTGGATGAGGACAATGGCCTCTCCAGTCTAATACTCTGTGTCACAGTGGCCCAAACCCACATGCCATCAGGAGGTCCCCATGTTGGGGACCCCAATATAAAAGGTGCATTGAACTAGGCATGTCGGAGACTTGATTCAAAGAGATGGGAGATTCTTGTCTCCTATTGCCACCCTCCCATTTTGAAGAGCCAGAACAACCTCAAGGGTAAGTTTGAGCTAAGCGATATCTTTATACAGCTGTTGCTGTATAAACTGTCGCTATATAAACATAAAAGGCTAAGGCCTAATTGGGCGGGGCCGGTCTGGGTAAGGGCCCAATTGGAAGGTGGCGAAGGGCACTAGGACAGACCAGAGTTTCAGCCAGTCAGGAGGCGCAAAGCCAAAGTTCTGACAGGGCCAAAGTTCTGACAGGGCCGCCCACCCAGCCCAGCCAGGAGCAATCTGGAGACATCGCTGCCAGTCTGCTCCTGACCACCGCAGGGAGAGGATGTCAGTAGAGCTTCCAAGGGGGATGAGAACGGAGGCTTGGACAGGCTGCACCGGCCCTTTTCGCCCCAAGGCTGCCGTAACTGTCATGTCCAACTGTAACTTCCCTCACTTTGCCTCAGACCGCTGACAGAGCTGGCAGGAGGCTGGAGAGTGCTCTCTCTCCCTCCCCCTCCCTTCAGGCCTGCCACGAAGGAGCCTCTGACAGCCCCTGACTGAGGAGAGGGAGGCATTTCCAAGAACAACGCAGGGGAGACTGAGGGCCTTCCTTTTGAGGGGGCGACTTTCCCCTTCTGCCAAACAGTTGCCTGACAGGGAGGCCACAGAAAAGCCCCTTCTCACTTAAAATACTGCTCTGGCTGGGGGTTAGACAAAGCCAAGACATGTGTACTACTTTGCAACTCTCTGCAGATTTGCGGCCACTGCACAGAGTTATTCTACAGACGAAACTGGATGCTGTTGCAGAAGTTCTGTCTCCTGTTTCATCTGCACAGCAGCCCTGTGCAGTAGGCCTCAAGTCTTTCAATTCAACAACAACCTGTGTGGGAGGCCTTAAGTGTTTCTTCTCTACCACAACCCTGTCCAAAGTAGCCCTTTCTGCCTGGGGAGCTGATCTTTATACTCTGATGGTGTTTCATCAGACTGGAGGGAGGTGAGTAGCGGGCTACCTCAGGGCTCGGTCCAGTACTTCTTAACATATTTATTGATGATCTAGATGAGGGGGTGGAGGGACTACTCATCAAGTTTGCAGATGACACCAAATTGGGAGGACTGGCAAATACTCTGGAAGATTGAGACAGAGTTCAACGAGATCTGAACACAATGGAAAAATGGGCAAATGAGAACAAAATGCAATTTAATAAAGATAAGTGTAAAGTTCTGCATCTGGGTCAGAAAAATGAAAAGCATGCCTACTGGATGGGGGATATGCTTCTAGGTAACACTGTGTGTGAACGAGATCTTGGCGTACTTGTGGATTGTAAACTAAACATGAGCAGGCAGTGTGATGCAGGAGTAAAAATGCAAATGCCATTTTGGGCTGTATCAACAGGGGCATCACATCAAAATCATAAGATAGTCCCATTGTATACGGCACTGGTCAGACCACACCTGGAGTACTGTGTGCAGGACGTAGATGAAATTGAAACAGCACAGAGGAGAGTGACGAGGATGATCTGGGGCCAAGGGACCAAGCCCTATGAAGATAGGTTGAGGGACTTGGGAATGTTCAGCCTGGAGAAAAGGAGGTTGAGAGGGGACATGATAGCCCTCTTTAAGTATTTGAAAGGTTGTCACTTGGAGGAGGGCAGGATGCTGTTTCCATTGGCTGCAGAGGAGAGGACATGCAGTAATGGATTTAAACTTCAAGTACAACGATATAGGCTAGATGTCAGGAAAAAATGTTTCACAGTCAGAGTCGTTCAGCAGTGGAATAGGCTGCCTAAGGAGGTGGTGAACTCCCCCTTACTGGCAGTCTTCAAGCAAAGGTTGGATACACACTTTTCTTGGATGCTTTAGGATGCTTTAGGCTGATCCTGCATTGAGCAGAGGGTTGGACTAGATGGCCTGTGTGGCCCCTTCCAACTCTATGATTCTATGATTCAGATAAGCTGTAATTCCAGGAGCTCTCCAGGCCCCACCTGGAGGTTGGCTACCCCTGGGTTGGAAATATTCCTGGAGGCTTGGAGGTGGGACTTCAAAATGCCTCAAAGTCCAGCCTTCAAAGGAGCCATTTCTGCCTGCAGTTGGGTGGGAGTGATGCAGGTGTGTCCCTCCTGGGCTATGGCCAGCAACTGACCTTATCACTTTACTCAGAAAGAAAAGGAATACTTTCATGAATCATATTTAAAAATTGCTATAAACATTACAGCAAAATAACTATCTGAGAAAAAGTCTTGCCTCTAGAAGTGCTCACCTGCTTATTAACTAATGAAAAACAGGTGTGTTTAGAGTGGGTTCGATAGGGAATAAGCGAGGCGCAGTCTTGCATTACAGCTCTTTATTATTTCTTATAGTGGTTCCAGGTGGGAAGTAACCACGCTGACTGGGGACTTGCCTGGACAAGCCCCCAAATATATACACAGGGGCAGAGGTGGACGCGCCCCTGGCTGTGCCTTGATGGGATTAGCGAAGCCTGATTGATTTAAACTCATTGGGCCCTGCGGTTGGGAACCTGGCAGTTCTTTGGGGCTGTCCTTCGGGGCTGCTTGGATCCTGCTCCAGACCCCAAGCTCAGCCCTCTGCTGCCTCGCATACACAACAGGTATAGAATCATAGAATCATCTGTACACCGCCCGTGGCGCCGCGGGCGCCACGGACTAAATAAAAGAGTAAGCCCTTGGAAGGCGGGCTGTGTCTGGGATGAGGAAGGGTGCCGATTGGCCCCTTCCCCCAGACAGACTATTGGAGGGACCAATTGGCAGGCGCGAAGCGCCTGCCGATTGGTCCCTCCAATTCCTTGCCGGAGCAACTGCGAGCCGCGCGCAGCGCGGCTCGCAGTTGCTCCTTGGCCGGCGGCCTGACGCCTCGGGAGGCGCGAAGCGCCTCCCGAGGGGTCAGGCCGCTGGCAAGGGAGCACCCGCCAGCCGCGCATAGCGCGGCTGGCGGGTGCTCCCTGCCCGGCGGCCTGACGCGGCCGGAGGCGCGAAGCGCCTCCCGCCGCGTCAGGCCGCCGGCTACTGAGTCCCCGGCAGCCGCACGCTGGCCGGCCGCTGGGGGCTCCCTGGGCGGCGGCCTGACGCGGCGAGAGGCGCGAAGCGCCTCTCACCGCGTCAGCCCGCCGCCCAGGGAGCCCCCAGCGGCCGGCCAGCGTGCGGCTGCCGGGGACTCAAGTCCGTTCTTCCCACGGACCTCAAAAAATGGCCGCCGCCGCTGCCAGGAAGCCGCCAACGACGCAAACAAGCCGCCAGCCAGACGCTGCCGCCGCCAGCCAGCCCTCGCCGCCGCAAGCCACCCGCTGCCGCCGACAGCCAGCCCTCGCCGCCGCAAGCCAGCCCCCGCTGCCACAGAAAATGGCCGCCGCCGCCGGCCAGCCGCTGCCCCCGCAAGCCCGCCCTTGCCGCCGCCAGCCAGCCCCCGATGCCGCCGAAAATGGCCGCCGCCGCAAGCCAGCCGCTGCCCCCGCAAGCCCGCCCTCGACGCCGCCAGCCAGCCCACGATGCCGCCGAAAATGGCCGCCGCCGCAAGCCAACCGCTGCCCCTGCCAGCCAGCCGCCGACGCAGCCAGCAAGCCAGCCGCCGCCGACAACAATGGCCGAAAATGGCCGAAAAGATCCCCCGCCGCTGCCGTCAGCCAGCCGCTGACGCCGAAAATGGCTGCCGCCGAACATCGCCGACCTCCGCAAATGGCCGCCAACGCCTCCAGCTAGCCGCCGCCGCCGCCTCCACCCAGCCCAGGATGCCCCGCCGCCGCCGCTGCCGCCCGCCAGCCCTCAATGACGCCTCCGGTAAGGTTCGCTCCTTTTCTCCTTGCTGCCCTTTCTGCTCGCTACCCTTCCCTTCCCATTCTAGCGCCCATTTTCTCTTTGCTGCCCTTTCTGCTCGCTACCCTTCCCTTCCCATTCTAGCGCCCATTGTATTGGAATTACAATGGGCTCTTTTGCTAGTAGAATCATAGAGTTGGAAGGGGCCATACAGGCCATCTAGTCCAACCCCCTGCTCAACGCAGGATTAGCCCTAAGCATCCTAAAGCATCCAAGAAAAGTGTGTATCCAACCTTTGCTTGAAGACTTCCAGTGAGGGGGCGCTCACCACCTCCTTAGGCAGCCTATTCCACTGCTGAACGACTCTGACTGAGAAAAACTTTTTCCTGATATCTAGCCTATATCGTTGTACTTGAAGTTTAAACCCATTACTGTGTGTCCTTTCCTCTGCAGCCAGCAGAAACAGCATCCTGCCCTCCTCCAAGTGACAACCTTTCAAATACTTAAAGAGGGCTATCATGTCCCCACTCAACCTCCTTTTCTCCAGGCTGAACATTCCCAAGTCCCTCAACCTATCTTCATAGGGCTTGGTCCCTTGGCTCCAGATCATCTTCGTCGCTCTCCTCTGTACCCTTTCAATTTTATCGATGTCCTTCTTGAAGTGAGGCCTCCAGAACTGCACACAGTACTCCAGGTGTGGTCTGACCAGTGCCGTATACAATGGGACTATGACATCTTGTGATTTTGATGTGATGCCTCTGTTGATACAGCCCAAAATGGCATTTGCCTTTTTTACCGCTGCATCACACTGCCTGCTCATGTTTAGTTTACAATCCACAAGTACCCCAAGGTCTCGTTCACACACAGTGCTACCTAGAAGCGTATCCCCCATCCAGTAGGCATGCTTTTCATTTTTCTGACCCAGATGCAGAACTTTACACTTATCTTTATTAAATTGCATCTTGTTCTCATTTGCCCATTTTTCCATTGTGTTCAGATCTCGTTGAACTCTGTCTCTATCTTCCGGAGTATTTGCCAGTCCTCCCAATTTGGTGTCATCTGCAAACTTGATGAGTAGTCCCTCCACCCCCTCATCTAGATCATTAATAAATATGTTAAAAAGTACCGGGCCGAGCACCGAACCCTGAGGTACCCCGCTACTCACCTCTCTCCAGTCTGATGAAACACCATTGACAACAACTCTTTGAGTGCGGTTCTCTAACCAATTCCCTATCCACCTAATGATCTGAAAATCCAGATTGCAGTCCTTCAACTTATCCATCAGAACATCATGGGGAACCTTGTCAAAAGCTTTACTAAAATCCAAGTAAATGACATCAACCAAATTTCCCCGATCCAGCAAACCTGTTACTTGGTCAAAAAAGGAAACTAGGTTGGTCTGGCAGGACCTGTTGGAGACAAATCCATGCTGACTTCCTTGGATCACCAAATTGTCCTCCAGATGTTTGCAGATCGCTCCCTTTAATATCTGCTCCATTATCTTCCCCACAACAGAGGTCAGACTCACTGGTCTGTAGTTTCCCGGGTCATCCTTCCTCCCTTTTTTGAAGATCGGAATAACGTTTGCTCTTTTCCAGTCCTCCGGGACATCTCCAGTCCTTAAAGAGGTTCCGAAGATGATGGACAAGGGCTGTGCAAGTTCTCTGGAAAGTTCTTTGAGTACTCTCGGGTGCATTTCATCTGGACCAGGGGATTTGAACTCATCCAGTGCAGCTAAATGCCTCTCGACCACCTCTCTATCCATGTTAACCTGCCACCCAGACACTATCCTTTGGCTACAGCCATCTCTAGATGTGCCTAAACACTTTGACCTGTGGGAAAAAACAGATGTAAAATAGGCACTAAGCCTTTCTGCTTTCTCTGCATCTTCCGTTAGAGTTTGTCCATCCGCACCCAACAGCGGGCCTATTGCCTCCTTTACTTTACGTTTGCTCCTCACGTAACTGAAAAATCTTTTCTTGTTACAATGGGCTTCCCTGGCCAATCTTAGCTCACTCTCAGCTTTGGCCTTTCTGATGATTGATCTACAGTGCCTAGTAACCTGTAGGTACTCTTCTTTAGAGCTCTGTCCTTCCCTCCATTTCCTGAACATTTTCCTTTTCTTTCTTAGTTCCTCTTGAAGTTCTCTGTTCATCCAAATAGGCTTCTTAGAGCTCCTGCAGTGTTTTCGTATTTCTGGAATAGTCATTGATTGAGCATGCAATAGCTCTTGTTTGAGCAGCGCCCACCCTTCACATGCTCCCTTCCCTTCCAGCATTCTCGTCCATGGTATGACACTCATCATGTCTCTGAGTTTACGAAAATCCAACATCCGCGTCTGGCTACAAGCTTCCTTGGCTCCCCATCTCAAAAGGAATTCTATGAGGACATGGTCACTTCCCCCTAGGGTCCCCACCTCCTTCACCTCATCCACCAACTCTTGCCTGTTGGTCAGTATTAAGTCCAGTATGGCTGAACCTCTTGTGGGTTCATCTACCATTTGATAAATGAAATTATCAGCCAGGCAGGTCAGAAACTTGCATGACTGAGGACGCTTCGCAGAGTTTGTTTCCCAGCACACATCTGGGAAATTGAAGTCACCCATGATGACAAGGTCCTGCCGTTTGGATATTTTCTCAAGCTGCTCACAAAGTGCAGCATCCACATCCTCTCGTTGGTCAGGCGGTCGGTAGCAGACACCAACCACCACACTGTTTGTTTTCCCCTCGCTTATTTTCACCCAGATGCTTTCCACTGTAGATATGCTCTCCTTCACTAGAATTTCCTGACAGGTAAGCCCTTTCCTCACATACAGTGCCACTCCTCCACCTCTTCGATCTATTCTGTTTTTTCTGAACAGTTCATATCCATCCACCATTACATTCCAGTCATGAGAATCATTCCACCAAGTTTCTGTGATGCCTACTAGATCATACCTTTCCATCAGCATGAGAAGTTCCAGCTCTTCCTTTTTATTGCCCATGCTTCGGGCGTTAGTATAAAGAGGTATAAAGGTAGAAAAACATCATTCATTATGATCCTTATAAGAGGGTTGTATGGTGGGAGGGACTTACCATAAGAAGGAGGAAGGCCCAGTTGATGTGCATCAGTGTGCCTACATCACCGCCCACGTGATGTCATCACTTCAGAGATGTTGGGGCAAATGCTGATATTTGAACAAAAACTCTATGGTCAATTTGGCTTCTGCCATAGAGTTTTTGCCCAAATACCAGAGTGTCCCCCTGATGTCTCTGACCTTGATATCACTTCTTGGTTATATGAGCTTCATGTTGGCTGGTCCTCTCCCTTTTGGGGGATAAGTTCCTCTCACCAGCCAGCTGATTGATATGGAGTGGGACCACATGATCAGTGCAATACTTGGTGCAGCATTTTGTCCCACCTAGACACTGGCAATTTGATCTCTTAACTGATTTGTTATACAGGGCAAAGATTGACAGCATTCTAGCCTTTACAATAGTGCCCACTACATGGAGAGGTTTTTCACTATCTTTAGACACCCACTGGGAATCATGATGGGAGGCAACTGATTCTTATAGCCCAACTAGGGGCCAAGCCCGTTGCATTGAGGAAAGAAACGTCATCTACCACAAGATCCTCCTGTGAGCTACAGAAAAAACGACTATGCCACAGTTGCCAAAGGGGAATCATCACCTAACGTCAACAAGCCATACCCACCACCCTTTCTTCACAGCCCGGTCCACCCCTCCACACCCTCATTTCCATACATGCCACCACAACAAAAATGCTATGAGTTCTTATTAGCACTACACAGACTACATACACTCATATGTTACCATGTCTATCCCCTTCTCTGAAACCCGAAGTTAACAACGTTTAAGAATGAATCTAGCCACCTTCATTGTTATCTCCTTGCTTCCATCTTTGCTTCATCTTCCCGTGAACATTTCTTCATCAGACACCCTGAGCTAGGGCCGTCAGGGTCCCCCCGGCCACTGGTGAGGGGTTGAGGGTATAATTGCTGGCTCCAAGTTGGGAATCTAAGGGGATTTTGGTGTGGAGCTTGGGGAGGATAGGAACCTCATTGTGGTACAGGGTCATAGTCCATGCTCTGACGCATTCATTTTCTCCAGAGGAACTGATCTCAGTATTCTGGAGATGAGGGATAATCAAGTCCCACCTGGAGGTTGACATTCCTAACCCAAGGGTTTTCCCTTTTGATCCTTGATCCAAGAACAGTCTACAATTAGGAATAAGTGTTTTTCTCCAACTTTAGGCCATTGTTCATAGTTGATGGAAGATTTAGCAACTCCTTGAGCCAGAAAGTGCAATGCACACCCACGAATCCTCCTTTGAAAATCAAGATCAAACCAAATCAGACATCAGTCTAAAAAGGAGATTTTTGTTTCAAGGAGTTCTTATTGTGGTCCCTCTGTAGATTCCTTGTGGCCTGGATTCACTCCAGAAAACAGCAGGGGGGGGGGCTCTCAGATCAGATAACCTTTCAGAATAGTTCAGCCCACTGAGGTGCTTCAGCCTTCAACAGTGGAAAACTTTGATGTAGAAACCTGCAGAGATTTTAAAGTGAATCGAGGCTAGAAGAGTTAGTGTATGGCTTAATTTCATACTCTGAAGAGTATCCCCATGGATGTTCTGCCCATGTTTTGCTCTGAGGTTAATTTCTTGTTCTATTTCATTCACTCATCAAACTAATGGGATAGTAAGTATCAGTAGACTAAGAGGTAAGGGGTAGAGTTTCACCAACTTATTTCTCCTTTGGGATAAATTAAAAAGTACCTAACAAATCAAACAGATGCTATAATCTACTGTTGAATAAATAGTACCTTTGAAAAAATCCTCTTCATCAAAGCCCAGAACTGAAAGGTAAAATGGAAGTCCAGTGTTAAGAGTAACATTTAATCCAAAATAAGCTTTGGCAGCTAGTTAAAGTTTATACTGGAGGGGCCATAGCTCGGTGGAAGAGCATCTGCTTCGTGTGCAGAAGGTCCCAGGTTCGATCCCCGGCATCTCCAGTTCAAGGACCAGGCAGTAGGTGGTTAGAACAACCTCTGCCTGAGAACCTAGAGAGCCACTGACAGTCTGAAGTCAACCCTGATGGATCGATGGATAAGGTATCTTCATGTATTTTGTTAGTGAAAGCTTATGGTAGTCCTTATTGTTAGTCACTAAGGTACCACTAGGCCCTAAACCTTTTTGAGACTGCAGGCAACCTTTGTGGTTCTTACATAGTCTGGTGGCCACAACATGGCTGACGCAGAAGGCTGAAGCGGCCATACAATAGCCACGGCAGTGTACCTTCAGTTACACAGTGGAGATCCTTGTTCTGTTGGCAGCTGTACCCAAAGGAATGTTTTTTTTGGGGGGGGGGGAATTGTATGGCCAATCAAATATTCAATGGCCAATTATAAACCGTGCTGGACAAAAGATTAATTAGGCCACACCTACTTTCTAAAAATATCTGGAGGGTGCCAGGAAAGGTGTTGGCAAGTACCATGTCAGGCACCTGGGTGCAGTCTGCATGGTGTTTTTTATCCACTCCCAGTCCAAATAAATCCCTGCAGTCTACACTGAATTTGACTTCCATTTGGATTTGGGGCACTTTAAATTTTCCGTCTGCAACATGAATGATTGAGCTGCTGTGACCCTACCTTTCCCCCACGATATCCAAGAGCAGACCACCCCGCGGCAGACCAGCTCCTGGCATTCTTGGAAGAAACTTCGGCATTCGATCCATATCAGTCTGGCTTTCGACCTGGTCACAGGGTGGAGACGGTGCTGGTCGCCCTGTTGGATGACCTCCGTCGCCAGCTGGACAAGGGCGGGTTGGCAGTGCTGGTTCTTCTGGACCTGTCGGCCGCTTTTGACATCGTGGACCACGAACTGTTGGTCCACCGCCTTGCCGGCAGGGGGATACGGGGCACAGCGTTACGCTGGATACGCTCCTTTCTCCAGGACCGGACCCAGAGGGTTGCAGTGGGAGATGAGTTCTCGCGTTCCTATAGACTCCCTTGTGGGGTCCCTCAGGGTGCGGTCCTCTTCCCCACATTATTCAACATCTTTATGCGCCCTCTGGCCCAGGTGGTACGGAGTTTTGGACTGGGTTGCCACCAGTACGCTGATGACACCCAGCTCTATCTCCTCATGGACGGCCGCCCGGACTCCCCCCCGGAACCATTCGCCAGATGTTTGGAAGCAGTGACAGAATGGTTCGAGCAGAGTCGCCTGAAACTCAACCCCTCCAAGACGGAGGTCCTGTGGCTGGGACGTAGGGGGCAGGACCAGGAAGCGCGCTTACCCACCCTGGCAGGGATGCAACTCACCATCACGTCCCAGGCCAGGAACTTGGGTGTGGCCATTGATGCCTCCCTGACTTTGGAGGCGCAGGTCAAAAAAGTAGCGGGCCAGGCGTTTTTCCACCTTCG
This sequence comes from Paroedura picta, assembly GCF_049243985.1. NCBI lineage: Eukaryota > Metazoa > Chordata > Lepidosauria > Squamata > Gekkonidae > Paroedura > Paroedura picta. The sequence continues at coordinate 78,688,833 of NC_135377.1, read as the reverse complement.
CCAGGCCCGACTATTAGCGCCCTATCTGTCCCCCGAACACTTAGCCACAGTGATCCATGCAACGGTCACCTCCAGAATAGATTTCTGTAACTCGCTCTACGCGGGCCTTCCCTTGTCCTTGATCCGGAAACATCAGCTAGTGCAAAACGCAGCTGCTAGGGTCCTTACTGGCACATCTTGGAGGGCCCACATCCAGCCAGTGCTGAGGCAGCTGCACTGGTTGCCAATTGCTGCCCGGATCCGGTTCAAGGTTCTGGTTCTAACCTTCAAGGCTTTACGCGAGTTGGGACCCACATACCTGAGGGACCGCCTATCGCCCTATGCCCCTCGCAGGGCCTTGCGCTCTGCGGGTGAAAACCTGTTGGTCGTTCCCGGCCCTAGGGAAGCACGCCTAGCCTCGACCAGGGCCAGGGCCTTTTCGGTCCTGGCCCCGACCTGGTGGAATGAGCTCCCGGGAGAGCTGCGGGCCCTGCGGGATCTTTCAACATTCCGCAGGGCCTGCAAGACGGAGCTCTTCCGCCAGGTTTATGGTAGAGGCCGGGCCTGATAATAGATCTATGCCTCCCCCGGGGACTCGGGTTCTGGACCCGAAGCAAAACATCATCAGGACCTCCTCTCCACCCGCTAGTAGTGGGAGGGAGGGGGGGGAGTTGAGCTGCCATTCTTGCCATGCCAGCAATATTGGCAGTGTTATTATTGTTTTATGGGGTTTTAATGGGGAATTGCGATATTGTTACCTGCCACGAGCCGCAAGGGAGTGGCGGGCTATAAATCTAATAATAATAATAATAATAATAATAATAATAATAATAATAACTCGATATAATTGATCCATCCACTGAGGTAGAGAAGCAGTCTGTCCCTGATTGGCTGGGTGCCAGTTCAAAGACTTCCTGGTTGCAAAACTTTCCTCCCAAGATTTATTTTCTCTCTGTGTTTCCCTCTGGAATCTGTTTTAAAGTGACTGCCCTCCAGAATCAGCAGAGATTTGCCTCATTCTCTGAGAGGCTGCTACTGCTGCTGGCTGGCTGGCTGGCCGGCTAGCTGGGCTCCCCTCCCTCCCCCCCGCCCCACTTGTTAAAGAAAGAAAGAGATGAGCAGCCTCGTGCTGTACTAGGCTTCTGCACTGGCAGTCAAAAGAGGAGAAATAAAAAATGCCAGCTGGGCTTCCTCCGCCCTGCTCCCTCTCAGTTTCCCCAAGGAAGTGCAGAACATTTTCTGTTTCAACTGGGGGAAAATCAATGAGGAAGACCCGGGTTCAAAACGATCTGAATTCAGCAGGATTGATGATGGAATAAACCAAGTAAGTGCAGAATCAGCCCTGGATATAAAATATTTCTCTTATCCCACTTTCCAAGCAGGAGCCAGATTGGTGTAGTGGTTAGGAGCGCAGATTTTGAATCTGGCAAGCCAGGTTGGATTCCCTGCTCCTCCCCCACAGTTTACATGGGTGGTTCTGTTATGACTACATTGGCAAAACATGTCTTGTGGCACCATAAAGATGGGTAAACATAAGTTTTTTGTGGTACAGAAGTTTGATGTATGAAGTAGAACAAAGTTTGAGTCCAGTGGCACCACTGCCCCCCTGTTTGGGTGACGGATGTATTTTAGTCCACCCACAGAGACTTACGGAATCTGAAAGATTCCTGAATGCTCTGCAGGACCCAATGCCCCCTCTCACCCTCTCTGCCCTCACCTCAAACAGGCTCTGTGGTTTACAGTGGAGCTTCGGGAGAGGAACAGGGAGGTGAGACGGCTAGAGGGAGTGTGGCAGAAGACTCACGACGAAGCTGCAAGAACATCTCATCGCATGCTTATGAGGGCGTATGAGATGGTGGTGAAAGTGGCAAAGTTTGATTACTTTGCCACGGAAATAGCATCCGCTAGCTCTCGCCCAGCCCAGTTATTTAGGGTAGTTCAGACCCTTACCGCCCTGGAGGGAGGGTGTCAAAATTGGATGTTTTGGGCTGGTCCTGCATTGAGCCTGTGTGGCCCCTTCCAACTCTATGATTCTATGATTCTATAAAATAGTCAATTAGAACTTGTCTGTGAGGGTTTTGCAAGCTGTTTTGCGGATAAGGTCTTGTTGCTCAGCCGCAACCTTACTGCCACGGTTGATGCAGTTCGCAAACTGGAAGCTCCGTGGCCGTTAATAGGGGATTAGGTTTGATGGCTTCAGGTGGCTCTCTATACCCAAAATGGCTAGGGTCAGTGAGGGCAACCACTTGTCCCCGTGATCCTTGTCAGATAGATGATCCCCTGAGGGAGAATATTAACCTCTCCCTTACATCAGGAGAAATTCCCTCAGTGGCTCAAGGCGGCAGTCGTTCAGCCTCTTCTGAAAAATATATTGCTGGATCCATGGGACCCCTCCAGCTACCGCCCGGTATCACATCTTGTGTTCCTGGGTAAGGTAGTTGAGAGGGCCACCGCTGACAAGCTCTTAGCATTTTTGGAGGAAACTTTGGCCCTTGATCCATACTGGTCCTGGCCATGGGGTGGAGACTGTGTTGGTTGCCCTGAGACATGATCTCTGTTGCCAGCTGGACTGGGCAGGTTGGCCTTTGTCGTGATATTAGTCAGATGCATTTGATGTGGTAGATCATGAGCTTTTGGTGCATCGCCTCGCTGATACTGGGATTGGAGGAGTGGCTCTTAAGTGGCTGACCTCCTTTCTAGAGAACAGGCCAAAGAGGGTTGCTGTGGGGGAAGAGCTATCTGACTCCTTTGCACTACCGTGCGAGGTGCCACAAGGAGTGGTGTTCTACCCTACATTATTTAACATCTATATTCCCCCTCTGGCCACGCTGATACAGAGTTAAGGGCTTGGGTGTCATCAGTATGCTGATGATACCCAGCTTTATCTCTTGATGGATGGCCGACTGGATCTCCCCCCAGAATGATTTGCCAGCTGTTTGGAAGCAGGGGCTGGATGGGTCAGGAGGAGCTGCCTGAAACTCAACCCCTACTTTGGCTGGGCCGATGGGAGCAGGAACAGGAAGTGTGTCTTCCCTGCCTGGATGGGGCGCAACTGTCATCTGTGCCCCAAGCCAGGAATTTGGGAGTGATTCTGGATGCTTCACTTTCTATGGAGGCCCAGGTCACCAAGGTAGCCCGGACGGCATTTTTCCATTTACGCCAAGCATGGCTACTAGCGCCCTACCTGCCCCTGGAACACCTGACCACTGTGATCCATACAACAGTCACTTCTAGGTTAGACTTCTGTAACTTGCTCTATGTGGGCCTACCCTTGTCTCTGATCCAGAAGTTACAGCTGGTACAGAACGCAGCTGCACAGGTCCTCACTAAATCATCTTGGAGGTCCCATGTTCAGCCTCTGCTGATGCAGCTGCACTGGTTACCAGTCTGTTTCCGGATCAAGTTAAAGGTTTTGGTTTTAACCTGTAAAGTTATACAGGGCTTGGGTCCCACATTCTTGAGGGACCTCCTGCCTCCTTATGCCCCACCCCCACAGGACACTCCACTCTGTAGGTAAGAATCTGCTGATGATCCCAGGATTCTGGAAGGCACGCCTGGCCTTGACAAGGATCAGGGCCTTTTCAGTCTGGCCCCTACCTGGTGGAATAAGCTCCCTGAAGAATTGAGGGCCCTGTCAGTGCTCTCTAATTTCTGCAGAGCCTGCAAAACAGAGTTCTTCCACCAGGCGTGTGTATGCGGCCAGGTGGTGGCCCGTGAGCTAAGATTGGGCCCCCCTCTCCCCTAGGGACAGAGGCCTGTCTTAGATTAGCCCGGATCCCCAGATCGATCCTTACTATGTCCAATAATCCATCTGCCTGCTTCTTTGGACCGTCCAGTGAGCATGTATGAGAAACAGTTATTAACATTTTATCACCATCATTGTTACTGAGTTATTGTTGTGAAGATTTTAATGCGGAATTTTAATGTTTTAATGTATTGAATTGTATATGAAATATTGTAAACTGCCATGAGCTGGTTCTCTGAGAGCGGCGGTTATACAAATCAAATCAAATCAAATCAAATCAAATCAAATATAATAATAATAATAATAATAATAATAATAATTATTATTATTATTATTATTATTATTATTATTATTATTATTATTATTATTTTCCATTTCATTGCATAGTTCTACTTGCAGTCACCCTGTTTGGTAGTTTATTGAGTAAAATTTCAAGTAGCAAATTCTTAAAAGTCCATTGGAAATCAAAGTTTTAAAACATTTTGCATTCTCTCAAGTCTTTCCTTTCAGAAAAGCCAAGTACTTTATATTTTTAGACTAATAAAATTACTCAGTGGGTAAATGCCTTCTCTCCCTTTCACCTCTTTTGTGTGTCAGATTACTATGCTAAAAGTAGGAGTTGTGCTTACTTGAGAACTGAACTATTCCAGTTTTATCGCTGGAATTTGGGTAGCATCACAATGCCTGTTTCACAGGTTCACTATTTGAATAAATGTGTCGGTAGACGGGCTGGGCATTAAAACTGGAGCTGTGCTGCAAAAGAAAAAAACTTTCTAACCTTGTTTACCCATTATGGGTCTCTGAAGTCCTGGTTCAACCGTCTGTCCATCACTAGCCATGCAATCCAACGCAGAGCTCCTCTAGCATAAACCATTGTGCTCTGGAGGACTTAACAGGTCTAGCATGAAAGGACCGTGGGCAATGTCAGAGGTTGGAGCTCAGTGGTTGCTGATCTAGGCAAGCAAGGTTTGGCTTCCTGCTGCAATGACCAATGTGCTTAAACATCCCTTAATGATTCCTTTCCAAATAAGGATATACCAGCATATTCAGACCGCTTAGCAAGGGGGGCACTGCTTTTATGACTTGTTTCCTCAGTCGGGGTGGGGTGGGGAATTAAAATGAACAAGATTGGTCTGCAATATAATTTTGTTCAGGGAAGCATAAAATTATCTTCTGCAATTCTCTGTGGAATGGGCTGCTAGGAATGAACCAAACAGCATTGCTTTCACCTGCAACAGCCAACATACCTGCAAAGTAAAATCGAGCAATGTTCAGATCCATGAATCAGAAACGTATAAAGGAATCCAGTCACACAGAAGGGAGAATTCAGCTCAACATAACATCACCATCATCAGTAAACCATATAATTTCAGAAAACAACTCACTTGCTAACTGATTGGCCCTTGGCCACGAATAGCCCCCCCCCCTGTAGCTGAGCCCCTAGTGGGAGGGAGCCCTCAACCAGGAAGGGATGATAAAGAGTCAGTTCTCTGCCACCAACTTCCTGCTGCCCTCAGCATGTGATGGATGCAAATGCACCCGGCTCCACTGAGGAGCTCAGGTGTGGAAGGAGAGGACAAGCAGGAGCAGCAGAGGACCCAGTGAATACCTCAGACCTAGAAGAAGGAGGGGAAGCACAACCTGCCCCAGTTAGTTGTCCAGGTGTAAGCATTGGGGGGAAGCACAGCCTACCCCAATCACTTGCCCTGATGTAGAAGGGGAGGGGGGGAGAAAGGCACAGGCTGCACCCAGTGAGTTCCCCTAGTGTAGTATTGGGCTTACCGTCACCTCCCGAGTGCCTCTCTCGCGAGCACGTCTTGTGAGCCTGCACAGCCTTCTTTGGCGCAGGTCAGGTGGGGGCCGAGGGTGGGCCTCTGCTTGGCATGCCTGCGCAGGCCAGCCACAGGGTCAGCCAGGTCAGAGCCCTGCTGCCGGCCATCCTTCTGGCTGGGGGGCAGGGAAGAAGGCAGGCAGGGAGGGGGCTCCGGTTGGGCCATGGCCCATGGCGCCGCAAGAGGAGGCGGAAGCGGGACTTTAAAGAACCCGGGCGGGATGCAGGACAATGTCCTGGAAGGCGTGAGTGTGCCACGGGAGTCGGGACAGATTTGCCGCTTTGGACTTCCGTCACTACTATGTTTGTGGAGCCTCAATCCACAAGGATTTGTATGGTCGGGACCTCTCACCTTCTCATTCCCTCTTGGCCCATCATTGACCTTTTTGGGAGCGGGAGAGGACTGACATGACCATGACCATGTATGGTCATATGATCTGATAGTTTTTAAAAAATAAAATGAGATATATTTTTTAAAAATTAATTTACTTTCTCCCAGTTGCCAAAACCCTTCCAGGGCTGTTGCAAAACCGCAGGTTCATGAAACCCTGGTTGAGAAATCCTGCTCTACATAGAGGAAACAGGTCAAACTCTAAACCAAAGGATAAATGGACAGAAATCTGCCAGCAGGAATAACAAGATTGAAAAACCTGTAGAACATTTCAGCCTTCCTGGACATTCAACGGGCAGCCTGAAAGTCGCAGTTTTATTACAAAAGAACTTCATGAAAGGCAAATTGCTGAGCTGCAAATTATTACAATAAAAATAATGGAATCCCCAGGACTCAACAGGGATATTGGTTTCTTATCTCTTATGTAATATGATAACCACATTCAGCCTAACAATCCCCCAGAAGCCATATGTCCTCTTCATTTCATTTATTATTTGGAATAAAATAGCATTGGACAGTAGAAAGTGATATATTTATCTAGTCTGGGGACATGGGAGACAACTCTATATACAGCCAGTTATCCTGCTTCATAGGTACCTCCATGCTGCAGAGGAGAGGGATGGAATATGGTGTCAGGGTTCCAGTTAATTTTACCTGCCCATTTATCCCCAATTTTGATAGATTTATTTCCTTCACTATGTTTTTGCCCTGGAATTGAACCCAAACAAATGATAACCAGATAATTTAACAGGCCTTCCCCTGCCTCCTGACACTGAGGTTCAAAGGATAACTGCCTCTGAAAATGGAGGTTCCTCTCAGTCACCATGATTTGCAGCCACTGACAGATCTAACCTCCATGAATCTATCCAGCCCCTTTTTAAAAAATGTAAAAACGCCTGTTCTTTGGCAGAAAGTCTCAAATTTTATTCTCTTGCAGTGTAAAAACAGCATTGCTCTGTGTGGAGGGTCAGGGTGGGGGGGGGATAAGCATCATAAACATCCTTCTCACTTCAACACAGGGCTATGTAAAAGCCTCCCTTAAACAACCGATGGATGGGTGGGTGGGTGGGGGGGTTGGCTGCATGGATGGATGGCCACCTGTACATCACTCAGCTGACAACAACATAGCATTTTATCCCCCCCCCCCCCGCAACTGGAATGGAAAGGATGAGCTCCTAAGATTTTAAATGTTAACTTGTTTGTAATGTTAAAATGTTTTAATCTTTGTTTTATTGGTGTAAACCGCCCTGAGCCTTCAGGGAAGGGGGCATATAAATTGGACTGTAAATAAATATGTTTAATATGTGTTTGAATCCATGGGGTGTAAATTAAAAACACTGTCCTATTTTTCTCCTTTTTGCTTGTAACTAATTGTTCAAATGAAAAAATAGAACTCAATGTGACTCAGCTGCCTGCACATGAAAGAAGAGCAGGGAATCAAACTTGGCTCTGCAGATTAGAGGCTGCCGTTTTTAACCATTTTACCAAGCTGATATGGATATCTTGTTGGTCTTTACGTTGCTACTGGGCTCAAATTTTGCTCCCTGATGGAGGTTTCAGACTGGGGAGGTTGTGCAGGTAGAATCAAAAGCCCTTTCTCCCCCATGTGGCGTTCCAGATCTGAACTGGGTCCTGTGGTCCTTGGATAAATTAGTTTTCTGCTTGGCTGTGGGGAACATAAGTCAGGTTAGGGGAATCTGAACCTGTCTAGTAGGTTGTTAAATCCTGTACACCATGAGATGTGAGTTTCAGCTTCAAATCCCCTAAGTCACCACGGAAATTGCTGCTTGACCTTGGAGCACTCAATTTCTCTCAGCATTTGCCCTGACCCGGATGGCCCAGGTCAGCCCAATCTTATCAGGTCTCAGAAGCTTACTTAGCGGCGTCAGGCCTCATCAGTGTCGGGTGGGGGACCCACTACACAGAGACAACAGCTAGGCCCCCTCGGCTGAAATCTTGCCTTAATAATTCTATCCCCGCAGGGCAGTTCTCTCCCTTCAATCAATCTGTCCAATCCTTTCCCAAGCTACCTTGGCTAGCGGACATCACCACAACAGGTAACAGCGAATTCCATTATTTCATTGTGTCTCGGAGGGAAGGCAGCATGCTCTAGATCTGTCTTGTTGGATCTCAGAAGCTAAGCAGGGTCAGTACTTGGAAGGGAAACCTCCAAAGAAGATGCTGCAGAGGAAGGCAAAGACGACCATCTCTGCTTCTCGCTGGCCTTGGAAGCTCCATAACTTAGAGGCAATTAGGCAGCATCTTACATAATTATGTGTTGGGTTAAAAAGTCCTTTCTTTTTTAGCTGACTTGAGTCTACTGCCAATTTCTTATTTATCTTCCCTGTAGATATATTTTCATTATCAGAAATCTATTGATTATACTAGAGGCAAAGCCTGTTGTACTCAGAAATAGAAGGGGTGCTAGCACACACTCCTGCCCCGTGGCTTTCCTGGGTGCTGACCCTCCTCCTGCCTTGTTTCCTGCTGGATCTTGAGATCTTAAACAGTAAGAGACTCTAATCTCAAGAGCCCAGATTGATCCCCCAGCCCTCCTCCACATGCAGCCAGCTGGCTTGCCAACTTCATTGGGGCTGGGCAAAAGAACCCTAATTTGGTGATTTGGCTATCAGGGTTGGATCAGAACCAATGGGTTGAAATTAATTCAAAACAATTTTCAGCTAAACATCCGGAAGACGTTCCTGACAGTTAGAGCAGTTCGTCAGTGGAACGGTCATCCTTGGGAGGTTTTCCTTCTTTGAACGATTTTAAGCAGAGGCTAGATAGCCAGATGTCTAGAAGCAACGCCCAAAAATGATGTGCTTATCATCATGGGGGATTGGAATGCTAAAGTAGGAAGCCAAAAGATAACCGGGATAACAGGCAAGTTTGGCCTTGGAGTACAAAATGAAGCAGGGCACAGGCTGGTAGAATTTTGTCAAGAGAATACAATGGTCATAGCAAACACTCTTTTCCAGCAACCCAAGAGACGACTCTACACATGGACATCACCAGACGGTCAACACAGAAATCAGATTGACTATGTGCTCTGCAGCCAAAGATGGAAAAGTTCTATCCAGTTAATAAAAACAAGACCAGGAGCTGATTGTGGTTCAGATCATGAGCTTCTTGTTGCAAAATTTAGGCTTAAATTGAAGAAAGTAGGGAAAAGCACTAGGCCACTCAGGTATGAACTAAATCATATCCCCGACGAATACACAGTGGAGGTGACAAATAGATTTAAGGAATTAGATCTGATAGACAGAGTGCCTGAAGAACTATGGACGGAGGTTCGCAACATTGTACAAGAGGTAGCAACTAAAACCATCCCAAAGAAAAAGAAATGCAAGAAATCAAAATGGCTGTCTGAGGAAGCTTTACAAATAGCTAAGGAGAGAAGGGAAGTGAAAGGCAAGGGAGAAAGAGAAAGATACACCCAATTGAATGCAGAATTCCAGAGAAAAGCTAGAAGAGATAAGAATGCCTTCTTAAATGAACAGTGCAAACAAATAGAAGAAAACAATAGAATGGGGAGGACCAGAGATCTTTTCAAGAAAATTGGAGATATGAAGAGAACGTTTCATGCAAAGATGGGTATGATAAGGGACCAAAATGGTAGGGACCTCACAGAAGCAGAAGAGATTAAACAAAGGTGGCAAAATTATACAGAAGAACTATACAAGAGCGAGCTTAACATCCCTGATGACCACAATGGGGTAGTTACTGACCTGGAGCTAGACATCCTGGAATGTGAAGTCAAATGGGCCTTAGGAAGTCTGAGCAACAATAAAGCTAGTGGTAGTGATAGCATTCCAGTTGAACTATTCAAAATCTTAAAGGACGATGCAGTAAAAGTGCTACACTCAATATGCCAGCAAATTTGGAAAACTCAACAATGGCCACAGGATTGGAAAAGGTCAGTTTACATTCCAATCCCAAAGAAGGGCAATGCCAAAGAATGTTCAAACTACCGCACCATTGCACTAATTTCTCATGCTAGCAAAGTTATGCTCAAAATCCTACAAACTAGGCTCCAGCAATATGTGGACCGAGAACTTCCAGAAGTACAGGCAGGATTTCGAAGAGGCAGAGGAACTAGAGATCAAATTGCCAACATACGCTGGATCATGGAGAAAGCTAGGGAGTACCAGAAGAACGTCTACTTCTGCTTCATTGATTATGCTAAAGCCTTTGATTGTGTGGAGCACAACAAATTGTGGCAAGTTCTTAAAGAGATGGGAATACCAGAGCATCTTATTTGTCTCTTGAGAAATTTATATGCAGGTCAAGAAGCAACAGTGAGAACTGAACATGGAATCACTGACTGGTTCAAAATTGAGAAAGGAGTTCGGCAAGGCTGTATACTGTCGCCTTGCCTATTTAACTTGTATGCAGAGCACATCATGAGAAATGCGGGATTAGAGGAGTCACAAATTGGGATCAAGATTGCAGGGAGAAATATCAACAACCTCAGATATGCAGATGATACCACTCTAATGGCAGAAAGTGAAGAGGAACTAAAGAGCCTGTTGATGCGGGTGAAGGAGGAGAGTGCAAAAGTTGGCTTGAAACTCAACATCAAGAAAACAAAGATCATGGCATCCGGCCCTCTCAATTCCTGGCAAATAGAAGGGGAAGAAATGGAGATAGTGACAGATTTTATTTTCCTGGGCTCCAAGATCACTGCAGATGGGGACTGCAGCAAAGAAATTAAAAGACGCTTGCTCCTGGGGAGGAAAGCTATGGCAAATCTAGACAGCATCCTAAAAAGCAGAGACATCACCCTGCCAACAAAAGTGCGTTTGGTCAAGGCTATGGTCTTCCCAGTTGCAATGTATGGCTGCGAAAGTTGGACCATAAGGAAGGCCGAGCGTCAAAGAATTGAGGCTTTTGAACTCTGGTGCTGGAGAAGACTCTTGCGAGTCCCTTGGACTGCAAGGCGAACAAACCGGTCAGTCCTAGAGGAGATCAGCCCTGACTGCTCTTTAGAAGGCCAGATCCTGAAGATGAAACTCAAATATTTTGGCCACCTCATGAGAAGGAAGGACTCCCTGGAGAAGAGCCTAATGCTGGGAGCGATCGAGGGCAAAAGAAGAAGGGGACGACAGAGAATGAGCTGGATGGAGTCACTGAAGCAGTAGGTGCAAACTTAAATGGACTCCGGGGAATGGTAGAGGACAGGAAGGCCTGGAGGATCATTGTCCATGGGGTCGCGATGGGTCGGACACGACTTCGCACATAACAACAACAAGATAGCCAGATGACAGAAATGCTAATTCTGTGAATTTATTCAGATTGTGAGTGGATAGAAGGGATTGTGTAGGTGCTTGGTTCTTGTGGCCATTTCCTGCATTCTGCAGGGGGTTTAACTAAATGATCCTGGATGTCCCACCCATCTCTCTGATTCTATGAGTCTAAGCAGCACATTGTAAGCCTCTGTGTCTGGGCTGCAAGCAGACTACATGTCTACACAGCAGGAGATAGAGTTAAGTCTAATGATGGCTACTTGCTTCTATCAGCAAAGCACAGGGAGCTTCTCTTCCTGAAGAAGGAGGACGTGGGTGGGAGCCCAACTTAAACCAAGGGAATCCCAGTGGGGATTCTTTCACTGCAATCCCAGAGTGACCATTAGGTGTCACTAATGAACACATAATTTAGCAGTGTAACAGCTTAACAACAACCCTTCAAGACTGACTTCACCAAATTACTTGCTGACTGAAATTTCAACAAACATGTTTTTAACCTTTAAAAAGTATTCTTGGATTAAATCCTTTTCTGCTGAGGTGGGGCTGTGGACAGGATGCACACAGAAATGCCTCTACAACTTGGATCTGCTGATATTCTCAAGTATGATGTCCAAAAGTGTGGTGGACATAATTTACCTGTGCATTTGATGTCTTCTAACTTTCAATGTTGGGTTGGTTGGTTGGCTGGTTTTTCTGAGCCAGATGCATTCCTGCCACTTCTGCCTCTTTCAGAATGTGTCCCCCTTCTCTGTACGATAACTCACCATTTCATTTTTTTAAAAGAACTACAAGGTATACCTAGGAAGAATTAACCTTTCATCATTCCTCATCAACAATACTATGCCAGAATTAAAAAGAGCCTTCAAAAGTCCATGAATATCTATGCCTTTTACCTATATTGATCAATTTCCTCCCAAAGTACTGGTGTATTTATCAGCTGATTAACAGTTGCTTGTAGCCAGAATCATAAGCATTTCTATAATTCTTTAGAATGTCTTACAATAAGCCTGAGTGATAGATCCCCAATTTTTCCTTTGTTGCCACAATAGCATTGCATTGTGTCACAAAGTGCAGATCTAGGAACCATTTCCACATGGAGAAGTAAAACACAAGTGGCTTCCTGCTCTCAGATGCAGGATGCAAATCATGACCCGGCTACTGGGCAGCCTCATGATGCAGGTGACGTCATGTGGAGGGGGCTCTAAAAGCCACCAACATTCGAAGGCAGAGTCTGCTCTTACTTTGTTTATTCTGTTGTGGATCCTGCTGAATCCAGATCCATTTGAACTCGGGTCTTCCTCTCTCCCCCCCCCCCCATTGAAATAGAAAAGTGTTCTGCACGTGGTTAGGGAAGCTCAGAAGGGGGGAGGCCAAGTGCAGCAGGAGCCTCTTTCTTTTCTTGAACGAGGGGGGGGGGGAGGATTGGAGACAGCAGAGGAGGGGGGGGAAACAAGAGGCAAATTTCTAATGAGAGAAGTTTAGGCTTCTGGAGCTTCTGCTGAGAAAAGCTAGGGCTTCCCCTTTAAGGCAAGTTAGAGCTTCCCCTTTAAAGCCTGGAAATCATAGAATCATAGAATCATAGAGTTGGAAGGGGCCATACAGGCCATCTAGTCCAACCCCCTGCTCAACGCAGGATCAGCCCTAAGCATCCTAAAACATCCAAGAAAAGTGTGTATCCAACCTTTGCTTGAAGACTGCCAGTGAGGGGGAGCTCACCACCTCCTTAGGCAGCCTATTCCACTGCTGAACTACTCTGACTGTGAAAAACTTTTTCCTGATATCTTTTTCCTGATATCGTTGTACATGAAGTTTAAACCCATTACTGCGTGTCCTCTCCTCTGCAGCCAGCAGAAACAGCATCCTGCCCTCCTCCACGTGACAACCCTTTTAGCATTCCTGGGCAAGGTGCTGGAGAGGGCCATGGTGGACCAGCTCCTAGCTTTCTTGGAGGAAACTTCAGCACTCGATCCATATCAGTCTGGCTTCTGTCCTGGCCATAGGGTGGAGACGGTGTTGGTCGCCCTATTGGATGATACCACTGATACCATTGATACCCTGGAACATTCTTCAAGCTTTGAGAATCCCCAGAAGTGCTGCAGTTATGTAGAAACGTGGGAAGGTTCATGCACACCCCCTTGAGGTCCACGATGGATCCAAAGTGGGAAATGACTGTAATAAAAACATTGTCTTCCTTTGCAGGTCTACACAGAACCAAGCCCAGGGAAGTGCTCACAGGAACACACCACCGGGGGTGTGGAATCACAGGACAAAGATACCACTTTTTAGATGAGGCGAAAGCCACATCTTTCCGGAAGGAGAAAGATGCTGATGACCTTAACCTCTTGGGCCACTTTGGATGTCCGAATTCCCAGAGATCCAGCCACACAGGGACTGCTGTTCTAGCCTGTATCATTTCTGCTCACAGTAGAAACGGAGAATGTCCCCCACGATGTTGCAAACAGGGTCCTTATACAAACATGTTTGATGAACAGCAGTGAATGTGCTTTCCTTGCATGACCCATTAGGACAGGGAAGGGCCTGTAGGAATGGCTTTAATTAAACCCCTGTTGTGAGAGTTCTGAGTCATCAACTTGATGCTCAAGAACAATTTTATCAGAAAAGGGGAACAATAGCTGCCCTCGTCATATCATTACCCACTCCACACAGAACTGCAGTAATTATGATTTCTACACAATTTACCTCACTGCTGGGCTGTTCTCATGGAGAGAGTTCTGACCAGCATGAAACCACAACTGATGGTGTTATGAAATGTGAAGGTTATTTGGAAGGGGAGATGGGGAACT